>NW_027287538.1:67226676-67780806 GCF_022747635.1 Hetaerina americana | reverse complement strand
ACAACCCGAACAATGCCCATCATTTGTGGATGTACGGCCTCGTTTGAACGCATTTACCCAATTATAAACAGTCGCAAACACAGAAGCAGATGTTCCACGAACTTCATCCAATTCAGCTTCGATCTCTTTCGGTGTTAAGCCTTTTAAATAGCAGTGTTTAATCACAGCACAAAACTCATTTTTCTAAATAAACAAAAGTTTGTTTCTTCAATCGGCCAAGAAAATGAAACCACATGATGGAAATAAGAAAGCGTATCTATAACTTTTAATTATAGCTAAAAATAATCGAGATAAAAACTTAATTTTTATCTGTTATTCTTAAGACTTCTCCATAGAGACATCATCCAGCGTTTCTCCCAGCATTTCTCAACCTTTCGAAGGCCAACATTGTAGAACTCAGCAGATTGCATCGGAAACCATGATTCCACCTTTTGAATTACGTTATTTGATTAATGAGATTTCCGACCCCACAATGGTTTTATGAATAAGAAAAAATCGTTTGAAGCGAGATCGGGAGAACTGCTACCACATCACGCATTCAGGTAAAGGAGCACCCATACCAACTCTACCCTATTTTAGATTATGGTGTTTCTCTTGGCACCAGTCATGTTGACATACAAGCACTCCAAATTACTATAATCACCATTAAGGATTTTATTTAGGACTGCATTAACTAAAGTCACCATTGTAGCTCTTTTGTCATCCTTCCATCATATAAAAAGTGCCACATTTTTTTTCAAATCTAAACTGATAATACCCTCTTGTGAGACCACTTTGTACTCTCCAATGGACATTAGAACTCTAATTTCAAAAGCTTAGTCAGTTTTTTCTATGCCTCATTTATTGCCCTGAAAATTTTGATGATTTTTGATACATGATCTGATGATCTAAAATAAGAATTCTGGATGAAGTTGTTTTTTATAATTTCACCACAAGGTCTTCCACATACCAGTAATTCCATTCGCTGTACATTGAATGATAACCAGCAAATTTAAGGGAGCTAATAAATATTTTAATTAAATGGATAAGTATAGCCTCATTAACGATCAGTTTTTCTTACCATGAGTGCATAAACCTCCTTGAAGACAGCTATTCCAATGTCAGAAGAGTATACATATACACTAGCATAAAAGGCATTGAATGACCAGCAAAGATGACATAGAAAAAAAATAACTCATAAATGTTCAGCACCCTCAATTGAAGACGGCAAGTTGAGCATGGCATTAGAAGACTGAATGCAAAGAATTTTGGGAGAAAGTGCTTCACACAATATAATAATAGCGAAGTTATTATATGCCTTGTGTAATAAAATATGTGTGGAAGTATCGATAGTTTTTGAGAAAATTTAGAGAGATTACAATATAGCATTTTTGAGATTACCATGTAGTGAGATATTACAATCAAAAGTTACAATGAAACTCTCCTCAAATGAAGATGTTGACATTAATTGGTTAACATGAATATGTGCGAGGTGGCATTATTGAAGCATAGGATGAATTCTAGTTGGATGGAAAATGAAACATATTCTGCAAGAACAAAGTCATCAACAAATGTACGTACATACTGTGAGTAGTAGATGGTTACATACCTCTAAGAAGATTATTCAGGAAATAAGAAGGGGACACTGCAAATAAGAAGTCATGGAAAAAAAGAACATGAGTCAGTGGGTTCAGGGTTTCTGCCCTTGGACAAGAGAAAACCTAGAAATGATATAGAATCCTATAAAGGTGCTGTGACTCAGTGACTGCGGCCAAAAAATGCCTCTAAAAAAAGAGCAGCAGCATTTCCTCAAATAAATAAAGTTAAAAGTCACAGGGATAGGCAGAGGGCAATCACCTAACCACAGATGTGGTAACACAGCTGATGTGCTGCGATTTAGCAGGCAAGGAAATAACCCAGCTATAATACAAAGGAGCAGCAGGGGAAGTCTCTTTTCTCCATTAATATTTATAAACAAAGTAGATGACTAAATTCCAAAGAAACTGTGGGAGATACCTCAACAGTAACTTTTGACGGAGTCATCCGCTAATGTGCAATTCAATGCAACAATTTCGGAGTGTAAAAATCATTCGCCTTGCCCAGACATTGAGGGATCCAAGTTCGAATCCCTGTCAAGGCAAATGTTTTTACACTCTGAAATTGTTGCATTAGATGACTAAACCATCATGAATGTAATTTTCCGGAGGTTAATTAGTACCCCATTCAGATTTCCTTAGAGGGAATACCTCGGAGCATATGTCAGTCTAGTGTGGTTGAAATTCAGTTTTTGGAGAGAACCATGAGACAAAAAATTATAAAAAATAATGTCTTGAGTATGTGAGACAAAAGAGAGGACACAATAAAATTCTGAACAAGGCAATTGTGGGTTGAGACCAAGAAAATTAGGCCAAGCTGCGCGATATTAACTTTGTATCCATTTCCACTAAAAATTTTAAACTTCATAGCCAGATTTAAACTTATCTTCAAATTATGTAGACACCAGGCTGTGAATTGAAAAGAATTAGTGGAAGTTATTGCAAAGTAAATTTTATTCAACATTTGTAATTTTCAACATGTGATGGCCATGTCTGTCCATCGTAACAATAGATTTCTTCAGATCTATGGAAGACTAAAGAATCTTAGGTGTAGTTGCAAAGCATTGCCCCACAATTATATATTTACAAGTATGACAGCAATTTGAAGGCTAGCATGCAATGGAGGATGGATAAGACTGAGTAGATTCAATATTGATCTTAATTAACTCTTTTCCACTTACTCTTTATACAGGAATGCCATTGCCTTCAATCACTATTGTCTTGGTAGGCTCAAATGGCTAAGTAGTCAATATGAATCATTGTGTAATATGAAATGTATGAGAGTAGAGAAAGTCTAACAGTTAAGACAGCCATAAGCCCCTACAATTCCTGTTGGTGCCCATGGGCTCGAAAATTTTTCGATTCAGTGAAATGAAATTTAGTTTATTTTAATGACTCATGGAATACCACTTTCAAGTGGTAGCCACTGGATGAGACCAGTTTCACTGGCCATAAAAAATTTAAGAGTGATGACAATGCTCTGTAAGTATTCCAAAATGCCAATGAAGAGTTGCATGTGGTAAAAGAATGGATAGCAATCATCCCAACAGACATCCAAGTAGTTGCCTGTGTAGATATACCTGACATGGCCCATGTAAATGAAGAATTATCAACAGTTTATTCAGATATCAAAGTAATGAAAAAGTAAAAGAATAAAACAATAATCTTTAGCAATCAAAATTCAATTGCCGGAGAGGACCAAGCCGGGACAATTATGAGAAAGGCAAGTGGAAGTACAGTTAACTCCCAATTATACTTGCATGCATTAACTGGGCCATGGTTCATCAATGAATCACAATTACTTTTATCAATGGACAGGTATGGTATAGTGGAGTGCAATCGGATGGGTTGTAAACCCAAACACAAGGGGCTGCACATAATGGGTTAGCTGTCTGCATAAGTGAAGAGGCAAAACCTTGCTGATATTTTTATGTTCCATGATGGGGACAGTCTGGAGCACTATTCTACGACTTCCATCTGCCAGCCTAAATTGAGTTGTCCTTCCCTAATCACAATGGTAGAAAGTAAGAGGAAGGACCTACCGTCATCTTTATGACTCCAACCAATAGATCAAGCAGGCCACACTCACAATATTAGCTGGCTGGGGAAAACAGATCACATACTTCATTCTTTCATGCAGACTTAATAATTCTGGTAAGGGAAAGTCACATAGAGGTAGTTTACTTTGTAAATCAATACTGTACATCAATTTCATCCCTCCCATGGACTACAACCTTGATGTGGTGACTTCTGTGTTTTGATGACCCGTAGAGCTGTGCAAGCGGAAGCAATGATAATTGCTCCTGCAACCAGCAGCCATCTCAATTATTATTCCCAAGAATTTTATGATAGTGTAGAGGAAATGAGTCCTGGCAACTACAGGATCCAGCTGAATTGACCATGTGCCATGCATGGTAGTAGGAAAGGCAAAGCTTCTGCAGTTATCATATCACGAAAGACTTGCAAAGCAAAACTGACAGCAGCAGCAAAGAAGACCACATTAGTTAGAAAAGGAATTTGGAATGTTGCGACAACGTTGAGGAGAGGAAATTTAGAGAATATAAAGTGAGAGACGGGAAGAGGAAATATAGATATTTTAGGTACATGTGAGGTGAGATGAAAGGATAGTGGGAATTACTGGAGTGATAGTAGTAGAGTAGTATACAGTGGAGGGGACAAGAGCCAAGAAGGGGTTGCCATATTGAATAAAATGGTAGGTAGAAGCATAGTCAACATAGAGCAAGCAAAAGCTAGAATATTACTAGTAGCGATAAAAGCAGAACCGACAAACTTGGTCATTATTCAGTTGCTACGTGTCACCAAGCAATCATAGGGTGGAAAGAGTCGATAGGGTATACAATCAGTTAGAGGACATGTGTTTTAGTGTTCTTACTGGCAAACATTTGACAGTGATGGGGATTTGGGACATGACTGTAGGCAAAGGAAGAGATGGTGATGAGGTGAGGGACTATGGTTATGAGGGAAAAGCAATTGACTTCTGTAGGAGACAGGGGTTGGTCATTACCAACACTTGGTTAAGACACAACAAAAGGCATAGGTACACATTGAAAATGCCAGGTGACTCAGAAAGGTATCAGTCAGATTATATCATGGTTAGGCATAGATTTTAAACAGTGTAATTCATTTGCACAGTTTCCATGGAGTAGATGCAGACACTGATAACAATTTAGTTGTTTTGAAGTGTAGCAAAGGAAAACAAATGAGGTGGTGCTTGGTATGGTGAGCGAGGAGAGGGGGTTGTTAGGGGAAATCAGGAGACAGGAAAAATGGATGCAAAGCATATTTATTGGTAATGGTATGTTTAAGACTGTAATAGAGGGGAGAATGTTATGCAAACAAGGAAAGGACAAAATCCTATGATAGGGATGTTGGAAGAGATGAAGGGAGGGAGGGTATACAGAGATGAAGAGGGGCCAGTTGTAGAGCAGGATTTTGGGCCTTGTTTTGTTAGGAGAAATAAAATATTTATTTGGTAGTAGAGTATATCCAAAAACCTACCTTAACCAGTTGATTATCTAATTAATAACCAATATCAAGAAGTACTGTGACAGTGGAAATTTACAACGAAAAGCAAATACATGGGCCTATCTAATCAGCTATAGAATGTAAATAGTTTTTTAAGACAGAGGTGAAGCAGCAAATAACTGACTGAAGAATAGAAGGTCACAGTACAGAGACAATCATTGACAAAAAAATTAAAAGTGCTCGTTTGTGGCTGTAACAGCATTACCAGTATAATGAGGGGAAATTCAATGAAAAAATTGGCCAATGAAAATCTTGACTCTGTGGAGCTAGTGGTTCACTCAAAACCAAGCTACAGGAATTCCTGTTCAGGTCCTATTCCAACAGAGAAAACTAACTTTTCCAACAACACTTGATGAGGAATTGAGAGAGTTTTCTGCATCATCTAGGTGGTTGAAAAGAGGCAGTTAAAACAACTAAACAGGACAAACATAAAGCATACATAAATTAGACATGGCAAACACAGGGGCAGTACTGATAGGCAATGTCAGCCCTAAAGTGAACTGATCATAGTTTTCAAATGACTTTTTTGTACATAAATGAATGGGGAGAAAACATTGCAGAAGTCATACGTGTGAAATAGGAAAAATTTTAAGATTTAATGAATTGGAGGAAAAACTGGCATTATCTCATGCACAACTCTTTAAAATGATCCATATTTTACCACCCTTCCCAATGCAGAGAATTACACATTTGAAGAGCTCTTCAAATGATCCCAATTAGTAAACAGAAATACAATGAAGAAGCCTTTTATTCGGACTTCAATTGGATCCTAAGCACAGTAAATATCTCACTAATCAGTAACGGATAATACATCCTTGGCTCATTTTTCTCAACCAGTTTTTGTTACAGCATTGAAAGTGAATAAAATTGCAATGCAATAATTTAAACCTATTATCTGCTTCACAAAATTGATATATTCACATGAATCTTCCACGATGTAGTTCCTATTTTGGCTGAGCATAGTGTCACATTTATACCATCCGAGACAACTTCAAATGAAAAACCAACACACAATGTCTGAAAACAAGAATGCACACAATAAATAGAAACAAATCAAATCCAAATATTATAATTTAAAGCATATTTATTTAGACACTTTATAACATACATACAGTCTACATTCACAATTAAAAATGAGTATGATATCAAACATGGTCACGGTACCAATAATGTGAAAATGCACTAGGAAAGCAAAAACATTTAATCATCATAGAATAATTTAATTTCTAGACATTACAAAAACAAATAATGCTGCTTTGAGATGTTCAACTTTGCCCTAGTTCGTAATAATAGCTTCACTTCTAAACCTAGCTGTTGAAAGAAAAGTTCTGTAAAAGTAGACTGCCATATATGTATACTTTCTTTGCCAATTTACTTTCCATAATACTTTTAAGTTAATTAGATCAGTTTTTTATTTAATATCACAGCATATTCAGCACCTAAATAATTTATATCCTGGCACTGTGTTAATTAAGAAGTGCTTCAAAATTATACGTATTATCCCATGGGAGAATAAAGGTGTACATTTTATAGTGTCATTAGATAATAATCATTTCACCATTAATTACATAGAACTTAGTAGTAATCTTCACATAACATTTCATAATAACATAATATTACAAAAGAATCCTTTTAAAGTGATCTTCATTCACTAGATGTGACCAATGTGCATGAAATGAGCTCAAGCTTTAATGTACATGCATATGATGGCACTTCAATTTCAATTTAAAATTCCCACAGTAATTCATTAAACAAATGCAAGTTAAATTTTTTTGATTACCTCATGATATTACATAACTCCTGAAGGCCTAACCATTCGAGGGAGCATTCAACATTAAGGCGTACAACAAACATTAGAAACAACAGTTTTTTTTTCAGTTAACAAGCCTGTTTCATGTGAACGGACAGTGACATCGTAAAAATGCACACAGTGAGTTATTGGTATCAAAGTTGTAGCATATGTGCATTTTCTAAAATATCCATATTTTCCCTTCAATATAGTTGTGGATTTATATTTTAAGTCTACATTGTGAAATTTTGAGTATAATCATATTCTATTGTTGGAATTACAGCCTGAACAAATTTAAGGAACACTATGAGGTACATATGTACACCTAATTCTCCACCACCATCTGTGACTGTTTGTATAATCTTCTTCATTACTTCGGCATGCCTGTCAAGAGATTCCAAAAATATTTATTAGAGCCAATTTTGCATTACACTTGTATTTTGTCAGTGTGTCAAAGAGATCATTTTTGAAACTTGGTATTAAGAGTATAAAATTTGCATGATCTTTAAGGTTTGCAAGACACCTTACATTTTAAAATTTCGGCACTAATTATCAAAATTTGAAACAGTCCTTTCACCACTTTCACATTTGTGTTTGTTGGAATGTCAGGAATGCCCTTAAAATAGTATTGTTTTCATTTATGAAAAGGCCCAAATTCACACTATGAACAAGATGCAACTATTCTTGTAGGACTTAGGGTTGAGCCAGTTTGACCACCCTCCTTACACCCCTGACCATGTACCGGACATTGTACTGCAATATCCATTAATTCATAGGTAGTGCAGTTAGATGCATATTACATGTCCAATTTGATCTATATTTCATGCTGATTGTGTTTTTATTCCTGAAGGTGTTCTGGGACTAAGAGGTTAAGCATGTGTAACAATTCTCAAAAAAATAGAAGCCATGCAAATTAAACGCTATAAAAACAAAGTGCACATGCCATTATTAAATAATGTGACTTCTTCTGCTGCATGAAGAAAACTTCAATGAAGTAAGTGACGAATCAAATATAATAATAAAAGAAAAATTTGAGTAAATTTTCTCACCGACAAGGGTGAACTGAAGCCATTGGTGGCCCAGGCAGATGGGGATGGGTTTCCATGGTGACTGTCTTCTTAGCGTGGTCCTGACTCACATCCTCATACATCTGTTCTACTGTCAGAGGAATCCGACTCTGCAGACACACATAAAATCCAATTTTAGACAAAACTATCCATGTTACATATACACCCCATATGAACACAACATTGCTCAATTGAAGGTGGAAATATATACTGGATTTCAAAATAAGACAATTGAAACAAGGCAAACGTGAGAGCAGTAGATTTCTTTCCTTACACAACAAAAAGGCCTCATTATTGAAATTTGGCAGCTACTGGAAGCATACATGTGAAATCTTTGCATGCATAGTCAGTGGTGGGTCAATAACTGACTTTGACCCTTTCCCAGCAATAAGAGGGACAGGTTGGGTTGTTAGCCAGTCTGTTAACTCTATATTTTGATGGCTACTAATAATTTGTTGATGTGCATTTACATACTTCTGTTAAGTTGTCAATACATTAGGAGAAGAGACAAAAATGACAAAAGCTGGATAGGCCATAGTTTTAGCAATATGAGACATATGCAAAAGGTTTGGCATAACGAGGGAAAAAAGGAAGCCATATATGCTCCACACATGGAAACTGGAGACATTGGCTAAATTGGTTAAAAAGTAAAAGAAATCATGCTAGCTTAGAATAAACGAGAGAAAAACCACCAATTCAGCACAGCTGTATGTATAACACATGAGGATCGAGAGTTTTCAATGGATATTGATTCAATAAACTAACATGTTGTTACTTGGCATAGGAGCAAGAGACAATGAGGCTTCCTTTGCACATCAGTAGGAACATGTCTCAAAAGTGAATGTGCAGTGAGTTTTAGGAATGGCCTGAAATCAAGCACAGAAGATAAAAATAATGATAGATTGAATTAATTGTCAAAATGCAGAAGCTGAATCCTGAAACTGAGTGTCTAATTTGATAACTTGTAACTGAGCTATACCGAGGATACAGATGGTATGGTGGCTAAAGTCCTTGCCTCCCACCCCGAGGGCCCAGGTTCGAATCCCGGCGGCGGTAGATATATTTCAGTGGTACACCAATCCCTACTTGAGGTGCTTTGGTGAGAGAACTTTGAGTGAGTACGCCATCCATTAGATGTGACGTTAAACTGCAGACCCCTTGGTGGCTTTCATTAAGAGTAGGCAAATGCTGATTCCAGGTTTCTCTCCACCCTTCATCCTTTCCTATTCATCCCTAATGGTGCAAATGACCTCAGCTGTCGGTCACCTCCCCTAAAAACTACAACTAATTAGCTATATCTAAGCCCGGTGGCCATTAAGTATCTTGCAAAGAAGTATGTATACATCATGTGATGGGGAAACAGCAATAGACATCTAGGAGGGGATAATATTGAATGGTCACTTTAAAAGAAAGCAATGAGAAATAAGGAGGTAGCTTTAGAGACAGACATTACGGGCCAGCTAAATAAGAGACAACAGACCGGATTCATACACATGTAATACAAGACTTGGGGGGAGGGAATTACAAAATGATAAACGATATGAAACAAAGATAATGTAGAAAATATAATCTGGATGTAACAGCCTCTTAAAACAAGATGGATTACAAATTCATATTTACCTCATCATATCCAGACAACCATAGTCGAGGTGTCTGATAATATTTGTCATAGGTAATATGTAAATCATAAGTTCTAGTATGCACAATTTCTCCTCCTAAATTCTTGTCATCCTTTTCGCTGTTTGCTTCATTCATCTTTTCTGCAACAGTTTGGGGGTCCAGAGCTGCCTGTAATGAAAAACAAAAACTTCATAGTCAATATTCCCAAAAGAAGGGAATTTTTTTGCCGTTGCACATATAGTGACGATTAAATTCTATCGCACAAGAATCGCCAACAAATGATTCTTGAATGGTAACAGAATTTTCAAGCAAACAAATACACATTTTGTGTCACTGAACAAATGGACACCCTTTGAGAACTTCTATTAACCAATACTCATCAAAGTAATGCATCTGAAAAAGAAGTCTTACAAAAAATAGTATGGAAGTAGGTACTAAAGGTGTAATGTTACGACTTTTAAGCATAATTAGCCCAAAAAAATCAAATATAATCAACTATGAGGCACAAGAAAGAAATACAAGTTACTTTCACAAAACTAAATCCAACCACTTTGGTACATGATATTAAATTTAATGAACATTTTAAACATATAATACACGTAAAACAATGCTGTTACCATGATGCATTTACGACAAATGTAGAAAGTTTAATCAATCACTATGTATCTCAAAATAACAGACCTTTTTTCCTACAATAGACAAAAAACAAATTATTTAAAAAATGAAGAAATTCCCAAATATTTCAGAACTAGACATTCCTGGAATTTTCCAGGATATATGGAATCTGAAGCCTGATTTTCTAAACGAAAAGTGTTTGCGAACAACACAAGCACACATCAAAGGTAACATATAATAAAAATACCCCACAAACATGCATATTTAATCATTTTTACAGTTATAAGAATTTATCTACAATTACCATTGAGGTTAACATTACGGAATCATGCACTATGCTCTTCGAAACCATTAGAAAAACCCTGGAAAATGTTTCATACAGTAATGTTACATACTCGATCATTTTCAAACATTCCACTCTCTTCAAATGCTTCCATATCAGCAGCCTCTTCATCATCGTCATCATCATCAGCATTATTGTCACCCTTGGAGTCAGCTTCATCTGCTTTGCTACTTGGCTGGAAGGTAAAGAATCGGTTTAATGGAGGTCCATAACATTTAACAAAATGCCAGCATCTAATAAATGTTAATTACAAAGCAACTTTTGATTTACACACGCTAGGAATAATGGATTTTCTCACGGATTTCTGCAAACGAAGGGTTACCTTGGCATCAAGAGTCATCTCGGAGACCTTGTCTTCAATGCCACCTGTACCACCTACATCAAAATGATGAGTGTCGACCCATCCACCATCTCCATCATCGGATTCAATTACCTTCTCCAGTTCATCACAGTACTCTATCTGTTTCAGAGAAATTAAACAACTATGTTAAATTCCAATTCTAATTCATAATTTCAAATCAGTTTCTTCATAAATGCAAAGCAATAAACCTATATTTTCCTCAACAAATTAAGGACAATGTTCCTACTTAGGTTATGTTCCAAAGAAGTATGTTTATTAGAGTATATCCAACACAGCATTCAGGTTGGAAAAATGAACACCTTAAAGGCAGTACAATCTATCATATTACGAAAGGTATGGTGATTTCATGAAAAATAATTGTATACAGCAAGAGTTAAGAATAACTGAAATATCTCACCTGTTTACATCTTCTTGAGCATGGTACATTGCGTGTGATCAAGAACTGCTTGCTTTTAGGTAAATATGATTTAACTCTGCCCTCATCACCGGTTGCCCATTGCCATGTAGGGCAGTGATGGACTAAATGGTCGCCGGCGGCGACAAATTCCTCTGGAGTTAAAACACCGGTGTCTCTAAATTTTGATTCCTAAGAAGAGAAGCACATTTCCATTGAAGATATGTCCTTTTCTCAGTTGTAAATAAAAGAGTTCGCAGGATTCAAACTAAAATTACATGATTTTAAAATTCTGTATCTTAAAACATATTTTAATCTTATCACAAAGCCGTTGCATACACTAGAGATGATAGGGTGAGTACAATATCACAATTACGTACGAGAGTATAAAGCATTCAGCATTACTAAAGAACATAAAATATCCAGTTAAAATCGGTTACCTTTAGCACAGGTGTCAAGTATTCAGCTACCCCCAACGCGGTTCCCTTAACTGAATTGATCACACTCTGCATAGCGTCAAATTTTTATAACTCTAAGTACTTAATAGAGAGCTAGAATCAACTTTGACACATGCCAAACTACCTCTGCAGGACTTGCGCTTTGCTCTGCGCCACTGAAAAAAAGTCACATGACGTAAATTTAAAACCTTCGGAACTTCAGTTACAAAATTGAGTAACATTAACGTTGGAATAGGACTAATTAGTCCTTATTTAAAAAATAAATTAACATGAAGCAAACTCTTTTGAAAAGGATTACTAATATGTTATTTTACTATTGTAGTGTTACCTGCAAATTTTCACACGTTCAAATGTGCATAGGAAAAGATTGCAACGATAACTTCTAATCTAAGTTAATATCCAACCTGAAATTAAATCCTTGAGGTAAGTGATTCTAGATTTTTCTCGTTGATGTCAAATAAGAATAGACTAACTGAATATTGAAGCTCCAATAACTTTTATTCTTAAATTGCGATTGAACACGTTCATTGAAAATACCTCTCCTAAATAGAATGAGGATAATACTCTCTTTTAGTAGAAATGGAACACCATTCAAATATTTTAATATATTCTAATAAGTGTTTTGCACAATGACTGGAATTGCTATGAAATGTCTCTCTTCTCATATTTCGTCGCCGGCTCACAAGGAAGTGCATTTTGCTTGTGTTCAGGTGTAAGATATAAATTGTTGATCTTCTTCTGAAACATATTCAGATTCATTATTTATCCCAGTGAATGTCGTGATTACTTCTGCACAGCAACCCAGTCATTATTCTTTTAGTATCAAGTTATTATACGACTCATTATTCACTTAAAAATCGATTGCTGACCGTTCCGGTGATATTTACGTACCGATTTATTTACAACTCATAAGAATGGCAATTGTATAGATGTACCCCCTCTAAAACGGTGTTGGAACCCATTGTAAAATGAATGGATGCGTTTCAATACTCTTTTGAACGTAGCAAACATTGCTAGTAATGAAATTGCTGGATATTGTGATGCTTACCCGTGGTCATGGATTAGTATTAGCATAACATCGTAATTCTAGGTCTTGTGGTTGGGTATCTTTAGAGAAATCATCGTTCCTCCTACCTGCTCTGAGAGAGAAGTTTTCACAAATAGTGTAATGGGAAGGCTGTGACCTTCCCAGCATTGAGGTATTAGGTGCGGGTTTTGCCAATAATTTGTTTCAAATTTACGACAAATTTCTTTAATTCTTATGATCTGTTTTCCGCCCGTAAAATTGAAAACTACTTTCCTTTTCTCTCGTCTTTTAATGCACATAATCTCCCTGCATTCTTTTGAAATACTGCAACCAAAAAGAAAGGGAGCACTATTGGAACTGCCAATACTGTGATGTGCATACGTCCTATTATTTGTCTTCATGGTGTGAATTTCTTTTAGTTGAAAAACATTTGAAAATCACGGAAAACCAGCTGTTTTCCCACGATTTTACTTCCTGGACGGAATATCTTGACAAATTCCAAAGAAACTGCGGGAGATGGTTTAAACGACTATGGATCTCCAAATGCACTCTTCATTATGATATGGGTGCCTACTCACGCAAGGAACCTTAATAAGCACGAGCGCTAGCATTTGAGATGTTTCGATATACAATTTTGATAACCGTATTTTAGAGAGGCAATGGGCACATTTTTAGTATGTTGCAGATAGTCTCATATAGAATTTTATTACTGTTTAAGATGGAGAATGAGCATAATGACCGTTTCATTTTCCGCACGTCTTCACACAAATGGCTACGGGGATCGTGGTCGACTCAAAATGAGGCGATAAACCTTGTGCCTTTGAGGTTGTACGAATCGTGATGAAGGTAGGTTTTTGGCTTAGAAAATGTTCTTCTCCGTTGTAATAAGTTATTTCCTGGCTGGCCACATGTGTCGGTAGCTGGGATGGGATGGGTTGGTCCAATTGATGGCTACAGGGTCATTTAAGGTTTTAAAACTTCGGAAATTACCACGAACTCCCAGGATGACTACTTCCTAATGATATGAGACACCGACGAAACCCAGGCTCTTGAGGTACTGCTTGATGCAATATTCAGCATGTTCTGGATGTTCTTTTCATTAATGCGGGCGCTGCAAGATAATTCGACGAATCAGAGGAACGGATTCCCACCTCACACAACATCGAAATATCATTTAGCTAATCCTGCGAATACCGAATCTTAGTGCCCGCATTCATGAAATGTACTTAGTTTGTTCACTAAGGTGTCATCATTGCCATCAAAATCAGTTTAGGGTCTCAGAGATATGACGCTTTCAATCCCTCTAGCAAGGTAGACAAGATGACAATGATGCTAAGACCGTAAACTTGTAGGGATGAGTCACGGGCAAAGACGTATATTTTGGGCATGGAAAGGAAAAAGAGGTTAAATGAGCCCTGAGAGGCTATGGCCGCCGGGCTGTGCAAATCACCCCCCCTCTCGTCTTTCTCGACTTCCACCACATCCATTCAATGGTCATCTCGCGTTGTGCTTCATTTGATAACTTTTTCAGTCGATCTCGTGTCTATTATGAGGGCAAAAAAGAAACTTTACACTTCCACAATAAAGATTTAATATTTCACGACCATGGTTTCGTTGCTGCGCATCATCATTAGGAAGTATAAAGTTTCTTTTTTACCCCTATGATGAAAAAAAATCCACAATGTTAAACCTGAAACTGTTATGTTTATCTCGTGTCTCTCGTTTAATAAATTCCATGCCATTCAATCCTCATAGTGTCTTGGTTGATGTTTGGTGGTTGCGATAAGGACAAAGAAAGTTAATATGCAGGATATGAAAATGGGATACAGAATCCAATTAATTGGAAGCGAAAGCACTATGCGTTATGGATGAAGCGTTATAAGCCTTGCTTGCAACAGCCACGAGACCCTCTCGAAATGTGATATCACAACGTCTGGGTAAGTCATCGTCCTAGCCCTTGCAGTATTTTCCGAGAATCGTGCGCTTTCAAAACATGACTAACTACGCATATCTTTGTCTACGCTTTTCTCCGTTATCTTTTAGACCCTGAGGTCGCTTTCTGCCTGGTTTATCTTTTCCTACTCGAAACATGTCACAGAGTTTAAGCGTGTTCATAGGGTCCGGTTAATGTGCGCAAATGCATTGCATCGCACAACTCTCGTGGTTGTGATTCTATTGAGCTAGTAATAAATTAGATCCTGAGAAAAGGTGTGTTTTGCCTTCACCTTAAAATGTGTTCAATCAGGAGAATGAAAAGATTTCTGAAATGCTACGAGTATTTCTTTCATATAATGACCAGAACGTGTCAAATGGCAGTATGGCCAAAGAATGCCATTACATTTATAAGTATTTTTTCGTTGTGGCTGCAGTGAAATTAATTAAGTTTAAATGTAAAATTAGCATTAATTCAATGGAAATAGAATAGGTCGTGATCCCAAAGGTATGAGAATACCTACTTAGTTTATGTAACATCGTGTCTGGGGAAAGTATTGGCCTTCTCTATTCCCTTTCCGTCGCATGAATTTGTTCTCCCGTATATAAGTGGAGATGATCTGTGAATACCCTTGCCTTACGTTAAGGGTTTATTCTCATTGCACTCTACATTACGTTAGTCCACTTGAAAAGGTATGTAATTGAAAATGATAAATTTTATGAGCTGTGGACGTGAACTATTTACAAATATTATTGGTGCATATGGTGTTTTCACTCTGACTATATAGCGTCTCTCAGCTTAAGATGGACTTGACCCGCCACAAAACAATATAACGTTAACGATTAAATTATTACTTTGCATATGTGAATTTTCAACTGTTATCTATTCAGTTGAGTATCCACACCGATCTCATGAAACCATGTGCGCTCGAATGGAAACGCCCAAGTCGAGATGTTTCGCGATTTAGATCACATCTTGGATGCGCCTCGAGCCTTTTGCAACCCAGCACAGAAAACTTTTAGTTGCTAAACTAATGGAAATAAAAAGGAAAGTCGACAGTTTCCTAAAAAATATAAAAGAATAGAAAGCTTCGTCCAATTATTAGAAAATCTGAAATGGAACCGGTGGGGTCACGAGTATCACATGTGCGATTTGACCTAGCGAAGAAATGCAAATCGTATTAGTTAAACGACACTGATGGAATTATTTCAACGAGAAAAATGCATTGGTGGGTTACACCGCGTTGTGAATTTCAGAGAAACTAATAGTAGAACTATAATAGTAGTTCTACTATTATAACAGTGTAACCGTAGAAAGAGTAGACCTATAATGAATGTTTTCTCCTGGAAAAATTTGTGACCAAAATAGTCGATCGTAAAAATAGGCATCATGATTCACACAACTCTCCAATGAAATATTACTATTGGTCTAAGTTTCATGATAAATTTTAGGGGTGTCACCCGATGGCTGGTTACCCAGCCTGTTATCTTCTGATTACGTAACTACCTTGATAATAATTTCTCGCCACTAAGGCAGTTTGCAGGCTAATAATGTTCGGACGCATCCATGATTGATCAGGCGACAGAAACAGGATTCTCTCGCTACTCGGAGGAAATATTTTTCAGGAACGGTTTGAGGCGGTGACTATCGCACTGGGTTTTCCGTAGGGAGACACGGGCCTCGTAGCCTTGAGCAGTATTTAGCGCATTTGGTATTAATGAAAAGAGTCGATCGGATCCAAAAATAATTAGGCCATTCCTACTCGGCACCGAAAGGATGGGCGCCGACGGCGAAATACGATAAAGGAAAGGCCGAAGATTGAGAGGAATGCTGAATAATTCATCAAAATGGTTCATAGTTAACCAATAATGAAAGAGCCAAGGCCAGAAATTATTAAGGCTCGAAGGAGATTCCAAAATAAGAGGAGCAAAGAGGGGCTGGAACTGTTCAGCAGCACTGACTTGGCTAAATTCTGAAGTTAGTAATCCTGGTCGAGTAATTGATTTTTAACGAGCTGTCAGTGTCCCTTTTTCCAATTGGGGTTTGCTAATGTCCCACGATGATATAAAATAAAAACTTCTTAAAGATTAAAAACCGTAGCCAGAGACTATTCTGAAAGAAATTATAGTATTCTCTGACTTCAGTTATTGGTTTCTTAGTCAGTTTGTTTCATGATCTTTGAATTTATTTAACGTAGTGTTAATTGTTCATTGGCCCTGGCTTTCAACTTCCCCGGGTTCTACATTCAATTTAAATTTGTGAATAAATGTAGGCATACATCATTGTCATTCTTCTACGTAAAACTTGCAGCCGAATGTATTCTCATTCCTTTTTGGTGTCACGTGAATTTAAGAACAATTATTTAACTCTTGATAGTCATGGTTGCCTAATAAGGGTATCAAAAATATTTCCAAGCAGAAATGTTCAGCAGTTGGAATTTTGATCACTGTAGAATATACATATATGGGATGCAAGGAAACTGTTTTACGTCAGTTCCAAAGAATATTGTTTTAAGAATATCGCTAAGCAATCACGCGCAAAGGTCTACTAATAATTAATACCTGTGCGTGAACATTCGCTGGAAAAATTCTAGAGAAAATATTATTATTAAGCACATAGAATTTGTCACGGAAATTTTTTCGAATCATCATTATTTTCAGTATTTAAATCCGAAGATTGGTTGACTGCAATAGTTCACTCTTACCTTTCTCGTATTAACACTAACACCCTTATGCGCCCTGGTTAATCTTCGGTCAAGCATACATCTTTACTTGGCTAAATTGGCTTTTCTCGTGGGATCTACCTTTTTTCTACTCGTGTACCTCCCCTTTATTATACTTCCAGCAAATCCATCATATCTCGCAGTGTACCCCACCCATTTGGTTTTTTTTCCTTCCCTTGCTTCGCATCTTATTTCCTCCTCTACTCTCCGTTATTCCTCTTCATTTATCATTTTATCTGTCCATTTAATATGCAAATCTTAACCTGTATTGCAAGGGTTCCTCGCACGTGTTATCTAAAATCATATCTTTTGCCTTTGCTTTAGTAATAATGTTAAGCAACCAGATATTTGAGGTAGGATTGGAATCCCTGAAAACTATTAGTCGCAGTCGTATGCTTATAGAGCACTTAAATCCCGACCTAGGCTCTTTTTCCCTGCAATATTTTCTCCTTCGGTTGTAGAAATTCCAATTCCCTTATCCTCCCTCACGTCGTCCAGAAAATGATATGCCCCCCCACCCACCCCTCATTCGTTGCTTGATTAATATTCGCTCTTCTAATCAAATCCAGATCTCAATATTTATTCTATCCACTTTCGTCTCCCTCTCAAGTCGCCCAGCAACTTCCTCTCTTTTAGAGACTATTGACTATTGTGTGTGTGTGTACATACATACATACATACATACACACACATATACACACAGACACATACACACACACACACACACACACACACACACACACACACACACACACACACACACACACACACACACACACACACACACACACACACACACATATATATATATATATATATATATATATATATATATATATATATATATATATATATATATATGCACACACACACATGTATACACATACCTGCACGCATGCCTATATACCAGTTAATCTTTTGCCTTTTGCTTTTTCAATTCAACTTATTTCCCCTATTCTTCCCCATTTAACATCTCAGAGGCTTCTAAACCACACTCGTGTTCTTTTTTTAACCATCACGTTTAGAGGTCATCAGATGCCACAATCCATATTAAATTCTTTTATAATTTTTCGTTTAACTTAACGTTTTAAAGTCAGATAGCTCTCATTAATTTTCTCCTCTTCTCTAATGATTTTTCTGCAAAGTTGCTATCCTTGGTTGGTAAGGATGGCTAATACCTCTTATTAAGCTACTTGTGGAATAGGGATTTTAAAGTAACAAATGAACATATGCGATTCATAGGCTGAGTAGTTACTTTGTTCACTACCAAATTCTATTTAGGTATCTTGTATTTGATTTATTATTCGGCTAGCGCGAGAGGACATTAGGATACGGGCGCAGGAACATACTCGCGACGATTTCCAGGAACGCATCGAGCCATACGGATGTACAGTGACGTCTTAGGAATTAATACGCGGCGTTTGAAGAGGAAGTCGTTTCTGTACATCCTCCTATGTGGCGCGAATGAGCGACCGAATGCCCCTCGGAAGATTCTTTTCTCTCACTCACGCGTTCAGTCAGTCTTTGTGAATTTATATGACTAAAATAACTTAAAATCTAAACTTAATAAAACTCTTTTTCCGCTGAAATATTTGTTTTTAGTGCTAGCTTAAATATCCTAGAGTGTATTTATCATTCAAATTTTCAATCTTGATTATCGTATGGCGTTATATTCATGAGTGGCTCAAGCCAGAGTCAGAAGATTTTAATAGTTCAGGAACTATAGAACAGGAAGAGCAAGAGCTATCTTGAACCTATCTTTCAGACACTCCTGCAGGCCTCATTTTCATGAACTGCAAATTGTGCCACTGGCTTCTCTTTATGTTTACAATCTAATTTTATTTTTTAAGAATAACAGGCATGTTGTTTTATGACGAAACCATGCTGAACCAGCTTATGATGAATGAAGCAATAAATAAATAAATATGCCGGCGTAATTAATTTTAGTTATAATATTACCAGGTGACTTTAGCCAACAAAAACGTCTCTAGGCTGAAAGTATCAAGGAATGGATATAATTAAGTGATATGACGACAGCCTTCCCCGATACATTGTGAGATATAAACGTGTGCTTAGAAAAGACAATAAAAGAAGCACCAATATTAAGCATAAAAGGAGTCGAGGAGAATGGCGAAGAAATTATCTATCAGCAGAATATTTTGCGATTGAAGAAGTTCGACCGTCGTCTAGTGAAGAATAACTCAAACTAAGAGGGTGTTATTGAAGAGGAGGTAACTGCTATGTTCAAATGACTGAGATTGTGAACAAGAAAGCAGTTCGTATGGAGCATGGCACTCCACGAATCAGAGACGTGGAACATTGGAAAAGTGCACCAGCGAGGAATAGAAACCTTTGAAACGTGGCGTTCGAGGAGAATGCTGAAAAATGGAAAGAAAAATGAGGAACGAGAAAGAAGTATGCAGAAGTACAGAAGAGCTCGAGAGAAAAGGACATAATGGAGGACTCTACGTCAAAGAAGAACTAGATGGGTAGGTCATCCCTTGAGGCACGATGGATTAGTGGGAACAATAAATGGAAGGGAAAATCCCGCGAGGAAGACTAAGAGGCAAGTGTTTAGGACAAATTAAGAAGGACGTAAAACAGAAAAGTTATCAGGATGTGAACGATTCAACACTGAATAGAGAAGAATGAAGGGATTCAGTGAACCAATCTTAGGATTGAAATACTAATGGTGAGGATGAAGAAACACCCACATTTAAACTTTATTTACCACGTTCAAGGTTGTAATGCGGCGAAACATTATCAGAACAATTATTTTGGAGTTTTCGATCCATACTTTCCTTGAGATAATGCGTCCATTGCTGCTAATATTCGATCCTATACATGGCCTTTGGCTCGAAGAGAGATCATTGACAATAATGGAGATTTTTTGTTTATTTTATTTATATATACCCTGCAAGCCACCGCTAGGGTGTGTGGCAGGGGTTGAATACACACCAGAATAATTTTACCCGAACATGACCCCACCGCGGTCGATCAAACCGAATAAGCAATGCATATATCCAGGTCATCATTCTGATAACTGTCGTAAGCTAACCCTGAAAGTCTTTCCTGCATTAAGTGTCAGCGCAACGCCACCCATGGTGTTTGTACCAGCATCTGTTAATCTGAAAATTTACCATCATGGATCGATTAGGCTCTCATAATATCTTCCGACTAATGTTTTTGCACCACAGTTTAATTGTGTTCACGAAAGAGGGAGTATGAACGTAGAAGATACGGACATGTGATTCTCCAAAACTTCAAAAGTACAAAATTTCTGCAGGCTTTTTGAAGTTTCTAAAGGTCTAAAACTCTTTCATTGTCCCTGAACTGAGGCTAAGGAATGGAAGGGCGCTAGGCAGCTGAATATGCTTTTACATAGAAAGCATACTTTATTTACTGTAATACCAAAATACAGATAAAAATATCTCCTTCCTAATTGCTAAATATTCTAAAAAATATTATTCATAATCGATTTGTTAAGAAATTATCATAACTATTTAGAAGGAATGAAGATTAAGAGGAGTTCTATTCCACTCCTCCTCCCTCAGCCTGAAGAAATTCATTTATATTTGCAAAATTTTATGAATTATAAAAATTATTCTCAAAATATAAACGAGGAAAAAAGTCTGCGTTTTTTTGCTTCCGTTTCAGCCTCTGTTTTATGGGTAGCAAGTTAAATGAGGGAAAACTTCGTACTACGTAGACCTTTCAGTGAGCGAATCTAATTTATCTTATTTTGTCCAAAGGGTTTCTAATCTGACAGTAAACTTACAGCTTTATCATAAAGTGGATTCATGAAAAGAGATAAGACCGCATTCGGTTAAGTCGCAGAAAATGGTTAGTCGATTTTTCCATCAGGTAAGTGTCGTGTATCCACCAAATCGCTAAAGCATAACAATGCAAAAGGATCATACGAGGCGCTCGCACACTTTTGCTACCAAAGACATTTGTGCGCCAATCCAGCTTCCTTCGCACTTTAAGAGCTACAATGCTACATCCGTTAGCGGTTGTGTGGATTCTCAGATGCCCGCAAATCCTGACTTAGGCCCCGCTGTAGGTGTTCACGATTTTGACCCACAACAGCGAGGTAGTACCAACCAACCACAGCTATCAACCTGAAGGTCGGTTTGATTGGTGAGGGTAGAACTCACCTAGTGGTAAGCCCAACAAAAGTAAGGCTGTGAAATTCACATGTCTGGGTAAGGGTGCCAATACCTTTCCCTGTGCTGCCTATGGTTTCCCGTAAAAACTAATATTGAGGAAGGTAACGGGAAATCGCTTCAATTATTTTTCACATAGACAAACTAGCGAGGGACATTGCGTATTTGTATCTCTGCTGCTGGTGCTCCTAAATGCTACATATCATTCCCAAACGATAGATTTTCGGGCCATGAAAAGTTACGTTTAGGTAAGAATTTCTAAATGGAGAAAAGGATGTAATTGTCACATTTATCGTAAATAAGGCCAAAACCCTGATTTTCCAGAGTACTTGCTCCATAAATATTTAAGTACCATACGGTATTCCTCAAAGACCTTATGGTACGGTATAAAAATCACAGAAAGATTTTTCAAATTAACGCCGAAATTTCAAGACAAATAAAACCTAGATTGGAAGAGATGTTAAAACAGCTGGCATAAGACATGGGGTGAAATGGGATTAAATCTAGGTAAGGATCGCAGACAAACGAACCTTCCCAATCAATCATCTTTTTCCATCTGTTTTCTTTTTCCAGGACAATTTGTGAGAAGGTTTAAATGGCTGGGTTAATTTAATGAATCCTAGCAAATACCTATAATGTTGGGAAGCACGGATGCTAAGAATGGGGTTTTTTTTCCTTTACTTCTCCTAATGACACCAATGGCAGAAGGCATCGTGCTATACTTTTGCCACTTCCTTAAGTCTATGGTAGCGAGTTTGCTACCTATCTTTTAAACATAACTTCATTCGTCCAAATCTACCAAATTTTTCAACCTAAAAACTAGTAATATCATCGACTACAAACTAATATCATTATCCTCAATCTTTGAAATTTTAGCAACATCATGTTCCAGGAAAGTGAAATATTCTGTAAAGAGTGGGAATATGTGAATCAGAAGCCAAAACATTAAAAAAATAAATAAATCACAGTTTAATCTTTTCAATCACTATTTTTTTTCTTACATTCAGAATCTGGATTCAAATCATGGTGAATCGGCACAGTCAATACCACAAGTTCTCGCGATGACGGCAGTAGTATGATGCAGGTGCATATGATAAATGCATAACATCTACAGATGACCTAGGGTGAGGGGGAATGAAATACTCTCCTTTCTGTGGTTACTCAGTGTTGGAAATGGAAATTATGCACTTTTTCCTGTTATGTTTTCCTCAAAGCTTCCGTTCCCATTCATTTCGTCATGCGGTGGCAAATTAAAAATATCCGTCGGTGGAAACTTAATCCAGAGATTGAGCACAGCGTCAGATAGGATCGGAGGACGGAAACATATTCATTGCGTATATATTTAAAATAAGGTAAATTCAATTACCAAATTTGTTTCACCATTCAGACAAAAATAATCTTAGATAGCTTACGTTGCAATTCAATCGCAGGAATACTTATCTAAATTTATATTTAGCACTCTTTTTTGGCGTAACTTAAATGCACATTCGGTAATTTCAATTCGTCATGTATTCAAATCTTACTTTCATTTCCCAGAAGTTTTGGCGAGTTTATCGTTAACCCCTTTAGTAGATATAAGCTAACGTTAAGAAAATTTCAATGGAAAATGTTTGGTTCGACCGGAATTTGAACCTTGACCTCCAACGCGTGTTGATCTTTTTACGACGTCAAACATATGATTCGACGGTTTGAGAAGAGTTTTGAGTTTATTATCCGTTTCAGGTCCCAATGTATGCTAATTCTTAGGGTCTAAATTTGGTATTTCTCTTGGTCAATCCAATGGACAGACATTGGATTGGCCATAGAACCATAGACCATGTCAAGAAGTCATATTTTTCATCATTAATTGTGGAAGAAATTGTACAATGGGCACTCCCCGAAGAAAAATAAATAATTTGCTCACCTTTGCTAAACAATGGACAGTCTTCGAAAATTTCCTTATCATTACAAATGGCAAAATTAAACATGGCCTACAGGCAGCAGTGTCGCTATTTTTTTCATCTCCCAAGGAAAATCATCAGTTTTCCGCCAACTCTCAATACGCATCAAATCATCCCTTCCTTCGAAAATGGACAAAAACTCCACTTCAAGAGATAGCGAAATTCAGCAGCGAAAATTCGAACGAGGTAGAGTTAATTAGGACTCACGCGAGACGGTCAGCTGTGCCCACTTGTTCAATACAGTCCAGGAATACCATGCAGGTATTTGGTCTTTGGTTTGCCTCGATTGCGTTTACTTTTTCTCGGTCAGTATTCTCAAGCTAAGTATTGCCTCTTTTGCTTCTCGGTTTTTCTGAATCCGAATATGTTTTTTGTGATGTTTTCTTTTTCTTTATATTCTTATGATAATTATCTGAGTGAATATTTTTTTATTCAAATCACATCAGAATCATTGTTCTCTACATATTCTTCGTATTTTTCTATACTTGGTTCCCTCGGTACTGCGTTCATGTCAATTCTTAAAGTTTTTCGTGCTTTTTAACTTCCAAAGAGAGAGTATACTTCGCTTTGACCCCGAATGCCTTCATAATTTCTCTGTTTATTTAGTCAAGCCCTGGTGTCTTGTTGTTGTTCAACATATCTTTCACGGCGCAGTCGCATTCGCTTCTCACTACCTCCGGACCCTGTTTTTCTTTTTCTTTCACGATTCCTTCTTTTATTAAGTCACCGTCAAGTAGTTTTGACCCTTGATAGAGTTCTTCAATGTATTCCTTCCATCGCTTTCCCATCCCCTTCATCATCTGTTAGTATCTTTCCACTTGCATCTGGGATGTTATGGGATTAGTTTTTTAAGCCGTTTTTCTGTTTCTCTTATTTATATTGCTATTGATTTCCTCGTAGCAGCTTTCTTTCCAATATTCCTTGGTCTTCTTTCTGTGTCGTATGACTTTGTTCCCCAACTTTTGTGAAGGGTTCCTCAATTTCATTTCTTGGATTTATGAATTTCGTTCTTGGTTCTATGATGTCTCTTATTTTAGCTATTATCAATGACTGCTCATAGTTCACCCGCCATGCTCGGGAGTTGCTGATATGCTAAATTAGTTATTATATTTTTTATTTCTTTCCATATGGCGGTTTAGGGCAGGATCTAAATGACGAATGTAAATGCGAATTTTAAATCTTTTTCTATGCGAGAAGAATGGGGTGGCATACATTGAGGATTTTTAGAAGAGCTATGAATTTTGGAAGTACATTTAACACCCTGATGGGGCTTACGGACGAGTTTTAGCTACGGAGAATTGATGCGTATGGTAGGCATTGAAGAGGAAAGGCAGGATTGACACGAGAATAATTAACCGGACCTGGTTAAGTGGTCCTCCCGGTGGTTCCTTCAATGGAGCGAACTATTCTGATCTACCGATTCTTAGAAGGCAATACTATTATTATTAAAGGAAATTGTTACAAGTTTCCAGTTTTCGCGGTGATGAAATATACTTGCATTCAGTGATTATTCATGCATACAATTTCACATTTTTGCATTCATTTTTCATATAAATTTTTGGCGTCTTTTCTTAAATATATTATTATTGTTTGAGAAGGACTTGAATAGTTCTGCAGGTGGGTTCAATGATTTTTTTGCCTTAGACATATTCAAAGAAACTGTGGGAGATGCCGTTACAGCAACTTAAACGGAGTCATCCGCAAATTCGCATCACGACGTAACAATGACAGAATGTAAAAATCATTCGGCGAATGATTCTTACACTTCAAAATTAATTGTTGCATTGTAATAATTTCTTTACTGAGAAATGGAATATATGTATCAGTTCTTTGCGCCCGGTATTTCCATGTTGATATTGTGCTTTAATTAGTGCACATATGTAGGGCGCGTATCGGAGGCTAATCCAATAATATCGTTGTTCTTGAATATTGCCTTGTCTATCCGGGCTTATAATCGGACGTACAAGAGGAGCTGTCCCATACGATGCGGGGGGTAGCGAGGATAGAATGCGAGCGATTGCAAATATTGGAAACCTGGATAAGAACATTGCCAGGTTCTCCTTCTGGCTTCCGATCACCTTGTTGACCCTGAGCAACTTGCGCACGTTCACATGGCACGCGTTGACGTGCCCGTAGGACCTCCTACCCAAATGACCCCCGCCTTCTGCCAACCCAACTTCCGCGAGCTTCCTAATTCTCCCGGATCTCTCCGGGAGCCACCCTCCTGCCCTCTGTGCAGTGGTATTCTCATACACACTTCTCCCCAGCCTGTAGACCTCCAGCGGCGGCAGACGGAAACATTCTTAACAGATCGCGAGTGAGGAGCGCGACATTCAATTTTCATCGACCTGGCAACTTGGAAGGGTAATAAGGGCTTGCTATCTGAACTGCCAACTTGGAAGGGTAATAAGGGCTTGCCATGCATAAAGGAAGGTAGGGAGGATGTAGAAGATGGAAAACACATGATGCACTTGCGACTTTCCACTGTTATAAGAATGATTTTTTGAGAGCCATGTACCGAACGGCATTCCAAATAATATCGGCGCTCGATCTCCATAAATCGCGTATTTCAGGATTTAAATATATACACATTGGGATTATCGTCCAAATATGATGTCAGTCATATTGACCAAGTGCTCTGAATTAATAATTTTTGGATGGCTTGGCCGTAATCTTTCGAGTGGTACACCGACTGAAGCAAAAAACCGGAATGGCATTGAGGGACAAATCGGTGAGGGCACAATGAATGAAAACATGTTCGTCTTTGACTTAATGAATAAAATAGCTGTAGAGCTTTTCAGCAATATAAATTACTTCTGACGGGAGAGTGGGGCGTCGGAGATATACGGCTTGAGAACATATGCATGGAATATCAATAATATCGTGTGCCGGTGGAGTTTATCGGCCTTGATTTATCAGCTCTTTAGAATATCCATAGGCGTAGCGGTGGAAAATACAATAACGCTCTCGAAACACCAGATGACTGCGGTAATGATAATAACATGCATTGGTTCAAAATACATCAAGTATCATGAAAATAATAGTGTAGATAAATATTATCATGAAACAGCCTTCTTCACGTGAGAAATGTCCAAATTTATTCCTAAACCTTTTGTTTCACTTAAATTTATCAGCCAATGGTTTATTGCATGTTACGGATTTTTATCTTTCTCTCCGCACCCGAGTTTGCTTTTCATGAAAGCCATATAGGGATAGATCTCTTAGATATAATATTATATATGATGAACAAGCGTACCTTTAACTAAACCGGAAGCTAAGTCATTCAGCAATAGCAATCTGCGGTGTTCTGTTTGACTGTTTTGAGGTGTTAGGCCAATGTAAGAATCATTGGTGCGCACGGGGAGTATAAAAGCGCATAAAAGTTTTACGGGAAGGAAGTGAGTTGCCACCGCAGTCCACTGTTTACATGTTTATCCACCGTGAGTCATTCGATATTCTGGATTCCCAGAAATGTGGAGTTGACCAAGTGTCGGTGTTGTTATGACGGTAGTTGGGACAGCGATACCTTGTTAACCACCTTAAGATAACCGCAGCGAAGATAAGGCCCCTTGCATTTTCTTGAAGCTTCCTCTTTGACTCCTCTAAGAGGGACATCTTTAGCATGATTAGGAATTGCACTATTCGAATGAAAAGATGCATGGGATATGATCAAGAAATGAGAGATATCGATGCGATATGGTAATAAATCTATATCGCCATTGCTCTTGGTCCGGCATGAGTCGATCGTTCGATAGCATGTCGAATAACGTCACACCGCCAACTTATTGATGCCAGTATGGTCTTCGCTGTTCGTTTTCGTGTAAACATGGATAAAGATTAGTAAAACTATCCGTCAGGGAATGGAAACAAAAGGAGGGAAACGAAAAGGATGAATATCTCGTTAATGAAATAGTGCGCACTTGAGCGATATTCCCTTCGTCTACATCGCGACTAATTGTATCACGTAATAGTTAATTAAATATGAAATTAAATATTTATTTTGGTTGAGTAACTTACCAGGGACTTTTCTATGGCTGTCATTGGTGAGTTAGGGTGTTCAAGGTTACCAACTGCCACGTGCAGCATTCCACGCTAAGGCGCTCTAATCGATCAGTTTGGTCACATTTTCGCCAGCATGCCTCAAGCGAAACTTAAGCCTAGCAGCACCTCACGCCCGCTTTCAACAAGCTAACTTCTCTTCTGAAGAAACTTCCGAACCAGCCTACATAACCAGCACCCCCTATCCCGCGTGCCCCACTCTCAGTTTCGGATTGCGATGCGTTGACACGCAAGCCAGGACGGAAATCAGCTTCAAACTAACACAGACACTCCTTTTTTTTACTGACAGTGCCTTCCTCGAATGGGGGCAAAAGGATATGTGTGAGCGTAACTAATAATGTCTGCAACGAAGTTGTCCGGATACTATCCAGCCATGCGATATTTTGAGGAAAATAGTCTACCTAGAACAATAAGGCCTCAGTCCCCTTCGATGAACTCTTCTTGGGACCTCACACTTCTATCCCAGCGTCTCTTCCACTTTTAAAGACAATCGGTCAAGTCCTTTTTCGGAATGGTCATCAGCTGCCTTGTCGAATTCTCCTTTATCTCATCATCCGGTCAATCTCTTTGGAAATGACAAGGACTCAATCAGCACGCATAGCTTTCCCTTTTCATGAGAGACGATTTTCGGGATCCGGGTATCGACGTTGAGCGTCGAAACCCGGGTCGTATCGAAATGAATTTCCAGGGGAATCACAAAGTTATTATTGTATTTTCATTTCTAATATTAATCGATTCCATTAAGTTACGCATGAAACTATTAATTGTATCAAGTTAGAGAAGTTTCAAGTACATATCTGATTTAAGTATTTTAGCAGAAAAAATTAGAGACCTGAGAACTTGGAGGCACCTCGTAAAATCCTTAAACTTAACGTCGGACAAACATTTTAACGCTACTTTGGATAAACATAAGAGTTTCAGGTTTAACTTTGTGGAATTCCTTCATGATGAGGGTAAAAAAGAAACTTTGCACTCCCACAATAAAGATTTAACATTTCACGGCCAAAAGTGCAAAGTTTCTTTTTTACCCTCATCGCTATTTTTGATATTTTAAATGGCGGTTTTTAGCCTTTTTGCGATGCCATTGTTTACACCTCGTCCTACGATCATTAATTCCAACTGTTGTCAATTATGTATTTAAGGTTTTTCGTGAGTTCCTGGTACTCTGAACTTCGTTTGATTCAAAGAAAGAATTTTGATTTCCAATCATTGAGTCAGTCGTCTCATTTTCAGCATTTAGGCTTTCTCTTTTAAACTCGCTCGCGTATTAATCAACTGTCAACTGATTCTGACATAACTGCTTGTTAGTGGATAATATTTCCCTCCGAAATCAATCGATTTTATAACAGCTCGTTAGAAAATATCCTATGAATCTTGGATCATTTATTGTGATACAATGGGAATTGTAGCTAGTAGAGTTCCCACTAAAATGGAGAAATACTAATACTTTCACGTCAGTGAAAGTTGTAACTTATTACAATGTCCTCAGACAATTGCAGATTGACAAGTCAAAATATTCAAAATTTTGAGCGTTGCGTAAATACAGATGACACCTCTCTACCCTCGGCTAGCACGTCCTCAGCTCCGATGTGATTTGCCCGTTTCTAAGAATAGTCGTGACATCCCGTTTTTCACTCGGCAATGTTAATGGCTGATGTAATGGTGTCACAAGAGGAAATTCTAATACTTCAGCAAATAATTAAAGTTAAATGAATTATAATTTTTTGTTTATCCTTGTGACAAAGCAGATTTCGTGTTAGAGATGTGGGAGACGAATCTCTTCCTTGGCACGACGAAGGCGGTTGGAGTTCCCGTTATGTTGGCCATCAAACCCAGCTGTCTGATGCCTCTTGTTTGTTTAATTTCGGACTATTTACACTCGATGCGAATAGTGCTGCTCTGAGGTTTACTCTAAATGATGCTTAAAACATGGGGGACATTTAAAATAATAAAAAAATCATGATGAATTAAAGCAATCTCTGCAACTAAGCGATAATTGGAACATTCTGAAAGAGAAATAAAATTTGAAGTAAAAAACCCATGAAAAAAAGTGTATAAATGTTAAAAAATAAATCGCCCTACCAAACTACAACTGTTGCTGTTACCTGTAGAAATTAACTGTTCAACGGTTATGCCCCAAATTGCACCTTCAGAGGAGGTAGCAAACATACCCGTAGCGTGGCTGTGCGCCCACAATAGTCTCTGGCACGGAAATTGGCGTGGCCTTATTATCTTCCTAGTATTCGTCCAGTTCACACGGAAACAATTTACTTGCCATACTCGGAGGTATCTTTCGCTTACCAAAAGACGATCGTGTGAACTGTGCTTGATAGGTTATGAAACCAGAAAAATTTCTCCGCGTCCTGTTTTAAGTTCTGATCGCGAGCGACCGCAGAACCTCCCTCCCTACGTGTGAGGATGTTTCATCCTGATTTAATGCTCCGCCAACAATGAAAATAAAGGCGACGGTTAACTTGACGCGGTTTAGTTCGTAATAGAGTTCAGAAAAAAGAAGACTGTCGGCCCATCACGAGAATCTTCTCACAATCTCTTGCAACTATACTTCTGACGAAAAATAGTGCAGAGGAACGCTTGTCAATGATTATTGAGAACTGCTTCACGATTTTAACTGGCGATTAGACGCATGGTATGGTCCACTCGTATGGTCGACGTCTACATTTTCTATGTACTCGCACAAAATCACTCTCGACCACGGAAGTAGCATGACATGGCATGGAAGAAGCTCGACGGATATCGAGTGAAAATCAGCTCAAGCCATCCTCGATCATTAAGTTTTCTCTTCGTTTACCGCGAAGAGAAAACTGAATGCTCGAGGACTATAAGCGTGCAATCAAGGAAACCATCTGTGAAAGCATCAATTTGCTAGGTAGAACCCCATGAATCTGAGACGTGGACCACTAGAAAAGAGTAACAGGAAACAGAAGCCTTCGAAATACTGGTACGTACTAGAGGGTGACGCGTACGCGCCGAATCAATTAGATTTAAAGAATATTCAGAATATTGGTGAAGGAAAAGAGCACGGAGCACGGTATGGGAAAGAAGTAGCGTATAGGTGTAACATACCTTGAGACATAATGGATTTGTTTGGAGCGTAACAGATGAGTTAGCACTCAAAAAAGAAGAGCGGAGGGCTGCGGTAAACGAATATAAGAATCGGAATACAGATGATGATCCAGGTTCGATATTTAAGATACAGAAGCCGCCGTCCTTGACTGCATCTTCGGGGGATCAGACTAATTGGGAACATGCTTGAAAAAAAAGTTTGTAGCTTATCTATTATTTATTGTTTGCTCTGATAATAATGTGGCTCGCGGTAATCCAGGGGTAGAGCTTTGGACTACTGATCGGAGGGTCCCGGGTTCGATTCCCGGGCAAGCCTCTCTAGGCACCTGCAGCTCCACTCATGCTATGTGATTTTTCGGGTACCAGGTCTTCCTGGGAAACCATAACCGGCACAGGGAAAGGAACTGGCCCCCCTGCCCTGATATTTGAAATTCACGCGTTGTAGGCTTAGCACTGGGTGGACCCGAATTTATGGTCATCATGATACCCAAAGTATACGGTTGCGTAGTGAAGCTACACTTCAGTCCGACATTCACGCATGTGGAACTATTTTGTGATTGAACAAGTCCACTCACTGACTGTGACCGCCCATTTACCTTTTTATGAACTCATTATGCGATAAATCATAATATGATTTGAGAACAATATTTTATTATACCTGCCCATTGTGCTAATGGCATCGTAGTGACACTTAATAAAATTATTCACCAAAGTAATGGGTATGCATGAGCAAGGTCTCATATGCATTGCGGAAGTCTGTTTTGTGCTTAGTGAACAATGAAAACTGGAATGACTTAAGATTCGCACGGGCAGGGAGAAACGAGATTGATGACCACATTTTCCTGAATAAGACAATCAACGGACAGATTTCGCATCAAAACGCCAGGCTCTATGTTTGCTGCTGAGAAAAACACCTGCATAACCTGACGCAGTGAAGTATGACAATCCTTGCAGTCACATTTCAGGTAGATATGGAGCCATCTTGTGCGTTCATATATTCATTAATTCATCATTCGCTCCCACAGTTGATTGACTGCAGTCCTTCATTATTCCCTATTAGACGTCAATTCCTTTAACACTGAATAGCTATTCCATTTTACATCACTCTTTACTTGGTCTACGTATTTTTCCCAGTCTGTCTCTTACAGGTCACTTGGTTTATTCTCGTACGAGTACAGTAAGTTCCCAACAAATCCAGTAACACTCACAATGTGACCTTTTCTGGTCATTATTGAGTACATACAGCTATGTCCATTTTATCTTTTCTTCTCATTAAACCCTTCGGTTGCCTTTTGTGCTCATTTCTCAAATTCTTTCCTCTCATTTGACTTAAAGCATACGGTTTAATCCCAAGATTTCAAAAACTCCTCCCTCCTCCTCAAGACTTTCCCAATGGTCCATGTCTCCGAGGTAAAAAGTGCCGTTTATCCTGTTCCCACACGGCTCCGAAGTTACTTTTTGCCCGACTTCAAGTTTTAAGACACCTGATCTCTTTTTCATCCTCTTCGGCACTTTCTTACCCTTATAATGTAGATTTTAGTACTGAATTCTCCTTAAAGTTTGACCTTAAAAATTCCAATTTCGTCTTCGAACCTCTTTAAGAAGTCCGTTTTTTACTCCTATTCTACAAAAATGTCCTCGTTCTCAAGCCTATTTCGTTTTTTAACCATAGGCTTCTACATGTCTAACGACACATGAAGTTTCCTTTCTCGTAGATCATGGTGTTTCACCGTTGTACTTCTAAGAAAAACTGTATTGAATGAACAATAATTATATATATATATATATATATATATATATATATATATACATACTCATATACACAGAAACAGATATAAGGAAAAGGGATAGGAACACACATAAAGGACGAACACAATAGAGGTGGGGAAGGCGGAATCGAACGGATCACCGGATCTTTCCACTTGCCGGGCGGATGCAAGAGCATCCGCCCGGCAAGTGGAAAGATCCGGTGTTCGATTCCCGGTCAAGGAAATATTTTTACTCTTGTGATCCGTTCGATTCCGCCTTCCCCACCTCTATTGTGTTCGTCCTTTATGTGTGTTCCTATCCCTTTTCCTTATATCTGTTTCTGTATATATGAGTATTTATTCGCCGTTTGGCGCGATTTCGTGTTTGAATGTATATATATATATATATATATATATATATATATATATATATATATATATATATATATATATATATATATATATATATATATATATATGAGCGCATATAAAAGACGAACACTGGAGAGGTGGGGAAGGCGGAATCGAGCAGATCACTAGTGTAAAAATATTTCCTTGACAGGGACAAATATTTTTGCGCTTGTGATCTGCTCGAGTCCGCCTTCCCCACCTCTCCTGTGTTCGTTCTTTATATGTGTTCCTATCCCTTTACCTTATATCTATCTCCATGTGATATTTTCGCCATCGGGCGGGGTTTTGTGTTTGAATATATATACATACCTGTATATCACTTATCCATCCACAGAATTTTGATATCAGTATGATTTTGTGCCGCGGAGAAATTTTAACCATGGAAGCAAGGTGAAAGGTGAAGATTGAATAGTTTTGAGATGTGAGTGTGGAGGACGGAGAAGGTAAAATGGACGAAAAAAATCAACGAAGTACTAGTCGTGTTGGCGGAGGAGAGGTGACTGTTGGAGTAAGGCCAAAGGAGGCCAGAAAAGTAGATGCGGAGCGTTTGGATTGGCGTTGGAATGTTGACTGTGGTGATAGAGGGGATAGTTGGTGATAGGGTGATAGTTTGGCAAGCGAGGTAAGGGGAGGAAAGGTATGAAAGGAGATAAAATGTATGCGGAATTGTAGGGTTTATTGTAGTTTCCGGTGTCAAGTGGTGTCTTGTTAGGCGGTGCTGTGAATTTTAACGGTGTTCTGCCTGAATCCCTCTAAAACCTACCTTAAACGGTAGGCTTCGAAATAATAAGCGAATACACGAGTATGCATGTAATAGATTTACATTAAATGCCCTTGTGTAAATACCTATCAGCACATATCTGTGGATGTGTAGCATATATATATATATATATATATATATATATATATATATAGTACAATACACAGTAACACACAATATAGAAACACAAAAAAAGAAGAACACTCACACGTTATTTCTTGATATTTCGACGGAAACAATCCGTCTTCATCTGAAGATATAGAAGTACGTCTACGAAAGCATATATATATATATATATATATATATATATATATATATATGTATGTATCACAACTTTCGTAATATCATTTTGGTGACTGGAAATTACTTCTGGCAGAATTTTAATTGCTGTTGAAATTTTCTGGTCTCTAACTAAGCTTGCAATTAAACAAGCTTAAATGGGGTGGAAATATTTCCATTAATGCATGCATACTACGTCACTCAAAGTGCACATGCATTATAGACATGTGTAATGTGTATCAACTGTCTGTTTTAGGAGGCACAATGTACATTCACCGTATCCACATTTGTAAATATATCTATTCTTTTAAACTAGAAGAACCTTTAGATATTCATTGAATAAATCATCTATGACACCTGTGATTCTGTGAATAGTATGTACATCTTTGGTGTATATATGTTGAATTTAAAGTGGAGAACAAGTGTTTTGTTGAGTGGGTCTGGAGGTACGCTACGTACGTACGTTTTTGCGATTTTACCAGAGATATCGAGAAAGTAATTCAATCCACGCACTACTTCGAATGGTCGGTCATTGGTGACAAGATTGACCAACAATCAGTAATCAACGCGAAGGCTGGTTCGAGAGATGAGAGTCAACACGAACAAAGCCGTACGGCATGTTGGAATTACAAATTAGGATACGGTGGTCAATTCCTCTCCCGGTACGTTCGATATTTCCCTTGAAGATCTCGTACCGGAGAAATCACGAAGCTTGGGCGTTGAAAGTTGAGGGTATGTGGAGGCATCACTCAGATTTGAATCGAGGGCCGCCGGTCAAACGGCGTGCGCTTAAACTGCACCCCGAGTGACGAGCCACCAAACATAGACAAATTCGTTTGTGCCACGGCACCAAAAAGGAAACGCTATCATATGAAAAGAGATGACCCTTTTACGGACTCCTAAGGACTACGTGTCTCCTTTCTCATGGCCGGGTGTCCTGACATCCCCTGCCATGCGCACTTGCGATCGCCTTTGTCGAATTTTGCAAGTGCAGATATCGCTTCATTACTTGTGTGTTTTAAAACTCTCCTTTAATTCAAAATTCACTGTAATCGCTAATACGAGTTCTGCGCAATAAATACGGGAACTGAGGCCATAAAAACCTTTAATTTGCAAAAATTAATCTGCGTCGATTTTGTACCCTTCAAAGTACTCTCCATTCGTAGGCTCTGCATTTATTCCATCTTCTGTTCCACTGGTTGAAGCACCCTTGGAAGTCCTCCATGAAAATACGAATCTGAGAGAGAGAGAGAGAGAGAGAGAGAGAGAGAGAGAGTGATGAAGGAGTTGGTTGGAGAAGTTGGAACAGGTGAGTGGTTTAAATAAGGATTCGACAGAGAAATTTTGGATGTACATAGTAATCCAAGTGACGGAGAAGGAAACAATGCCAGGAGAACGTTCGACAGGCGAGGTAGCGTGGCAGGAAAAATGTACGTATTTAGGACTACACGAGGAAAACAGGGAATACTAATAGTTCAAGAGATCACTGAAATAGCATTATATTATATCATATCATATCATATCATATCATATCATATCATATCATATCATATCATATCATATCATATCATATCATATCATATTATATTATATTATATTATTGTTTTCTTATCTAAGGCAAACGGCATTGTAAATAACCTAACTGAAATTTAATCTTGTACTTGCACAGTCTGGTGTCTGTATATTTCATAGGTATTTCATTTAGCCGTCTGCTGCTCCATGTGCTCCCTAAATGAATACCCCATATCTTAGTTAAAATTTTTCCGTAGTTGGTAATTCAGCATTTAAATTTGGTCAATTAGAGCTATCCAGCGCTAGTCTGAAGTAGGGACTCATCTCTTTCTTATTTATTTTTCTTCGGAAATTGATGTAAAATTAATTGTCTTTTTTTAAATTGTAATTGGCACTCAAAGTTTTCAATTAATGCAATCAGAAAACTTCCAAATATGGCCTATCTAATTATATTATATCTATGATAATCAACATCAGCGACGGGATTACTTTAAAGAATCGAAGGCAACTTTTCGATCGCTCTTTCACTCAAGTATTTACAAACGAGCCCATTCATAATGAGTAGGATATTTTATTCTCATAAATCTCTCTCTAAATCTCTAATGTTGATGAAAACGTAGCCATTGAGTCGGTTCGAAGCATCTATTAAAGTGGAGGATCTCTTTAATGGGTAGAACAAATGTGTGCGTGCGAGCGAATGAAACTACCTTTGGGGGAGACCAAAATATTAAAATTATGGGCGTTGGGATCTCTTCTTCCAGTAATTCATCCCAGATAATTGATCCCACTAATTGATCCGTGTTTCTGCTTGGACTTACAAAAAGTAGGGATTTTTGATAATTGTTCATGCTTAGCATTTTGGTAATAGTTCATTTACCTAATTTCGTCCGTATATTACGCATAAAACTAGATATATTTACGTAGTATTTAGTGAGTGCCCAAGTTTCTCTTAATTCAAGATTTAATGTTAGCTAATTCCCTATTGCATCGCTTTAATCCTTTGATAAGGGAGATAGATTCCGGTACCGATACATACAAATACTCGTTCTTTTCCCGAACAATCAGAAATCATAAGAGTAAGAAACCGAAGTCACTTTAGAAATATTAAAAACAATGAATTTACAAGTCGGAACAAAATTAAACGTTGCAAAGATGTTAGGCATACTTTCAGGCGCATATGTATCTAAGATGTATTATGAGTGTTTGCATGTGTGTGGGGTGTAAGTGTTCTTGCATGAATGTATGGTATGTTTTTTGTGGATGAATGAAATTGTGATTTTTGCATGCGGTTTTTTTCATTTCTAAATTACGGGTGGTGAACACCCCCCCGCCACACGCCTTTGTGGCGGCTTGCGGGGTATTAAGTAGATGTAGATGTAATAAGTGTCATATTTTGATTGAGCCGTGAACATTCTCCCATACGTGCTGGTATCTGCAGATCACAATTCGTATGCGTGAAACACAATTCATTCGTGTCGTATTCAAAATCTTTCAGACAGCCGCTTAATTAATTTCTTGATGAAAAACCCATAACTCCTTCTGCAGCCGTCGCATAATTATAGTGGCCCATTGATTGCCATATCGGTGGCTGGAGAGTGATTTGTAAAATAATGAGTCATTTGACGTGTTAACATGAAACAAATTAATGAAAGCGAATCTTGACAAAATAATGAAGAGGATTCAATAGACAATTAAGTAATTCATAAAATTCTGAGTCTTAAAATGCTGTAGAAGTTTCCCTATCTTCGCTGATACCACAAAAGTCTAAGAGGCATATAAAAAAACTTACGAACAATTAGGAATTTCAAAGTTCAGCTTTCCTTTATTTATTAATTTTATTGTTGATAGTCGTAATTTTCGAATATGTACTTGAGAAGTCAGTTCCTTTCAAATTTCCACTCTCACACACGCGTTGATAAAAACATCACGTTTAAGCCCGAGGGCGTTGAAGGACGTCATCTCGAAACAAAAGTAACAATCAGAAAGTTAACTTTTATAGTACAACCGTCTAAAAAGGCATATTATTATTTTCTAGCTCACTTTTTTCCATCCAATATAGCTCGCGAGCACAAAGTGCAAATCTTACGGTTCTTGGGGACGTATCTTATGGTTTGTGTACGATCTGATTGAGGATGTCTGTGGTTCTCCACCACGCCATTTTTTGCTTTAGAACTTCAAACTTACTGTTTTTCTTCACCTTAAACGTTTTTATTTCATTCTTCTGTTGCCTCGGTTGTCATGGATATTGATTATCCATATTCGTCCATGCTTTTCAATTGACCACATACTTGGATTGCAAAATGTTTATGGCTCATTCATCTTACCAACGAGTTTATCTTTGCAAAGTGCATTGAAGTCCTTAGCTAGTTGAAATTAAATTTACTCATGCAATGTATTTGAGTATAGTCATTAAATCTTTATCCTCAATTCATGGTCATTCTTCGGAGCTCGCATTGTTCCTCAGCCATTATTCATTCGCCACGGCGAGCATAAAGAGGAGTGAGGAGATATGGAGATGAAATGGGCTATTCGCCGGATTCATTGGCGACATTGCTGAGGAAACCGAACGAGGACGATGAAATGAGTGGATTTTGGCATCGATTCTCAAGGAATAGTATACGACCAATTGTATTTTGTAATTTTATTTCGTACGATCATGAAGAAATTGATTCAGCTTTTACTGAGAAACGAGCGTTCCTTCGAATGAAAATATATGCATGATCATCCAATGAATAATACCTATTTATATTCTCTGTAAGTCTTGCCATTCAGTTATTGATACAGTTTCACACAGATAAGACAATTTTTTTACAAATATCCCAAGTACAACTAAAAACCTCTACATTCTGCATCTAACTGCTAAGAAAATGTACAATTTATTTTCCTGATTAAAATGCATTGATAAAGGGTGAAAAACACGAAATGTTCAATTGTGAGTAGGAGCCTTGTGCAAAAACTTGTCCTTCCTTTATAAAACTTGCCTTTTCTATGTCAATCGTTGCTGAATAGAAAGATAGAATGCGTTTTACTGGAGGGATATTTTGGTTAGCTGTCCACGTTCGTATTACACACCTATTCTTTTTATCCCGTAAGGCTCTTTTGATTTCATAGGCATACATTTCATGAAATGGTGCCCCTGGAAAATTCACGCGATTCCTATTTGTCCCATAGGTTCATCGCCCTCACCGCGAGGGACGACATTTAAAGTGTAATTTTTCTGAGTGCTCAGAAATTCTGGCTGGGGGCGCAATTTTCACCATGCATCCCCTACATTCCCTGGAATACATCCCTGAGTGACAGCTCCAGGGATGGCTCCCGTGCAAACGCGGAGGAATACGAAAAATAAGGAATTCAATTTAGCGCCCTCCTCGGCAGCAGATAACGGGTTTTAGTTTTTAAGCGCAGTCGGTAGTAATCGGGGCAGAATGATCCCTGTTTTTACCACGTGACACTTCCAAGATGTGTTCGCATCCCCGCGGGTCGCCGTTCCATTAACGGCCGGTCCGACGCGTGTGCTTTAGCCGCGAACGTTATCTACGCGGCCCACTCGTATTCCATGCCGCCGATTACGTGTTCGCCCCTGGGGGATGGAGGAGGGTGGGGAGGTGCGTCGTCGCTTTGGATAATGAAACATGCCCGCATTGCGATGCACTTTTGTAATTGGCGGTTTTTGAGCTAGCACCGGTCAGATAATGAAAAAAAATTGTATTCCCTCCGCACCCCATTACGGTGACGCCCCCGATATACCCATTCAAAATGGATGGATACATTGACCGAAAGGATTTATTTCGCTTGGAGACGAACGAAGTTATTTATGTTTCGCACGAATTAACACACCCGTTTGTATGACTTGGATACCGAGGTTCTCTCCCCTCGACGGTTCAGCGAAATTCGGTAAAAACGATATGACAACACGGAATCAATTAATCGCGCGTCTCCATCCGTTTAGGATTAGTTTCTCGCTTGATTTGGGGCAACGTCCTCTCCCGTCGAGCGGGTAAGCTTTATATCCTTCTCTGTGGACTGCGAAAAAATTCTATTAAACGCCGACGGAAAAAATTCCATCAAAAATATTGGCCCTGTACCGCAAGAGTAAGGTTAAAGTTAATTTAAAAAAACTGGATAAATTCAGCAACTTTTTTTTTTATTTCATAATCATTTTTTTCCTTAATACCATTCCCAATGAAACTTTTAAGATTGATAGAGGGGAAAATGTTGGGTAACTATGAGAAAGGAAAAGATAAGGCATATTGACGGGAGTAAGAAAGTACGTACTAAGAGCGGAAGAATTGTGAAGTATAACGGCGGTGCTTGTGAAGTGTAATGTCGTGTTAGGTGAGGTTTGAGAAGTGCAGCAGTAGTTTTTCTATGTGTTCATCAAACTTTTACCGTAACCGGCAGGCTTTCATCAATAATAATAACTTTCATTATCAGAGTTTTCAGCCAGGAGATTTGTTTTGGTTTGTGAATTCAGAGCTTTATTTAAACTATGCCCAAAGGATTATGAAATCCACTTAATCAGGATAGGAAGGGTCAGTTCCCTTCCCTATGGGACTACTTGGTTTTCCATGCAGTTTCAGTTGTCAGAAAATAACACCGCTCATAATTGCTTTTATGTCATTCTCCGAAGGCATTACATGATATTTTAAACTGGGAACTGTTCATTAATCCATGAATGCTGTACCCACTGGTCTGACCTCTCTCTCATGAGTTCTGCAGATCAAAATAATAAATCTGAGACGGAGTGTGGTATTCTAACAGCTTTATATTGTGATGAATAAGTGTTTAGCGCGAAATGGTCGGACGTCGTTAAAATGCACAATTTCCGTACTGATTCCCTCACTTTACCACTTCACCCATGAAGGTATAGGTATGGAATTCGGACTGCGCTAAAAATTCATCGCCGATGTTGCTTCCGACAGTTCACATTTAATGATTTTCAGAAAAAGTCGCCATCTTAGCAACATTCCTTGCAAACGCAAAGCAAGTTGCCCATGATTATTTCATTTGCAGAGGTCATTCGCTCTGTTAAGGATGGGTGAGTAATGAGTGAAGCGCAAGTATAAAAAGGGAGGGGAGTGAATGATGAGAAAAAGACCATCGGCGTAAGACGGCGACGAAGGGAACCGCGGGGAACTTAACGAAGGAAATCTATTTATGCTCAGTCCAAGAACCAGGTTTATGGTACGTGCCATCCCACGGACGGCGTATTCAACTAGTGAAGCGACCTGAACGATGCAAAGTGAACACAAAGGGGTATGGATTTGCCACTCAAAGTACCGCCGCCGTCTTAAATGAAATGCACTTGCCAGAGAACGCTCATATTTACAATTGAGGATAATTAACGTAGTTACTCCTCTCTAATGGGTAAATGTTGATCCTGCGACTTGATTCAATCACGTCCTAAGCGATGATGCCCAAAATCAACAGGGGTTATTAGTTTAAAAGGCAGCCGTTTGGGAGCGTCCAAAACTTACCCTAGTAGGTAGATTACTTTTTTATTATGATCAGTTAAAAACGCCTTGCGTGTCTTTTAATTTTTTAATTGGGTAGTAAGTTTTTTATCATCTTGAATTTCAGTATTTTTTCGTTTTTTGTTTTTTTTATTATCTGCTTGACATCGACCTATTCCAGTTTCAAAAAATTTGGCACAGATGTAAGAATTTGATTTGACGCTTAAATGGGATGGAAACTAATAATGAGATTTTAATGTGCTTTGGGCATCAGTATTTCTTATGAAAAAATTTGCCTTCGGGTGCTTCTTAATTCGAACGGGCCCTGAAACTGAGGACGTTCGATCAATCAGGAAAAAGTACCTCGAAGCAGTCGTCGTGCGGTGATGAGCGAATCGACTCTCGTTGAGTGGTCGAAAATATTCAAACCACGACGCTCGGATAGGTGCCCGCGTTCCTTGAATATTTTCTTTATTGTGTCATCAAACTTTCAAACCGTCAAGTTTCAGGTTATTCATGGTCACCCAACTTACCTACTCTATGTGATATTTGCTTTTCCTGCCATCCATCTGTCTTTTGAGTTCGTCCATTCATCTGGCAGTGGGTGAAATAGCTCTCGAGTCTTTCTTGATAGTTCAACTGGTCCGGCAAGCCAAAGGTAAGTGGTTCAAGTCTCTGCCATGATATATTTTTTCTCGCATGGAATCCGCATTCTTCCATCTTGCACGCTGACCTTGTGTTTGTGCTCCATGTGTTTATATCTCTTTTCCTTGTTTGTATGTGTATATGTATGTATGTATACTCACATGCATGCAGTATTGGGTCTCACGTAACGTTTTACGTTATTTAATTGATTCAGTGGTATCATGTGCAACTTTGTGTGAATTCATTCGCAATCATTGAAAAGTAAGTTATGTATGTTTTCACAGTAATATATTAAGATACTACCGGTTTAGACCAACAGGCAACACAATCAGGTTTCTCGTAGGCATCGTTTCTGATAAAATCGTCCCTACCATATATGACTCTTTGATTGACGTTATCTTTTCCATTTTTCTTTCTAATAACACCTATTCTGCGAACTGGATGGCCTTGAATTTAAATGTGAGGTGCTTGCATTTAAATCCAAGCACTCTGCTATTCTTTTCATCTGTTATTTTATAAACATCTCAAGTAGGATCCCAGGGATGAGATATAACGCGCCGTGGATGTTATTTCGTGGTGATGCGTACACCGCTCTTAAACAGTCAACTCTTGGTTTTTTGTCTTTGGCTCCGGCTGACAGTCGATAATGCATGCAAATTCCGGCTTTTTGCTTATTTTTTCGGCCACGGGACACTTTGAGAACCATAAGTTAATTAAAATTAATCAATTGAAAAAGGATGCCAAAGCCAAGGTAAGAAATAATCATTTTTTTCCTATCTCCAGCATATTCCTGGGATGCCAAGGTATTTCGCAGAACTGTAACTCATGAAATTTGCTTGGCATTTATTGAACCTGGAAAAAATAATAGAAATATCTTGGTATTGAACGTGGTAGTAATCCTTTGAAATTCAAGTATACGGAAGTTTATTAGACATAACTAGAAAATTCGTTATTCGGTATTTGTTCCGTGGGAAAAGTGAAATAACACACAGGCGAATTGTTTTATAATTTCCGGGATATTTCACTTGATTTCACAATAATAGCGATTTTTTTAAATTAGACAATAAATTAAGTCCGCAGCACGACCTGTTTATTTTGATCTGTAACATCGCAAACCAGCTTACCTTGCTAACGAAGTAACATGGCATGGAAAAATTGATATTTTTTATATCATGTTAATCATCAGGGGCTTTCCGTCAATTTGGCTTACGCTGTGCAATCGCTTACTTCAGCAAATTTTACGTCACACAATTAGTTCCGGACAATATACTGGGTGCGTAACGAAATGGGTTCTCGCGTTGCGATTCAAGGATCTCTGAATAGGTTGGGGAAAGGAGGGATGGACGAGAATGGAAGAGCCGCCGTACGCCCCGAGGCTTCTTTAGCTATGTCCCCATGGAGTCCACATTACGATATAAGGCTATTCTGGCCAGGGGGCGTCGGAAGAAGGAGAAGGAGGCGGCGGTGCCATTTGATTCTCCAAATCTGTCCCGGGGGAAGGGGGAGGGGCATAGCCGAGGAAGAGCCCTGGCCCCTGCTCCTTTCCGCGATTGGAATTCGTCGCAGAGGCCCGAATTCAATCCATGTAAGATCTTTGGGGGACATGGAATGTACTGAGGGCAATGCGGAGGGTCCCAGAGCTCATCATTGTGTCGGAAACAGTTCTCGGGGATGGAGGCCATTTGAAAATCCTTGCCCTATCAGACTGAGATAAGAAATGTGTGTTTATGTGTGATTGGTAGCCTATTGAAGCTATGCATTTTTAATGTTAGCATTGCATTGCGATGCATGTACTCGCTTTTGAATCTGATTAGAAGGAAATGCATTTTCGAGATCACTGCATATTACAGCGATCCTCGATCATTCATACTTCACAACTGGATGCAATTATAATTACCGCTGGTCACTGAACATGATTTTTTAAATGTATGATGAGGAAGAAGAAATAATTATCATAGGCCCCCTTTAAAAAAAGGAAGTAATTTTGCCGCACCCTGTAGTTCCGGTAGTCGAGGGGTGGAGCGTTGGACCACGGACCGAAGGGCAAGCCTTTCTGGACACCTGCGACTCCACCCAAGCTATGTAATTTTTCGGGAACCAGATCTTCCTGGGAAACCATAACCGGCACGGGGAAAGGAACTCGCCCCCCTACCCTGGTGTGTGAATTCTACACGCCAGGATTTACCATCACCCACCCAACCGACCTTCGGGTTGATTACCTTGTTTATGATTTTTTTTATATATCCAATATTAGAAATATGAAGCATTAATTACGCTTATAATTTAGTCAAAACTATTATGTATTGTTTTGCGGGAAAATAATTGCAGGATAATTATTATTGAGATGTTTATTGATACTTTTTTGTTATTTATTCGCGGTCCAACAGATATTCTCGCGGACCACCAGTTTTCCAAGAACCACCGCTTGACGACCGCCGTTATGTGGCATGTGATGGACGGAATGACATGGACTAGAGAGGAACACAAACGATGAAGTTTTAGACGTGATAGAGCGGAAACTCGAAGAAAGAGTGAATGCAGGAGTTATTGAGAGGTATGGGGAGGTGAAAGGTCGTTATAGATGGACATTTTTAGATAAACGAGGAGGAGAAAGGATAAGGATATTCCTTTTGGGCGACATTAAGGTGAAGCTGAGTGTCTTGTGGAGGAAGAGGAATTTGTGTTGCGTGGTTCTTCCGAACTGTCCAGAAATACTTTAGAACAGCATGACGTTAGGTAAGAATCCCCTGGGCTCATTAAAAATACCTCCAATTAACCGACTGTATAATAATGTCGCCGACTTATTATAATAATATGCGTTATGACCTGTCCTTCTGATAAAAAAACTAGGCATATAACTTGCTTTTTTTAATTAACTTGTTTTGAAAGTGTAATTCTGCACTTAAAATTATATTTTTATCAAAAGAGTAGCGTAACAGGTGCAGTTCAAAAGAGTGAAAGTAAAATAGGGTTTTAGAAGATTTTTATTAACTTTTGCAAGTAATTTAATTTTATTGAAAACTTCAGTCTAATAAGGCATGTGCTGGAGAAAACTGGAGAAAAAATACATGAAAAGAAAATACGTTTGATGCGTTTTCTGACTATCATTTGTATCTCTCTTAAAGTGAAGAGATAAAGCAAGACTTTGGAACTGCACAGAGCTCTTCGAGATTGCTTGTGACACCGAGAGAATTATTAGTACCCCAATGAATGATGGTAGATCAGACCCCGACCGCAGAAAACAAAAGATGTAAGACAGCGGCATGGTCGTATTTAGATAGGTTTGTGAGTCGTGTTGTTAGCATAAGGAGATAAATCGCGAACATTTCAACAAGCAAAGTGATTCCGCTTTTCTGTTCCTTGCGGGGATTCAAGTTTCTCTTCTGAAAAATGAATCAATATATATGAAATCTCTTTTTGATGCACCGCCGACAAAAGTATGTGTGTGTGTGTGTATATATATATACACACATGATATATATATATATATATATATATATATATATATATATATATATATATATATATATATATATCATGTGTGTATATGTGTATATATATTTTTTTATACACACATATATATATCACACAAATATACATATATATACATATCACACAAACACACGAATATCTCCGAGAAAAGTGATTTCTTAAAGAAATTTTAGGAAATGTGAAACATGGCTACATTTTTTATTCGCAGTTTAGTGTAAATTTGAAGTCGATGCCATAACTCTGAAGCATTTCAATATTTAAAGGGAAAAGTCTGCACGGTGAATTTGCGAATATCAAACTTCGCTATTTTCTAGGCGGAGTTTGCTCTTCTTTTATTACAAAAGTCTGCCTCGTACAGAACGGCGGAACAGTCAACCTCCTGCTGCGGCAATGGATCCTTTTTGAACTTTTTTGATCGCTCACCCTTAGGTCCAGAACTTCTCAGTATCGAAGATGAAAAATAAAACTGTCGTGAAAATTTGTGCTTTCGCTAGTACTGCTTTAGGGTTCGAAAAGAGATTGTTACGTAGTGGTATACAGTGTCGAAAATAATGCTCTTCCGTGAGTTTTTCAGTTTATAAACAATTTTTAAGATAAAATACATCATTCTGTTTAGTAGGCGAGTATATTTCTGATAGCAGGACTGCGGTCCTAGGGTGTCGATATTTATCTATTTTTCGGCTCTTTTACTCGATGTTTTATTGATAGCATAAATAAAGATAGAGATTTCATAGATAGGTCTTGAAGTGTGCCAATGTCGTGAAAATGCCTATGTCTTAAATCGTGCCTATGTCAATGCAAAAAAATACAAGATAAAAATAATGTTTTCACAAAAAATTCCGTCCAAATGCCAGACCAGGTTATAATATGCAATGATTCGTGCTACTCTAGTTGGAAAGGCTGCTGTGGTTTATTTGCTGCAGGTTTAAACTTATTTCGTTGATAATGATCATATGAACAGAAAAAATTTTGGTTCATTATACAAGCCAAATTATAAAGTTTAAATAGAAATATGCATTATTTAAATCAAGGAAAAATACTTATTTTTATGCTTCTATCTATACCTAAAATCACATTCGCCGTATAATTATGGGTTAAAATGCATTAAGTAAATTAAAGGGGAAGTAACATATGTGTAATGTAGTATTAACGTAATACATGTAAGAGCAGGATTATATTAATGCGAATTAATTATAGCCTGTTAATTTTGGATTCAGGGCCCTTACTTATCCGCCATTCTCTCGAAAAATGCAAAGTAATTCATGTAAAAAATGCCTTAATGAAAACTCATGCATCGCATTCAACGCTTCACTTGATGAAATAAACACGCACTCAAAGTAAAAAAACACCAACCCCTTAATAATGTCTCCCAGTTACTGGTGATGCCACCTTGATTTGCGCAAACGTAGTACCATGTATGCGTCTTTAGAAATCCTCTGATATTCATTTACTATCAATTTAAATTGTGTTTTACACAGATTTTCTAAAAGTGAACATATTCACACAATAATTTTGTTGTGTGTCGAAGGATGGTTCACTGATTTTGAAATTACAGCATTAATGATTTTATCACGATAAGTCTGCTTTTGTCGCATTGGCGACATCATAAAGGTACTTTAAAACATGATCGTTCCCCTAATAATTGGCATCGTATATACAGAATAGTGTCGACTAAGCGACTCGTATATGAAATAAATTTCGTGAAATCCTCAAATACGATGCAAGCATCAGATATAAAATTTCCCAAGGTTGAATGAGGAACCATAGAATTAATATCGCCTTCCCTCGCTCCAATCCCAATTCATCATCTTAATGGTAGCACATCCACATTTTGAGAGAACGGCTGTCTGCTGCACGTGAGTCAAATATTATTTTGCTTTCTTCGTCTGAAATGTTGGCAGAAAAGTGAGTGGAGGGGCAATAGCATGTTAAATTCCGTGATATTGTAGGTAAGCGGGAAAGGGAAATGCGGACTTTTTGGACGGCGTGAAGACAGGTTGAAAATATGAATATCTGAAGAAGGGCAAAAAACCCACGATACGAAATGCGTGATAGTTGGGAAAGGTGGAAAACTGGCAATTGGATAGGTAGACTACCTGTGCTAATGACGATGGGGAAAGTTATTCATTTATTTACTTGATGTATTCTATGAATCATCAATTGCATTGCCTGCAGCGTGTAAAGAGGATCGATCGATTCAAATCCATGCCTTTTTTTTTGGTCCAACGCAATTAATGCCGTGCTGTTGGAATGTAATTCGATTGAAGGACGTTTGATTAAGGTTGCCATCGCATCGATAAATACCTACCTGGAATTAATGGCAAGGGGAATCATTTGCACAAACTTATCTTTCTCGATTGAGTAGATGTACGCTTTAAAAGGAATTCCGAAGGAAAATTTTATATTTTTCAGCCTAGGTCAAAGGAACTTGTAAAATACTTTATAGGAAAGCATGGTTTACTTTAATATGCCTGTTAAAGCTACTTGGTGTTCGGAGATTGCAAGAGTAATGAATTTGGAATTTATGGCTAGGGGCATTAAACGAGTGTGGTAAAAAATACTCTTTCGGGGACTATTGGTCGATGACTGGTATGACGCGTACTTCCAGGTCAGTAACGTTCTCCTCACGGCCCCTTACAAAGTACTATACACCTCTTGGTTTATCACTGCAATAAGCTAGTGTACGAGGCTTATCCAGTAGTACCTGATTGTGTACAAAGTCACAAAAATGGGTGATGGGTTTTATGCAGCTCAGAAGGTGCCAAATAGAAGAATAGTTTTAAGAGTGAATATTTGGTTAAAGCAAGCTGATAAAAATTGTTTTGATAAATCTTTGATAACTAAAGCACAATTTTTGGGTCAATTTTGAAAATATTCGTTCAAATGTGGATCGAGTTCTTATCACGTTATGGAATGGGGATTGACAAAAATCTATAAATTAAACTCACGCGCGCATGACTGGATTCGTATTTCGCTTTTTGAGAGAAATAATGTATGCCGTAAATGCAGATGGCTTACCTCACGTTGCGCTTACAGATACTGCGCTGCCTTTAAAACTTATCTAAGGATTTCCCCTTAGTTGATTCCGAAAATGTAGGCTTTTAAATATCTCTAAATAGTTTTTTTTCATTTCATGGCTTCTAGGAGTTTTAACGCACAAAAGGATTACTTTTCTTAATCAGCTCTAAAACAAGAATGTTTTTTTCGTTGAAATTAAACTCAGTCGGAGTCGTAGACCACTTTATTATAATATATGTTATTATTGCCATATGTTTCTTTCTTGTGCATTTACTTTACATAAAATATATTTATAAAGTAGTAATAATACCGTTCGTTCTGAATTAATAATAATTTGAACTTTTAAAATTTTAAATTATTACGGAAACCACCCTTTTGGGTCCTAAGAGGAAAAATACAAACTATACAACTTTGAGGAAGAAGACAAACTTTTTCAATTAAAAAAAATTATTATTAACAGGTACCTGCGGAAGTCACCTATGTGATGAAACCGGTAGTACCGCATTGATAAAGTTTTGTGAATTTAGAAAGTTTGTCTTATTCCTTAAGATGAATGTTCACAAGGTTGGGCTCGATAACATTGAAACTATATGATTTTGTCAGATTCATGAAGTAGGCAGCTCTCATTTTATGTGTATACCTTTTCAACTAAATTGAGTAAAACAATGATTAGGACCAATTCCTTTAGAATGTAGCTAATTTGCACACACAAATGCATAGAAGCCATCATTTAACAACAATTACCAGTGTTACCAGCCAAAGGCACTAAATTTAATGCCAAGAGAAACTGAATTAAATATACCATTCTTTAATAAAATGCGCTGAAGGTTTTCATAGGTTTTCTGGCACTCACGAATCAGGTTCAAACGTTTAAAATAGTTTATTAAAGATATAACAGATTATAATAAAAAATCTGAGAAGACACATTAGTAATAGAGATAATAAGATGTTTGACGCCGATGTTACATAATTTATACCATTTTGATTCAGGTTTCCACGCTCAGGATATGTTAATGAAAACGTTTTATAACGCACTTGACCTGTCTCTGTAAGTGTTTCCACAGAAAATAAGTATTTTGAGTTTTGGATATCTCTTTTATCTTCTTGATTATCAGTGTCAAGTAAGGGTCGCATAATTTCTACGCCTTCAATAGTTCGAATTATTCCTCTTGCGAAGGAGCTCATGCGATGACTGTGAAGTAAATTGGATTGCTTATAGCTCCATATAGCTTATATTGCTTATTGCTCATACATATATCCGAAATGGCATGAGCCATTAGTGCATTTCTTATGGTGCAAGTTCCTGTAAAAAAATGCAGAACAAAGAGTATGTGTAAGGAAAATAATACTTGTGTGTGCATGGTAAATAAGGATCATGTGTTTATTCTTTTATACGTTTCACGTACGAAATACACGTGACTGCTCAGCTCGCTCTGAATTAATGGCGTTCTTTTTCGAAGGAGAGTAAACGCTCCCATGTACATTGATGTTCTCTTCGAAACGAAGTTGTGCGTATGTTTGCTAATGGCCTTATCTCTCCGGTACGAAAGGCTTGCCGCGAAAGCGTTGATCTCGAATTGCATCCATGCGCCTTATGGCTAGTAATACGAGGGCGATTCGAAAAGTAAGGCCTCCTAATTTTTTCCTGAAAAATCTAATTTATTCTCAACTTTGCGTACATCGCTGGAAAAGTTGAGCATTTAGCTATTTTTCTACATAGTCGCCTTGACGATCAATCACTTTTTGCATCCTTGTAAGTCGTTTCTCCCGCCGCGTCGCGAAGCCAACTGACGACTGCTTCTCCGATATAAATTCATCGCCATTTAGTGGAAGTGTACGGTGAGAAGTGTGTGGACATCAAAAACGTGAGGAAGTGGTGCAGGGAGTTTTTTGATGGCCGGGAAAACGTCCACGATGAGCAGCGGTCGCGGCGGCCGAGTTTGCCGGAATCAACGGTGGCTCCAATTGACGATATGGTGGTGATGCAATAACCGGAGAACATGCGTAGATACACAAATGCCATCCGTGCCGCTTAGGGGTAGACAATTTCTAAAAAGACTTATTGTACGTGTTTCAGCAAACTGACTCCCTTTTGCTAACTTCTCCCCTATTCCACTGTCCTCGCATTCATTCGAAAATCATATCATACAGCCACCACTCTTCCTGAGATTTATGCTGTTTTTCGCCTTGAGAGCCTTTCCGACAACATCCACTCATCACTTACTCGATCGGTGCGTCACATTCCCTACCTGTCCGTGTCTTTGGGGACGGAGACCATGAGTTCCATGTCCATGTGATGGTAGAATTTCTCCTTCTTACTTTTCAATACTAACTTTCCACGCCATTGAATAGATTTTTACTATATTTCTAGGCGCATGTGTATGTTAGTTGATATACGTATTTTCGGGCGTGTAAGTTAAGAAGGTTTTTGCATGAATATATACACCTCTGTGGGTGTAGATTTCCATGAATTTGTTTGGTTTTGCATGTGATTTTATCCTTTTTTACGGGTGGTGACCTAACACCCCCTGCCACACGTCTTGCGGGGTATAACGTAGATCTAGATGTAGAGATCTACCCCATCCTCTAAAACATTTACTCTAGTCTTATATGTCTGTTCGTCTCTCTGCCGGCCTCTCAACAGGACCAAATGTTGCCTTATTGCGTCAGTGTACTTCATGCTTCGCCCAATGGTTCAGAACGGGCAACAGTCCTAATGCCTGCCTGCTGTCAAGTTACGTATTTATGTCAAAGGTGATGCCAGGTTGTTTAGAATAGTGAAAGAAGGAGTTTGCAATAACTAAGCTTTGGTTTCGCTCGTGGTATGATGCCGAAAATAACCCAAAACTGATCATTTAGAATGACGTAACCGTAGCACGGAATGTTGAATGGTACTGCAAATGCTACACACATACCCTGCCTTCCATTGCTCACAGTATTGAAACTAGGGCTTTGATTGATGTTAGTTTTATTTTTTTGAGCTTCGGATTTTGAAAATTAAGGTTTTGCTTTATTTGCTGTTGTATCATTGTATTTATCCTCGATCCTTGGTTGCTAACACTCGCAATCCTCGATCCTAACCTGATTGCGGATTTCGGCGAATATTCAACTTCGGAAAACAATCCGAATCTATGGCGCGTGCAAATTAGAACACCGGTTTTGCATGTGCGTAACCACTCGGCGTTTATAACGTGTTGAGCGACTGATAACAATGAGGTTTATCGATATGAAATGTTGTGGGGTCTAACCTTGGATTTGCTCTAATCTAGAGCTTTGCGAGAGGTGGAAGAGTTTCTAAATCTAAATTACACCCAGAAAGTCAAGCCAGGGTGGTGTGGGAGGGGGGTGCTGGTGTGTGTACTATGCGAGAAAATCTATCGATGTTGGAGTGTACTCTTCATATATATTTGGGGGGGGGGTCTTATCTTCCGATTATGTGTGTGCCTACTCCTCCGCTGTCAGAAGTAATCTCACGTGTCCCCAACTTAAAGCTTTACTCTCCCCTTACTGTGATTGGCTCCCATTCTCCAGTTAATCTTTCCCAGTTTTTCCAGTAATTCGTCCTTATTTTTTCCGGTAGCCTCGCCACGCTAACATTATTCTCTTTTCGGAATTTTTTTTCGAAAAATATGACAAAAAATGTCTCTGAACTTAATTCAATTCCTTAGTCACACCTTCCGAAAGACTCCTAATACCCTCGCACATTCAAATATAACCTAACCGTCGTGGAATCATGCGTTTATCTAGCTTTGTCATCGAATAATCCTTCAAGCCGTCGAATGAAGCCACTTTTCTCCGAAAGGGTGTACCTGTATTCTTTTAGTGAGTGTTTTCCTTGCAGTATTTGAGTTTGGAAAGACTTCTGAGCGCTTATCCAGCCGTTGGCTTCAATCCTGGCCCTGTATTAAATGCTTGCTTCTCATTTTTTATATCCTTAAAGATCATTATTTTGCATATGTCCATGTTGTTTGCGCCGGTTCTACATAGCGTCTAATTTGCGTGGGAGTAATTCACAATACTCATGGTGGACTGCGTATGCCTATGCGCGTTTCTTTCGCTATCGGCCTTCATCATTATACTATAGCTTCTTGCCTGAGAACCTATTACATCAACATCACGTAAATTAGTTCTTATAAAGACCGTATCATGCTTCTTTGCGGGAAACAAGATGACATATTCACCTCTTTTGAGCACATGATTACATTCCATCTACTATGAAACGAGAAGTATCCTACCCTAGTAAATCATTGTTTCATACATTTATTGCTGCCTGCTTTTTATAATGCAGACGGCGGTAGAGTGCCCATTAATTCCATTCATGTTTTTTCTCAGTAATTTGTGATGAGAGATTTGCTCAAAGGCATTTTTGAAAATAAAAAATGTTGTATCTACTTCCAGCATTTCATTCCTCGGATTATAGAACTTCTTTAAATAAATAATCCACCCAATATAATTTTGGTGACTTCGTTTTGGATTCGTATTAATGTATTTTTTTATGGCGAGAGGGGAAATAGCAAGTAACCCTAATAATTATAATTTTTTAAAAATTGCGTGATATCGAGGTTAATGATATGGGTCTGTAATTTCCTTTGGATCTTTCCAAATATCCTCTCATGTCTGTTAATGGGAGTTATTCAAATTTACCTCTTAATGAAGGGAAATCGCTTTCGGGGCAGCGTACGACACCGCCATATTTTGAATTTCAGCAGATATTTCCTGTGAACCTGAGGCTGCCTTTGTTTTTATGTCTTGAAGCTGCCAAACTATTCCATTCAGTTGTATTGTTATGCCCAGGATTATTCTCGCTGATTATGCTTCTCATTTATTCTTACTTGGAAGAATATCTTACTCTTCTTTTCTTTATTTATGTTTCTTTGGAATTTATACTTATTGTAGTGTTGGCTCTCTGAGCATATATCCGCATCCATACAAGTAATATCAATTTCTTATTTGTGTCTGGAAATCATCTTAATCCTTGCAGGGCCCCCAGACAATGAGGAAATATAATACCGGTTCGCCTGGGTTAGACTAGTATGTTTGATATATCACACGAATTTGAATAAAGAAAAAAAATGTGGCCCATATCCGAATGCAGATAACATGAGGTGCTCACCTTTAAAGGTAAATTAACCGATTTCTTGTCTTAAAAAAATATGGAATGACATAAAATGTACAATAGTGGACCTTATAACCATTTGTATATAAACAAAACGCCAGCTTCATAGTTCAGCATGAAAAAATCATACGGGGTGCATCTTCAAAGGCGCCCAGATGGGGCAAGCCACTTAGTTTGTCACTTGAAGCACTAAAGGAAAGAAGTTTCATGCCAAGATATATATATATATATATATATATATATATATATATATATATATATATATATATATATATATCTTATATATATATATATCTTATATATATATATATATATATATATATATATATATATATATATATATATATATATATATATATCTTTTATATATATATATATATATATCTTTTATATATATATATATATATATATATATATATATATATATATATATATCTTTTATATATATATATATATCTTATATATATATATATATATATATATCTTTTATATATATATATATATTTGTTTGAATGTGTATATAATTATATAAATATCTGTGTATACATAGCTATTATTTATGTGGTTGGCGGTAGTCCAGTGGGTAGATCGTTTGACTAATTACGGGAGGGATCGGGTTCGATCCCCCTGGCAAGCCTCTCTGGGCACCCTCAGCTCCACCCAAGCTGTGTGATTTTTCAGGTACCAGATCTTCCCATGAAACCATAACCGGCGCAGGGAAAGGAACTGGCCCCCCTACCCTGATGTGTGAATTTCACACGCCGTATAGGGCTTAGTACTGGGTGGACTCTACCATCACCTACCAAACCGACCCTTGGGTTCATTACTGCGTTTATGATTGTTTTATGGTGTGAAACGTAGTCGTCATTCGTCACCGGAAGGTCCTCCATGTACAGGGTCGCACCCAAAAGTGGTATGACTGATTTTTTTACCAGAATTTCATTGACGATATACTTACATCGACTTAATAATCTTCAAAGTATGCTCCTTGAGCTGCTACACACTTAGTATAACGTTGCCAGATCGGGAGAATAGGGCGCGTGCGGCAACGTGGTAACGCCGTATTTAGCCAGGAGCTGTCTGACGACGAGCACGCCATGGCAGAATTTTCGGCACCATCTTGGCGCACACCTTGCGCATGGCCAAATCCTGTGAAATAATGCGTTGGACGTTGGATGCAGACAGACCCAACTGGTCTGCGATTTCTTCACTGGTTAAGCGTTGGTCTGTGTTCAGCAGTGTCCTCACTCTGTCCACATTCGTGTCGGTTCTTGTCGTCGACGGCCGTCCGGAGCGATGGTTGTCTTCAACGAGCTCCCTACCCTCTTTAAACAACTTGTACCACTCAAATACTGTGGAACGGCTTAAGGCAGTGTCCCCATAAGCCTGCTTGATCATATCGAGGGTCTCAGTTGCCGTCTTCCCGAGTATCGCACAAAACTTCACGGAATAACGTTGCTCTAAATTCAGATTCCTTTTGTTTTTCGACGCGGACAAAAAACTTGCTTCACTAAAAACGGTGTCCTCACTCAACGACAGCCCGCAAGCGACTGAGGTTGGTGTTGGTCTGTTGCTAAGAGCCCCCTCCACCTTGCCCTGCCAGGCAGACCCCGCTCCACCTCTCCGTTCGCGCCAGATAAAATCAGTCCTACCACTTTTGGGTGCGACCCTGTATACTATATGTGCCGACTTTTCGGACTTGTAGCCTTGCTCGTAGCTTTCTTTTAGCTTTTATGAACGGTAAGCTTGTTCCCAGAAAATCACACCGTTTAGATGTGAATCCTGAGGGCGCCCAGATACATCACCCGGATTTGAACCCGGGACTCTCCACTCCGAACGCTCTGACCACTACGCCATTCGCCTCGCCTGTGCTTTTACTACGACGGCTAGGCTGATATGCTTTTTAAATGGAAAAGAGGATTGGGTTTATTGTTTTTTACAATTCGTTGGAAAACGCTGGTTGCAGCAACACGGATTGTGAACATTGTGTTCCTTTTTTCGAAGAAGATTTCGAAGGGTGAAGGGACGACGATCTGGAGGCGCTTAGGGTTTTTGATACGTCCTGGGGGGAAGCTGGGAGCAATTCCGCGGGAAGTGCTCAGCTGTTGGCTGCGAGAGTGTTTCTCTCAGTTTACTGGAGGCCCCTCACCTCCCGAGCCCCCTCGCCTCCCTCCCCTAACCTCTCCTCCCCCACTCCCCATAACGTTCACTCCCCACCTCGCGATCGCCTTTCTCCCCTCCCTTCCCCTCCGTTCATCTCCCCTCCCCCGGCCCCCTACCGGCGGCAGCCCGCGCTGCGAGCCAGTGCGCGCTCCGTTACGCTCGGGATCGGTCGTGCCGGAAGGCCCGTCCCGCTTGCTTTTGTTTATATCCTCTTTATAACTCCTCTATCTCTCTTTTCCATCCCCCTTTCTCATCACCCCTCCCCCTCAGAAATCAACAACTATTCCGACGCAGAGGGAAATAATTAAAAAGGAAGCAGCGAAAACAGTGTTCGACCGTTTTGCTTCCTTTGACGTGATCAGTGGTGTTGTTGTTGTGCTGTTGGTGTCGACGGCGTGGTTGGATACGCGCTCGCGATGCTGGTGGACGGTATCGGATCAGTGTACTCCCCGGGCGGCTCCGCTTGTCCGTCCCCGCCGCCCGCCTCCCTCCCCCCCGCGAGCTATGGACACAACCCGAAGCCGCAGCAGGGTTCGAACCGCCACCACCGGCCACTACAGCCGCAGTCGTCGCTGCCACCACATCTGCAGCAGCAGGCCTCCGCCGTGGCGCCGCATTCAATGACGCCGCCGTCGACCATGCCCCAGGACCACCACCATCACCACATGCATCACCATATGCACCCTGGCGTCGTCCAGCCTCCGGCCTCCTTGCCCCCGCTGAGGCTCATGATGGACTCACCGACCCTCGCGCGGGTGGAGAGGGCGAGGAGGAGGCTGGAGGGGGAACCCGGCTTATTCCTGCGCACGGAGACACCTGTTTCTGGAGTTTCCTATCTCCAACAGGTAAAGACGCTTTGATTTTGCAGCTCTTCGGGGACTCCTTCTGTTTTTTGGAACATTAGTTGTCATTTTGATATTCTCCGGAGATCATTTCTCTGACGAGTATCTTATGGGTTAAAATACCAGATGCACGTAAAAATTCCGTTACGTCTCTTCATCCAGTGTACAGGACAGTGATTCGCAGGAGCGTGATTCTCACGCTGTGACCTGTATATAGGGTAATGGGATAACTATGAATTTGTCGGATATTAATGCTAAGTACATATTTTTTATCATTGTGATATATGTGCATCATCATCGCCGGTCATCACCGCTAAGATTGGTGTAGCACGGCTCTCCAATCAACGCGACTATTTACTGACCTCTTCGCGTCTATATTCCCTTCATTGAATTCATTATTTTCACCCTCATGCATCATTGTATATGCATCCCGCATGGTCTTCGTTTTTAATCCTATTCCGTAACTTTTCCCAAAATAATTTTCTTCATGAAACAATCGTGTCTTGAAGTGTCGCCTGTGTTTTTATCTTCTTCCGTTCGGGGCTATAACTTGAATTTTGCCAGCATTTTAACTTAATAAGATGCCCAAATGAATGTTTTAAAAAAAATAATTTGTTTGCATCTCAAATACCGAAATGGTCCCACGAGGGAAACAAAGAGACGAATGCGCGAACCAAATATGGAGGATTGTACAACGATTATCAGAGCGTAATGGTATCAGTCCTAGAGTGGGAAGAATGTAGGACAGAACTTGGCCATTCATTTGATTAAAATACCATTGACTCATGGTCTTATTTGTGCTGTTAATATCAATAGCCCATTGTACCGTTTGCTTATTAATTCTTCTAGGAGTTTTCCTTCGACAAACACCTTGGTTACTTAGGTGTTCCTTCTTTTTTTTGGCATTGTATCGTCGAGAGTAGGATGTTGCGAACACTAGTTGAAGTGGCCTTAAGGCTTGGTGGATAGGGGCAAGGAGACTGGGTAAGGAAACACGGGGATTTCAGAGGACCTTTACCAGCAGACTGAATACAGCGGCCTACATTTGTAAGGCGTTTACTGGCGTTGCGGCGTGAAAGCGATTCACGGGTGCATTCATGCACAAGAGCTTTCATTTGGAAAAACTGAGAACATTAATTCATTAGCCTCAATTCATCTATTTACCCCACGTGCCTCCATAATCCTCCGTCGTTTTAAATGCACGCTGCCTTGGAGCCTTCTACCACAGTTTAATTGTAGTTGATTTCATTAGTATCACAAAAACGTATTCCATCGATAGGTTTTCCTCTTTTTCGACTTCCTGGGATCATCCCATCACCAAGCCTAGCCAAAAAATGTATATTACGTCTCATGAAACTAGTTTGTGATGATTCCTGAAAAGACTGCCTGCGTTGAAACGCGATTAACATGTGCAAATGTGATCTCATATCCAAGACAATTTTCAATTTTGAATTGCCATACTATGCATGCGAGATGAAGAGTTCATTAGCTAGGATATGGAGATACCCTACCTATCCTAACTAATTTAATTATTCCGTCATCGAATTCGATTACGACTGCCATGATTCCTGATCGTTGGCGAAGGGAATGGTATTTTGAATGGGACGGTCCGACTTGCCGACTTTTCACTCGTCCATTGATGGAACGAAACATCTCCGGCGACCAAAAAGTACGTTAAGGATTTGATAGAAATAATATTTTCCACCTCGAGGGGTGGGGAAATTAAGAGCTGCATTCACTGTGTTGTGGTGTCTGTATTTCAATTTTTTGATATCCACATTTAGCGGTCTGTAGGACCGAGGGAGAAGAATAATTACGAGTATTTACCCGTCAATAGGGTATGCTTGTATATATATACGTGTGTTTGTGTATATGGGATATATGTATATACGACGAAAATAGTGCCATTAAAAATAAATATTTATGAATAAGTATTGGATTAGTTCTTGTGAATAATGCACTCTTTCGGAGTTATAGTTAGCCGCATTAGTTTACTAAAGTTTAGAGAAAGTTAAAAATAATCATTTAGAAAAAGTGTAGCATAAGAGTTAGCCAGAAAAATTGTCACAAAATTACCTGGGATGCAAAATTATTTATTATGCGACTTCGATGACAGCGATTTTGGCACGCTAATGTTTTGGGAAAACAATAATAATAAAATTTTATTGCTGTTATTATCTCGCCTACAAATTGTATGCTAAAAATATTCCCTCGGTGTTATCGTAAAGTTGGAATGATTTACAGTATATACAAGGAGATACCTCCATTTCCGGCCCGATTACTTGCTGTAAACTAAATATGTATTATTGGTCATGCTTTCCCGTTGCGAATATCAAACAATATGTTAGAAACCATAAATTAGCGAAGATATTAAATTCTGAAAATGTTGGAATTTCGTATGTAATCAAATAGCCATTGCGGCTGAATCGTTGGACAGAACAGACAACAGCAGATAGTCTTTTGTCTCTGGTATATTTTTGTCAAATATTTGAACCGAGTAATTTTGTTGAAAAATTAGATTCTGTACTATCCTAAGTATTTAATCCCGTTTTACTTTTCCAGACACACGGCTTATTTTTCAACATAGCTCGCCGTTATTAAAACACAGGTATTAGAGCTAGAATAATAATTTCAATGATTGAAATAAATTAAATGTCCCAGAGATAAAATAATCATTACATTGAAATACCGCAAAGCTTCTGAAGAACTAGTTTTATTTCTAAAATAATGTACCTCCTGCAATGGTAACACAGTATTACCGCTTTTGAAGCAAATAAAGTCGTGTATGGTATTGCCGAGTAGAGCAATCAGAAAATATAAATAGTAAGTGTTGATAGTATCTTCGTGAGTCTAAAATCACTCAACCCTACTAATATTGTATGTCATATGAGTATATTATTTCGAAGCGGACGTTTCCTCCTCAATTATCTAATGCCTTTCCCTCGTACGCCTAAAAATCGGGTGTGTTGTACTCCCTTCGTGCTCCCGGTAGCTGCCGTCGCAGTGTCGCGTCGGTTCGCGTGTGCGAGGGAGCAAGGCGGAGGCGGGCTGCTGTCGGTCTGGGAGCGTGATTCTTTCGTGGCCGCGCCTTTTCCTGCCTGCCCGGGCGGAAACCTTTCTCCCATCTTTTTTTCTATTTTTTTTACTTCAAAGGCGTACCTGTGATTTTTGCATATTCCTCGTCAAGAGGTGGCGAGGCATAGGGAAGTGATTTCTTTTCCTCCACCCGCCGACCTGCCTTTCTCCCCCCCCTCCTTCCCTCCCGCAGAGTTCGTTACTCAGCCGCCCAAACACGTTCGTTCAGAAGGAGAAATGCGGAGGAAATTTCTCATTTCCACCAGGTTTAAATGATGCACTACCTGCAGGTGTGTTCGTCTGCGATTACGCGCCATGTTCTGCTACTTGATGGCCTATTTCTCTCCTGGTGGAGGCCCGAAGGACTATGGTCGCTGTTGGAATGCTGCTAAATGTAAACTGTCGGAGAAGTTAGTGAATGATTATGAATTCAGATTAATAGATTTTAGAGCGGAAAGGTTAAAATTTAGTCTTATCTCAGTATTCTTGGATCCCATGATGTTTGTAATCGAAGTCGACAATAATTCCTGAGGATATAATTGAGGAGAGCATTGTTAGTAGACCGTTTTGGATGTAATCCGAATTGTAGCATAGACAATGCCCCTCCGTAATTTAACAATTATATTTTTGCCCAACATGGACGGAGTGATTTATTTTAAATTGAAAGCAGGTTTTTTTATTGAGTATACTCATCTTGTCTTTCATCGTATACATTGTTCAGACCCTGAGGGCGCGGGTTCAAATCCCGGCGGTGTTGAATATTTTTCAGATGTATCTCGATCCCTACTTGAGGTGCTTTGTGGAGGGCACTTTGAGTGAGTACGGCGTCCGTCGGATGGGACGTTAAGCTGCGGACCCCTTGGCGCCTTTCGTAAAGAGTAGGCTAATGCCGACGCCGGGTTTCTCTCCACCCTTCATCCTTTCCTGTCCATCCCCTATGGCGCAAATGACCTTAGCTGTCGGTCGCCTCCCCTAAAAACTACTACTACATTGTTCAGTAATGACTATTTAGTCTTTTGCAAAGCGGATAGCACGGGCCTGGTGTGGCGTCACCCCGTGCCACAGGCCTTAGGGGTCACTTATAGGATATCACGTAAATAAAGATGTAGAAAGGTGTTGTCATCCCAAAGTTACAATGGAGATTCATCGGAGATACAATGATAAAATAGTTGAACATAATAATGATGAGATTAATTTCAAATAGTGGAAGGAATAGCGAAAGAAGTTTTCAATGTTGAATTATCCCTGGGACATATTACACAATTCTGAGAACGAATGCCATCATATTCAGGGCTCAGTTTTTAATGCTAGCCCTTGTAAATATATTTTATTGATTGTTACTCTTTAATCAGGGCGTTGTGTATGCGTTTTTAATTGGCATTTATAGTCTGGTATCAGCTAACGATGAAGCTGTTTATATCGAGGGCAACGAGTCACACGAAAAGCAATTAAATGAGTTGAATCCTGCGGCAAGTGATGTCTGTGCGAATGGTGCCTTAAAAGGCTGAGTTTTTAATGTCCTGTCACGGTGAGCATATGTGGGAATGAGTCTTGGACACGAATGTCTCTCCGCTCCTCCCATGGATGACTACTGATTGGACATGAATCACCTCTGAAATGTCGATTTTATATTAAGAGGCTCTTGCTTGGGACGAAGTACGCGCACAAATACGAAGGTTTAGGTGTCTAGAGAGTCCCGACCGCGGGGAAAAAATTGGTTCTCTTTTTTCAAAGGCATAATTAATTGCAATTTTTTTACGAAAACGTAGTCTGCTCCTGCATGCTCGAATGATGTTAATTAGTCAAGACCTTATTTTTTTGTGAGCGCATCATGATTATACGGACTTTTAAATGCTAGTGGAATACATAAGTATGTATTTTGCTACCTGCATAACGAATGGAATTTGTTGCAAAAGAATGATGCCAGGTGTGTAGTATTATTACACTATGATCTGTCCTTGTTTTTTTGCTGGTTTCCAAAATTCAGCTCTTAAGTTGGGGAAAAATTTTGTCAAACCAGAAATGATCCAAGAGAGATGGAAGGAATATATTGATGGGCTGTATGGTAAAGAACTTAGGCCAGCAAGCTTAGACGTAGAAAGAGAATATGACGTAAATGCAGGTGGCTTAGGTCCAGCCACACTCGACGATGAGCACAATCAACTCAAACAATCAACTTACACAATGATGTGCTATAAATTGCCTATTTGGAAAGTGGTAATTTCCAAACTCGAGTAATCGTTGATTAGGAAGACATTTAAGTGTTATAATTTTGGACAGGTTACATCGTAATTTTTGATCATAACGTAGGGAAATACGTGACATCGAGTGAATCCTCGGAGAAAAGGCCACGACAGTAAAAATAATGGTCTGAGGCTTATTTAGAGAAAATGTTTTACCCTGTGTAGGATTTGTATTGACATGTTCGTCGCAGGGTTGTGGAAACATACCGCTAGAGGCTAAACATCTAATCCTAACTTTCTTAGTACCACCACGAGGGCGTGAGGCAGGGGGTGTCAGGTCACCTGCCAGTATAAATAATGGCCATTGGTGGTTATTGGCATTTATTAAGATTTAATTTACGGAGAGTTTTAAATGAAATTAATTTCCCTTACTGCTGCGGTCACGAATTGCGCTTGAGGAAAAGGATCCTTTAGATCCGTCTGTTATTCGATCAGTTTCCCTTCTTACTGAGGCCTCCGCCTTCCAATGTAATGCAGGGTAATGATTATTAGTGTACTATTGTGATTTGTTCTTTTTGTTTTATATTTGTTCCATCATTACTTTTAACTTTTATTGTTTAAAAAAATATTTGTTTTTATAGTTTTATGTGACTCTGAACCCCGGCTATACGACAATATTTTTTAATAATGTGTTCTAACAAAACACTAAACATTCCTTCCATTCCTTCCTATTCTACTTAATTGCGAAATAAGTTACTAATCTCGAAATTTGGTCCTTCTGTTCATGTTCCCAAATTTGCGCGTGTAATCAATGTGAAATGAGCTCTCTCCTTAGCTTTTTCATTCGCATAGATCCCTGTATTCCTTTGACGAAGCTCCGCAGACGCCCCTGACGTGCGTTTTAGGATCAATATTCGTGTGCCTCCTCAGAATTTCTCCTGTCGCGTTGTCCTTGTGTCTGCTCCTCCCAGTATAGTTGCATGGGTTTATGGATTGATTTGCACAGGAATACTGCGCAGCTTTCAAAAGTAATTGGGAGCCCCTCCCTCCCAGCACCAAGCGCTAATTAAGCGATCACGCTTGTGGGAAAAAGTATTTTTCTATTTTCTACATCTTTGTATGGCGTGTGGCGGGGGTGTGGGGTGTTAAGTCACCGCTTAAGTGTAAGGTTAAGCACTAATCCTCATTCCTTTTCATTTTAAGTAGCCTATTATCTAACCTTATAATTTTGCCCTTCTTGTTACCAGGAGCTTGTCTCTTAACCATAGAGAAGTATGTAAACACATCTACATCTACATAATACCCCGCAAGCCGCCGCAAGGGCGTGTGGCGGTGGGTGTTAGGTCACCAACCGTAAAAAGGAAAAATACCACATGCAAAAAAACAACACGGAAAATTACACCCACAGCAGCGCACACACTCATGCAAAAATCCCTTCATCCAATACTCATGCAAACACATATACCGCAAAACAACTAAAAAACTGCACCCCGTGATGCAGCACGAAAGCCATCCTACAACACGGAAGCCAGGACACAACAAGCAAGAAATTGAAACATCACTACCACATGAAAATGTACCACGAGACACTCCACCCCCAAAGAGTCTGTAAAAGGCAAGGAATGCGACCCAACGTTGCAGGTAGCAGGAATTTCCCCCCGCGGAGAGGGACGAGGGATTGAAAGGGAAACTTAAAAACAGATGAGCAGAACACGAATGAGGTCATTCGGAAAGAATGGGTTATTATAACAAAACGCATAAGGTTAGTGGAAGAGCATGCATTTAAATACAACTAATTACAATACAACTAATGCATGTAAATACAACACTTAGATACCTACTGCATATACCATTTAGTTATCAGGATTTGAGTTGTTTTTCAAATTTATTGGATCTAACTGTTAAGGAGAAAAACCATTTTTTTATGCTGCGCCCCTGGTGTTAAATCATCCTCTGCCACACGCCCTAGCCGTGGCTTGCTGTGTAAAATGAGAAAGAGAAATGACCCTAACAATGTTAATATAACAGCATAATCTTGGATTACGATTCTCGCCCACAAGAGCCTTAGATTTCGTTTTATCACTTGACCTATTTACTTTGTTACCTTATTACCTGATCTGTTATGTAGATGCACATTCCTTATGTAAGGCAGGGAAATGGAATTGTGTAAGTTGTTATGTGGGCGATTTAGGGGGATGAAAAGAATGCTGGACGGAATACAGCAGGGAGTTAGAAAATATGCGGAATTGAAGAAGGATTTTTATATCTACACAAAACCCCGCAAGGGAGTGTGGTGGAAAGGTTTATTGTTGTGTAAGATGTTACTTTATGTGGTGTTAGGTGAGACTTTGAAGTGTAGCGGTGGTTAGTCTCTATGACTATTCGAAAAATACTACCTAGGTACCGCTTTAAAAAAATGCATCGAGAGGCAGCAGCACCCGGCTGGAATCGTTGGCAAACGGCGTGACCGGCAGCCAGCGGCTGTATCCAGTCTTGAGGGATCGCATTTCATCTACATTTACATACACTACCCCACAATCTGTCGCAAGTACGCGAGGCAAGGGGTGTTTGGTCACCGGCCGTTCTACTTGTGCTCCACTACGTCCTCAAACACATGGCACCCACGATCCACCGGAAGGGCGCGTGGAAAGGGGGCGACCCGACTTGCAATAGCTGATATACATCACGAATATTATAATATTAGTAATTACTCCACCGGCAACAATGCATTTATATCCACACAAATGCCCCGCGATCCACCGTAAATGGCAATGGGGTGCTAGATCGAGGTGGAAAGGATAAGGGACAGGGAGGTGTTTAAGGGGTGAGGGCAAAGGTCTACCGCCAGGTTATAAATATATATATATATATATATATATACACATATATATATATATATATGGGTCGTGGTAGTCCAGTGGGTAGAGCGTTGGACTGCTGACCAGAAGGTCCCGGGTTCGATTCCCGGGCAAGGCACTCGGGGCACCTGCAGCTCCATCCAAGGGGAAGTGATTTTTCGGGTACCAGGTCTTCCTGGGAAACCATAACCGGCACAGGGAAAGGAACTGTTCCCCCTACCCTGATGTGTGAATTTTTCACACGCCGTGTAGGGCTTAGTACTGGGTGATCTCTACCATCACCTACTAAATCGACCTTCGGGTTGATTACTGTGTTTATATATATATACACACACACAAATATATATATATATATATTTGTGTGTGTGTATATATATATAAACACAGTAATCAACCCGAAGGTCGATTTAGTAGGTGATGGTAGAGATCACCCAGTACTAAGCCCTACACGGCGTGTGAAAAATTCACACATCAGGGTAGGGGGAACAGTTCCTTTCCCTGTGCCGGTTATGGTTTCCCAGGAAGACCTGGTACCCGAAAAATCACTTCCCCTTGGATGGAGCTGCAGGTGCCCCGAGTGCCTTGCCCGGGAATCGAACCCGGGACCTTATATATATATATATATATATATATATATATATATATATATATATATATATATATATATATATATATATATATATATATATTTGTGTGTGTGTGTGGGTCGCGGTGGTCCAGGGGTTGAGCGTTCTACCCCTGGACCCCGGGTTCGATTCCTAGGTAAGTCCCTGGGCACCTGCAGCTCCACCCAAACTATGTGATTTTTCGGGTACCAGGTCTTCCTGGGAAACCATAACTGGCGCAGGGAAAGGAACTGGCCCCCCTACCCTGATGTGCGAGTTTCACGCGCCGTCGGGCTTAGTACTGGGAGAACTCTGCCATAACCTACCAAACCGACCTTCGGGTTGATTATTGTGTTTATGGTTTTTTTAAAAATATATATGCTCGTTATTTGAGGTTTTTAGTGAAATTACTTTCTCTTTTCCCTTCCTCTCCCTTATCCTTTGCCCATCCCACCTGGCGCTTCCACCCCCTGCCACACACCTTTTTCGTGGATCGCGGGGTATCATGTAGATGTAGAAGGGAAAGGAAGCATTTACTTAAAATCTTCGAACTGGACTACCATGGTGGTGCACATGTATACGCATGCACACACATATATGCATGTTCGCAGGAAACTTTAAACCAGTGCTAATTGTACCGGCTACAGAAGTTCTCTTGCATATTAAATATGAGGTATGAAAAATGAGCATCAACCAATTATACCAGCATGGAGAACAGAAACTGTCGAAAGTGTCGTGCCTAGGCCGCACTGGGTTCAATTCACAAAAATCGCTCGCAGAAACTAACGAAGTGAGAGTAAATTGCGCTCAACGGCCGTATTGGTTTAAATTTCGAAGTCTCCTTTTTCTGACTTCGAACTAGAGTCATCATTCCTCCGTCTTTGCCAGCTCTCAATGGAAGGCGCTCTGCCCCACATTGATCTCAACCTTGAGTACCCATCTCATTATTTCTGTGCATGCGTTGTAAGGTAAATAGGCAGGACATTTAAAGCGTTATATGGTCTCCCCTACTTGTCTAGGAATTCCGAATGGCACCGGTTTCCTCCCGTCCCGTTTCCCCTTCTGCAACCCGCCTTCCTCCCCGGGGCGGGGCTTTGGTCATTAGCCCCTTTATGCCACGAGTGGAAGGAGCGTGGTTGGCTGTTGACAATGGGTTGTATTCACATGGAACGACAAGGATTCTTTCCTTTCCCCCGGTCTCCTAACAATGGTAATGGTGTGTCCCTGCCTCCGCGCTCTCCATTTGGGACCCCGCAGGTCATCAGGCCCCTCCCGTGAGGAATGCGGGACTTGCTCTCTTGGCGTTGACGGAACGTCGTCGTGGGAGAGCAGGAGGCATTAGCGTCCACCAAAGGAATATTCATCTGCATGGTACGTACCTACATCTACTCCTACACAATACCCCCGCAAGCCTCCAGAAGGGCGGGGGGTGTGAGGACACCACCCGTAAAGTATAATGCAACCAATTGCAAAACAAACAAAAAGCACGCTAATGCTCACCCACACATACGTATATATTTATCTACATGTACATAGTACCCCGCAAGCCGCCTTAAGGGCGTGTGGCGGGGGGTTTTAGATCACCACCCGTAAGAAGGAACACAATCACATGCAAAATCAACTCATACATACATCTACTTCTACATCTACATCTAGATGCATACAAAACTATACCCACTATAGTAGAACTATTAAATAGATGTGTCTATCAAATAAAAAGAATAATATTCAGGAAGAAACGCGCAAGATATCAACAAATATATGCAATATCAATTCTAATTTTATTCTACGCGATTGCTGTCATGTCTATTATGATCTTTAATGGTTCGAGGAAAAAACGACATTTGAAATCTATTCGTTCTACAATAAATCTCCCTGATTTTACGTTGGTGATATGATCTACCATAGTACATGGGGGCCTGTAGTATTTCCTTAACATCCTCAGATAAGTAGCCTGCCTCAAATTTACGCAGTAAATTAAACCTGTATTTAAGCATACGATCAACTAGTGGCTCCCATCCTTGTAATTCTTTCAATAGTGTTGTGAAATTGATACCTTGTTCATAACAACTTTTCACAAACCTAGCTGCTCTACGTTGCACTTGGTCTACATAGTTCCAAAATTAAGCCTACTTCATGAGGATCCCATACACTTGCAACATACTCTAAGTGGGACCTAACCAACGTGAAATAACAGAGCTCCTAGACCCTTTAATTACAATTACCAAGTATTCTTTTTATGAATCCTAATGTTTTATTAGCCATTCCGCAAATTTCACGAATATGTTTTCCCCAGGACGTATCCTTAGTTATATTTTTCTTGCTAACGATATGACTGTTTTATAGTTTTTCATTATTTAATATTGTTTATCGTTAGACTCGTCCTTTTATGATCTCTTCATTTTTTTAATACCATGCTCTTTGGTGTTTAAATACTTAGAGTTCTTATACGTTGTACAATATAGGTTCCTTCCCGTCACTTTTAAATTTACTAGGCATGTGTTTCTTTATTGTAGCCAGTGTGACGTCGAGAAAAGCACTGCTCAAACTATCAGTGTCTCCGTTTCTACTAATTTCCTTAAATGTTTCGTAAGGCTACTGTACATCACGCCTTAATCCTTCGTAATCGACCCGGTCAAGCAAGTAAATTTTTCTTTTGGGTTTCTGATTTTTAATCGTTAGTAAGTTAATTTTAACAAACACTATTCTGTGGTGTCTAAGTCCTTAAATTTTGGCTGCATTTAGGATGACTTCGGATGAATTTGTCGCTACTAGATCAAGTATATTGTTTCCTCTGGTGGGTGTCGGTACTAATTGGTTTAATGAATTTGATGTAAAAACACGAAGCAATGACTCGCATGACTCTTTGTTTTTACCTCCTGCTATGAAACAATAGTTTGTCAAGCCCATGGATGGAAGTTTGTAATCCCCCCCGATTATAATTTCACTACTATGTGATTGGGAATTCAAACTTGCGAATTCTCTCTCTAGTTCTAAACTTGATGTTTCTCCGGATTCGGAAAGGGTCTGTAGTATCGTATGCACAAATAAGGACTCTTTTTGACCGAGGGTATGGAACGCCATACACTTTCTTTTCTACTATTAGGGAAAGACACTTCTGCTTTCGTGAATATCTTTAACAGCGTTTAATTTGTTTTAATCAATTTAGTAATTGTTAAATGAAATGGGTTATATAAAAATTGTTTATTAATCTTTCAATAATTTTTAATTTTTTAAAATTTTAATATGTGGATAAGCTAACAAAAAATTAGGATTTATTAGAAGAGTTCTTGGTAAATGTGATTAAAAGGTCAAAGAGAAATGTTATCTGTCGTTGTTTAGGTCTCAGTTAGAATATGCTGCGAGTATATAGGCTCCTCACGAAGTTGGATTAATTGCCGAATTGGGTCGCATGCAGCGTAGAGGAGAGAGATTTGTAAAACGTTCTTATGATAAACTTAGTAGCGCATCCTAAATATTAGAGTAGGTAGGATGGGAATCAATCACGGAGCGAAAGTTACATAACAGATTGAAGCTCTTGCATAAATTGGAAGGGCGTCTCTTTAGCAGTGATTTTAAAAATGTATTATTACCACCATCGTACTACGGTACGAAAGATCATGCTGATAAAATTACAGAGAATAAGTGTAGAACATATAAATTCAAGATGTACTTTTTTCTACGAACGATAGGGGATCATAATAACTTTGTTCGACCGCGGTAGGGTCATGTACGGGTAAAATTATTCTGTCAGGTATTCACCACCACACCCTGGGGGTGGTTTACAGGGATATATAAATTTTTAAAAAATGTCCTCGCTTTTAATTTGATTATATTTACTATGACGTCGATTTTTACTGTTATGATTCCTTATTTTCCGAGGAAAGAACGAATATTTATATTTATCTGTAGTTGAGTTGCCTTATCTTATCCTTGTGACCTGTTAGACATCTGGTACATTTCTATCGCATCACATTTTTGCGCCTGGTGGAATTGGCGGGGGATATGGAAGGATATGGGATGAGAAGGGAAAAAGTATCACTAAAACCTCATGTAACGTGCTAATTTATAAACGTGCTAGAGGAAAACTGAGTTCGGAACAAGTGATAATTTCCCCCAGTGAAATAGTTTTTTGTAATGTGTAAAAGGAGGGTATAAAAATGAACGACAACCAATTACACGACACTCTTCCACCATACTAAGACAGATCATGTAGTAAGAAAGAGGAAGCTCTATAAATTCGTGGTCATGCAATACATGGTCCCCGCCCCTCAGGTCACAGGCAGAACATGTGACACCCCGCTGTTGGCAACGGACGGAGTGAGACATCACCCCCGTAATAATATATTCGTCTGTGTAAGTGTGCTTTGGCATATTTTTATTTGTTTTGAATGTGATTGCAATCTATTTTACGGGTAGTGTCTTAACCCCCGCCGTACGCCCTTGATGATATTAAAAACATTGAATTGGCAAGTCGGAACAAAATTAAACAGCAAAATATTAGGTGCATGTGTATGTTAGTTGGTGGTTTGATTGTTTGCATGTGTGTGGGGTGTATGTATTCTTGCATGAATGTATACCTTGTTTTGTTTGTGGATAGTATAAATTTGTGGCTTTTGCATGCGGTTTTTTTTCTTTTTTATTTACAGGTGGTGTCCTAACACCCCCCGCCACACGCCCTTGATACGGCTTGCGGGGTTTTAACTAGATGTAGATCTATAGCTTAAAGGCCTACTTACATAGCTACATCTTACATACATACTTGCATCTTACATCTAGATCTACATCTCTACGCATGCCCTTGTGGCGACTTGAGAGGTATTTTTTAGATGCAGATGAATCATAAATTGCTAAAACGGCGAATGACCGAACACCCCCCGCCACACACCTTCGTGGAGACTTGCAAGTTTCGCGTAAGGTCACAGATGTAGAATATCGGTCAGGTACGTTTTTGATGAATCCAGTGCCTAAACACTGCCCATCTTCCAAGCCCCGTCAGACACGACATGAAATGAATACTCTTACGCTCTGCTCTACAAGAAACTATTTTATAGCTGTGCGTACTTTCTACCACTCAGCATCCCTCCCTGCATGTCTTTCCCTCCATCCACTTTACCCTAACCGTCTCCCCTCCTCCTCTCTCTCTTTCCTCAGACTTGAACATTCCATCGCTTTTCAATATGCCCTTCAGCCACTTTAACTACCGTCTTTGGTTTTCTCCAAGCCACCTTCTCCCTTCTCGTGCCATGCCTTTTTCTTTTGCTTTCCTTTGCATTTTAATTTTCCATTCCTTTCCCCAACACTCGCATCTCAAAGGCATCCAATCTACGCTAATCGTTTTCACCCAAAAGCGAAGTTTTGGAGGTACACTTAACTACGCTCCATACGAGAGTTTTCATTAATCTTTTCTGAGCATATCCTTTTAAGTTTAGCCATCACCTTCTTCCTCTTATATAAGATCTTCCTTGCGAGAAGATTTTCTAGGGAAAATCTCTATTCTGTGGTCTATTTTTCTATGAATTTCCTTCCAAAGTTACTTATTTTTTCTAAATACTCCCATATAATTGAAATTTAATCTAGTAAAATTCTCTCCAACTTAAGTATTTAAATCGGTCTACCTTAAAACCTTATTGCCTTGACTTATTTGTTTAATTCTCATTTCACCTCACACTATTTCTGTCATCTGCGAAAACATTGATTCTTATCCCTCATCTATTTATTTCTGGTTATATTATTCCTTATATATTTCCTTCCCTTTTCATCTGCACCTACGCAATACCCTGCATGGGCGCGTGGCGGAGGGTGTTAGGACACTACCCCTAAAAAAAGAATAAAACCACATGCAAAACAAACAAAAGCATGCCAATCCACATCCATTTTTTTAACCCTTTATTCACCATTCCTCTCCCTTACCTTTCATACCCGGTGCTTGCACCCCTTTTCCACCCATCGTTTTGGCGGATCGCGGGGTATTTATGTATAGACTGTACTGGGTAACTAAAGCTTGATCATCTCAAATTCTGACTCCATCAATTCCCCTTCTGATGATTCTTCCTTGCTATTTCCAAAGAAACTTCTGATTCCCCTGTGTTCACGACCCATTCGTTTTTGTTAAGGTGGAGAGTTAAATTTTGCGGTTGGGAAATGACCTAACTCCAGCTCTAAATTTACTTCTGCTTTCAATCGGCAGCTGGAGACTGGAATTCGACTCTGCCCTCTTTCAGAATTCCTAATTGCCTGGCATAAAAGCAGCACGACTACCAAGCGGGTGTAATTAAAACCCGAGGTGAAAAAGCGAGGGAGGCAGGCCTTTCTGAGGAACTTCGATAATTATAATGAGGAGAGAAATTTATCAGCGAACTTGGAAGTTTCATTCGTGGAGCGCCGGTTAGTGTTTCGCTGACGAGTGAATCGTCTTGAGCGAATCCCTGAAAGCTATTCGTAAATTGCATCTATTCTGGAGTCTTAGATTACAATTTAATGAAATGTGGAACCTTCCCATTACCATAGACGCGGAAATTCTTAGGAACTCTATAAATTTTTTCTTTTTGATATTAATTGTTTCCCGAAAGGAGGGCAAGTTGAAATATGGTCGCAATTTGGACGGCGTGATGAATACTTTTATGGCAGTTGAAAAAAGAATTGAATAAGAGATCAATTTGAACAAACGAATTCTTTTTTGAGCCTTGAATATTCTTGCATGGATAACTAACCTAATGTTTAGGTTCATTTTTCGTGTTATCAAGCTGACTCTGTATAATGGGATAGTAAAAGTGTTTTTACATCGTAACATCCTCAATTGGGAGCTACTTCCATTTTATTTAAGACATAACTAAGTATAGACTGGATGTAACCATTTTTTTTACCCTCATTCATTTGATCGACAATCATACTCCATCGTTAATCAATTATTGTTTATAATTAGCCATAATAGGTATTAATATCAGTTTCTTGTTGATTCAAGAGTGATTTTATAATAATTAAATCGACCATTTTACTTTTTAATCACTGCGGGTGTTCTTTTGTGCAATTTCAAAAATGGCAAAATGAGGAAACGATCAGCGTTCAAGAACAGGCGGTTATTAATTGTAATGGGCCTTCGTGTGGTGTTTAATCTTCGTTCTCTGGGTGTTCCTATAGTTCTTCTGACAGAGGGTTTCCCAGATTTTTTCCCAGGGTATCTCTTTCCATGGTCTCATGATTTCAGGTGACACAAATGCTTAATATTACGACGAAATATCGTGGTGAGGAAAATAAATAGATACATATGGTAAAACCAATGTAATAATGCCTAATGATGTTACATTTTTGCATTTCATAATGTATTCTTTCTCACATGAGGCTGTATTTATGTTTTTAAAATCTTCCCCAACTTCCTCGTGGCTTACTACCAAGCAATACCTCACGTACCACTGATGGTAGTTACGTGCAAATACCACAGACTGAAAAAAATTGTAATTTGGTTATGATTATATAGGTTTTGTAAACATATCTCTAATTCGATGATTTAAATCCAATTTCGTAGGGAGACCGCCCTCTTAAAGATCCCAATAACTAGCAATGTATATGTACAGGTATATATTCCAAATTAAATCATCTAGTCACCTCCAGCCACATCTTCAGTGGATGTGACGAGTCTCATTTTTAGGATTTCATTTTAACCGTGCTTTTTTTCTCGAAAAGTGAAAGCGCAGCACATAATGCACAGCGGCTGTGATCTGATGCGACGCGCGAGGGAATGCAGTGTGCCGGGGGTGGGGGGAAGAGGGGGGTGGGGTGGGACGCCTCGAGACCGCCGGTCTGGAGGCGGTGCACCGGGTGGTATCACCGCGTGAAATCGGTGCCGGATGAGGTGGGATTGGGGAAATGGCGGAAGAGGCACGTTTTTCCGAAACGGGATCGTCGTTCGGGGTTTGTTGGAGTGAGACGCAAAATAATAAAAACGTAACAAATGCCTCCCCACTTCACTCCCGCCGTGCTCCCGACTCGAGCGCACCCGACGCACTCTTCTGCCCGATTCCATTTCGAAGGGAGGCTTTTGTGGTGGGGGGGAGAATGGGGGGGAGGGGGGTTGTTCGGGTTTCTGCTGCTGGGAGGGTGTCCACCCAGCACACGCGAGCATTTTTCGATTAACGGGATGGCTTTACTTTCGGACTGCTGGAGGAGACCCGTTGTACCTACCCTTTCGTTCGAAGATGACGGTTGCCGGTGGAGAGGACCCGTGGCATCCCCCCCCCCAACCGTTGCTGCATCATTCTCCCCCGTGCAAGTTCACGGTAACATCTGAAGAACCCATGTCGAAAGGTACGGCTTCCAAGTGAAAGGAATCCTTTAGGGAATTACTGATTGGAGTCTTCAGTTTGATGTGCTCTTGCAATGGTTAGAACCTTAACACTATTATTCACGCCATCTGCCAGCGATTGTAGTAATGCGGCCGTTCTCATTCACACACGAATTTCACAGTCCTCATGGTTGCAGATGTTGTTTAATTAGCGAGATGGCTCAGCTAATGCCCGTGAAACCTTTCGCTTTATCAAGCTCGATAGTGAAGAGATAAGACGTAGGATCGCAGTGGCGTCGGCACCCTGGAGACTGTTCTCATTGTTGATTAGTCGTATGTTCTGGGTTCCCCATTGATGTTATCGATTGCCCACCGCGGTTGGTGCGTGAATGAGGTGGGTTACAATGAGGAATATATATATATATATATATATATATATATATATATATATATATATATATATATATATATATATATATATTTTTGCAGTGGGTAAAATTTTCAACTTGTGGACCGGAACAGCGAGCAATTGTCAACTTTATTCCCCATTAACTAGGAACATTATTGTTCCTCTGTGGATTCAGAGGCGATTCTCCGCCATCATATCAATTTTTTTCCCGGCAAAGATTCGCCTTCGATTTATCGAGATTAATTGTTCCTTCTGTCGATAAATACTTTCAGATCTGGAACGCCGGGTCCATGCTCAATCACGTGGCTTGGTGTGTTGGTAGATGTCCTTGACCCACGGGAATTCGTTATTTTTTTTGTCCCTGATATTGGGAAAATTAATTTAACCAGGACTCTGGGGAATATCGGAAAGGATATTGGACATCGATTGTCATCGGCCGCTCATCTTCGATTGTTTTAATTAAAAGCCATTCCGCCATAAATCCAGCCTCGCGCTTCCCTTATCGAATTAATTAGGCCGTTAAGCCGAGCTGGGTCGTTCATCATTCGCAGCTCTCAGGTGTCCTTGACCCGCGCCAGGATTCGACGGAGGACGAATGCTTTCTAAGGAGAGGCCGCACGAGGAGAAAATTTAGCCTCCGTCTCATTGGTTTTCGAGGTATTATAATTGACTCTCTTCGACTAATCGGATTTCAACCCGTGCGGTTACTGGTGAAAGGTGTGTCGTCAGCGAAAGGAAGGTTTTGACGTTTCACTTTCCACTCGAGACGCAAGATTTCCCTCCAATTTCGGAAGGAAAAAAATACGTCTCCATTTACTTACTTAATTTTGAATGGACAATCGAGAGCACCGATTGAGTGATGGTTTATTTTCAAGTTCAAGCGTTTCCGACATTTTGGCTCAGCGTCAAAGGTATCGATTTCGCTCAAATCCTTGAATTGAAAAAAATCGGAATTGCTCTCGTTGCGTTTAATGATTTTTAATTAATATTCCTCACGATCTTTCATGGAGTTCATACTCGTACCATATTGGCAACCGCAAGTGATTGAAGTTTATCGATATGCCCTACGCTTTTAATACCTTCCAAAAATTCCGGATGACTTGAATACGCTTCGCCATTATTTATAATCACGCATAGGTTAACATTATGAGGAAACTATTGCTTGAATTTTATTTAGTTTAAATTCTACTTTATTTTGCTCATTACCGTCAACTTGCGATAACCGTCATGATGAGAGACTTGTATAATTTTTTATCCATGCTAACAAAGTATAGGGAATAGCCATATGTCCGATTATTAATTAGTTTTCGATCCTTCCTTTCATTGAAGAATCCTATTCCTTTGTTTTTCTCTTCAGCTTTGCATATATATATATATATATATATATATATATATATATATATATATATATATATATATATATATATATATTAATTTTTTATATTTATAAACCTGTATATATTACAGAATAGGGAAAGAAATAAAAGCTTTAGTTATTTACGCCATTAAGGATAGGTGTATAATATGGCGGAAGTACCATTTTCAAGTAATGGGTAATGGGTTCCACGTTCCCTATAGTAATAGAGGTAGTCACGGTGGCGTTCGGGTTTCGATGAAAGCACATTCATTTAAATTATCTTCATACATTAATCCAGAAGTAAATGTTTAAATGCTGCAGTGGTCCACTCGGGACAGAATTGTTGCAGTTGCAGAAATTGAACTGCGCTAATCGATTTTAGTTTTTATTAACCGATGATAAGTATAGGCATACAGCAATAGAACCTCGTAAGCGTGATAACCCAATTGATAGAGCGTTCGACTATTGATTGGAGGACTCCGAATTTGAATTCCGGATGACAACCATGAGAATTCACGTTTAAAATTCAATAGGTGCGATTTTCGCGTCCATAGAACTTCGTGGAAGCCGAATGTATTGGAACAGAATAGGAACTGTCCCTACTAACGCGATGTGTTGCATTTCTTTCGCCTTGAAGTTTGAAGTGTGAAGCTGAAGAAGTACGGGGCCGAGCTATAACCCTGATCCCTCCAAACTAACTTTGAGGTTGATTATAATTAATATGTGGACGTATGAAGTAAATACAGCTATTTAATTCATATCATCGTTGAAATGTAGGCAAAATGCAATCAGCTTATGTGTAATACTTGTCAACAAAGACCAATAAGGAGAATTAACACCTAAAAATTCGGTATGTATTTTTTATATGGTCATACTAGTAATAGTATTACCTTGAGGAGAGCACTATATATATATATATAATATACCAACACACAATTTATCAAGTCAAGCCCTTTCCTTCTGAATGAAATGTGAACATTAGGGCGATATTTCAAGAGCCCATGAGGTAAATACCTAAATTTGGTTTAGAAATTCTATAATAGGTCCTAGTAACCTAGGTCTAATCCTAGAATATACCTCATCTGCGCATAATTTTTTATTTGCATGTTTTTGCATTTGTTTGCATTTTTTAAATGCCTGTTTTGCAACTGAAAGCAGACGGTGTACAATAAATTTAGAACAATTAATTTTGTGGTGATATACTACCTTGATCAAAAGGTTCCCGGAATAACCACCGTGTGGCGCTCCCATCGTTCCGATTTGAGTTCTGTTTTTTTTGTTAAATTGGTACATCTGTTGTTGATATTCCCTTTAAATCTTAGTGTCATAACTTGACATTTGCAAAAGTTACGTAGCCAAGAGTACATCTATCTCTGTGTGTGTTGGCGATTTTTTACAATTGCAGAAATGGATTTAAATTTGCAACAACGAACTTGTATTAAATTTTGCGTAAAAAACGGATTTAGTGGCGCACGGACGTTGGAAATGTTGGAAAAGTGTTTCGGCAACGATTCTCTAAAAAAAACGGTCGTTTACCAGTGGCACGAGCGGTTCAGAAGTGGTCGTGAGTCAATCGAAGATGATGAACGCAGTGGCAGACCATCGACATCGAAAGTCGGTGAAAAAATTGATAAAGTAAAAGAAATGTTGGTCAATAACCGCAAATTAACCATCAGAGAAATAGCGGAGGACTTGAACATTGCCTGTGGATCCGCCCAAGACATTGTGGTTAATGATTTGGGTTTCCGTCGTGTAGCAGCAAAGTTGGTGCCAAAAGACCTCAATTTCATGCAAAAAAGAGACCGTGTTGACGTCGCAAAAGACATGATTTGCGAGGCTGAATCCGATCCCACATTCATCAAAAGGATCATTACTGGAGACGAGACGTGGGTTTATGAGTACGACACGCAATCCAGACATCAGGCAAGTGAATGGCGTTCACCAAATGAGCCGAGACCAAAAAAACCACGTCGTTTTCAGTCAAAAAAGAAGGCAATGCTGACGGTTTTCATGGATTACAACGGTGTAGTGCATCATGAATTTTTGCCAGAAGGCCAGACAGTAAACAAAGAGTATTATTTGGGCGTTATGAGACGTTTGCGTGAAGCAATTCGCCGAAAGAGACCAGAAATGTGGGCAGAAAACTCGTGGATTTTGCACCATGATAACGCACCGTCGCACAGTGCTATCATTATTCGTAATTTTTTGACGAAAAATGCAAAAAATACCATCCAACAGCCACCGAATTCACCTGATTTGGCTCCCTGTGACTTCTTTCTGTTCAATCGAGTTAAAAAACCATTACGGGGAACGCGTTTTAGCAGCCGTGAGGAAGTAATGGAAAAATCGCAGGAAGCACTGATGGACATACCGAAAACCGAATATAAAAAATGTTTCGAGGATTGGATCAAGCGCTGGCATAAGTGTGTTGCAGTCGATGGGGATTACTTTGAAGGGGACAATATAGATTTAGATGAATAAACTTGTATTTTTAATTTTCTGAATAAATTCCGGGAAATTTTTGATCAAGGTAGTAAAACGTAATGCACTTTGTGAGTATGATGCCAAGAATAGAAAATATTCAGCCTGCATATGGCAGTGGGATTGAAAAATGCAGGCATAACATTTTGTATGATAACGATTAATTTTTATCTGTAAAAACCCCGCTTAAAACGATATAACTGAAGGGCATTTGGTATTTGAAGGAAATTCGTAAAATTTAGCGCTAATATAATGGCCATTAATATTTATTTACAGTGAATATATTGGAATGGTATAAAGAAGCTGGTTTATTCCCGGTTAGGAGATGTGAAATATAAACAACTGAAATAGAGCAACTATGTTTTTATTTCCGGTTTGCATTAACACAGTTTTTCTTTTCGTGTACTTGGAAGTCATACAGGGACATTTCTTTATTCAACTGCGTTCGAGAAAAGACTGTACGTTCGTATTCATTTATGACATACGTAGTCGTTGTGTAAGCAATGCTGGGAAATGCTCATTTTGCGCTCCATCATTCCGAAGCCGAGACTCTTGAATAGTTTGTAAACTTGTTCACTAGTTGTAATCACGTTTCGTCCAGCATTTTGTCCATTTAATGAACACATGCGATGTTCACATATTTTTCTATTCTTCTTTTGTTTGAGAGCTGTCTTTATTAGTGTTTTCTCCCGCTAATCTCTTTTGCGAGGGTGAAAGTGAAGGAGAAAGTTCCCAACGAGCTACATGTCATGGTCAATTCATACTAGTTTCCCCCAGTGAATGGAGTTCTCGGGTCACCTTGGTTTTTTTCCTCGCGTATCCATTAGTTTTTTTTTTTAATGCTTATGCAGGGATTGACCGAGACATTGCTTGTTGTTTTTAAGATTTCCATTTTTGATTCAAGCCGTGTGAATAATTTGACGTCACTGAAAGGGTTATCGTTAGCTTTTCAGTGAAGAAAGCGGAATTTATGACCCAGTTTCTTTTCTTATTAAAATGTATAATGTTGGAAAAGGAAGTCCAATCAAAAACATACATGGGTAATTATTTGGGAGATTAATGCTGTGTGGACATAATTGGATCCTTGGAGAGTTTTGCATTTTAATCATTGACTCCGAATCTATATCCTTGTAGAATATCGTATCCAAGGTCATTTTCCTTACAATTGGGACTCGTGGGTACGAAAGGCTACGGGGACGACTGACCATCAAATATTGACGGCTAGCTCACCTTATGGATAAATGCCGTAGAGGATGGCGTTCTCATCAGATTGAAAGATTTAATTCCTCAATCTCTTGTCAAAAGAATAATTATAGCAATTTCATTTGCACTGGAGAGACATTCCATGCTTAGCTATTGCCACAATTGATTATTTACAAATGGAGATGATGAAATAAGTATGACTTCTATCTTCTATGGAAGTTCGATACCGCTACCAACTATACCATTAGTCGTATAGTTCGTCTGTCTTGAGAAAGTGGTTGATTGACCTACAATTAGGCAGAGAGAAGCGTGGTGTTTTTCGTTGTTCGGTGCTCTTTCTTCGAATTCCTAAAAACTATTTCACATTCTTGGTGAGTTTAAATTAATTTGTAAATAAATTGATTGATAAGGTCTTGTAATTGTCTCCCTATTTTTGGTGGACAACACTTTAACATGTCTCGAGGGAAGAGAGTACCCTAGCCTATTCATAAGTAATTACAGTATTTGTAATTAGATGCATGTTTAAGATGAATATAATTGGAAGGCTATATATATATATAGCCTTCGAATTATATTCATATATAAAGACGTGTTTCGCAAAATCCAAAATCGAGGATCCAGGTTTATTCTGTATACTTGTATATATTTGAGAATAGTTGTCTTTTGGGTAAAGTAAATAAGATTCCTAAATTCTAGCAGCCCATATTGACCAATCATTAGCCGTTCAGCATTTTTCGTATAAAAATATTAATATATCATTCATTTTGCATACTTGTTGTAAGTTTTAGGTGAACCATCAAATTAGTTATAACAAAAATGTTGAATATGTTGTAGTATAATGCCAAAGCTTTTTTATTAATGTGGCATATTGTATCCCTTCACCATTTACAGGTATCATAACATTGAATTTGATCTTCAGCTCTCTCTCTCTCTGCTAAAATTTCTGCTCGGTAGTTTGGGTCCGCAGGTATTTTCACATTCTTTAAAGTAAGTACTACGTTGAAACTTGAACTGCGATGATTCTTTAGGCTCATATATCTTCCCCATAATCTGGCACGTAGGTACCGCATAGTTTTCTCCTGAGCTGCTCAAAAGAGCGGTGGGCTTACTGTATATTACCGTGAAGTGAGGCATGGAATTTGCAGTGTTCTCGCGCCATTCTATCGCAGTTTTCATCTTCACGGGTCGTAGTCATCGGTGCGTATCATTTTCCTCGGATGCACCTGTGTTTCTGCCGCCACTTTCCAAGTTTAGTTGAGGGAGAAGTATTTTACGTCCCACTTTAAGGGGAGCAACTAGGCGGAGATCTTTCCCGAGCAACGAGAGCGTTGGGTTGCCTCGGGATTTGGAATTAGAAGGGAAAATGCATCATCGCAAATCCACCACCCCCCCCCCCCCACCCCACCACGGGCAGAGACCCGAGACTACGAAGCAGTCTCTGTATCCGTTTGCGTGTCTTTTTGTCTTCCCCGGCAGATAAGTTTTTGACTTCTGCAAAATTTAGGATGTAAGAGATGTGTGTGTGGAGTCTCTAGGAGACGGGCAGGAATGACTTAACTTAAGACTATCAGATGATTTTATACCGTCCATTCCCCGTGAAAAAGTCAGTTAAAAAAGTAACACGTTCTTTTACACTTGATTTTGACGACAAAATTAACTCTCCGAAGCTTCTGATCGTCGCCTCTTTTCCTATCGTAATGACGTGTAGAGGAGACCTTGTGCTTTGATTTCACGGTTGATTTCATTTGATGGTCAATGAACGATCGAATAATGAGAGATTTTTAATTCAGGGTAGGATAAAAATTGACCGTAACAGGAATTTGCATAGACGAGTAGCACCAACAAAGGTCATGCATTGTTACGTCATGATGCACCACTCGGCTAAATTAAAAGAAATAGATTAGCCTTCATATGATTCTCGTTTTTCCCTTGAAGTTGTTTTGTGAAAAGAGAACCATGTCAAAACAAACGAGCCATTGTGATGGAAAAACCTTGTTGTGGTCTAAAAAAACTTGGCGCAAACACTTCTCATATATTGATAATTACATAATCAAATGTGATTCCGTAACACCCCATGCCACTCGCTGTCTTGACGATATTCATCTAATGACACTGACGCATATGCATACTGCAAAACAAGAAGACTTAGGGCAATGGGAGGAAACCTTAGAAATATTTGATTTTTTTCTTTCATCTTTTACTTTTTTTTAAGTCTCTGAATCGATATATTTTAATCTGTTGCTTTCTTATTTATGAAATTGCCATGCGCTGTGCATTTCTATTTTTCTATATTTATCCCGGAAAATTTCATCTCTTTCATTTAAACAAGCTTGCTCTTAGAAATTGACGCTTCTGGTTGCTGGAGGTAACGGGATTCTGTACTCTCCCACATAAATGGCCGTCCAATCCATCCATTAGTCCAGTCGATTCGCGTATAGTATATTCAGGCCGTGTTTCATGTGTAGCGATCCGATTAACTCATCTAAGTGCGTTACTTGATGAGACAATCCCCTAATTTCAAGACTGCTACTCCATGCCATTTTTTTCTCGTGTCGAAATCCTCATAGCTGGTGGTCCCTTACAACATCTGGCCATTTACCAAATTATCCCATTCTCGCGTCATCTAATGACAGCACAAAATCCGTGTCTTCAGTTGAGGAGAATCCGGACAATCTTTGGGCAACCGATGAGTGAAGTGCCCTTAAGGATAATCGGTTGTGTTAAATAGTAAGAGGTTGGCGATAGTGGTCATTATTATAATATGCATTTATAGTGTTCCTCATGGATGGCTGAAATGGCTGAAAAAAACTCTCAGCCGGTTTTCTATCCAGTCGTTGCATCAGGTGTGGCCACCGAGTTCACACACTAAGCGAGTCTAATTGCGTTTTAAATTTTTTCATGAAATAATGCATTTTAATTCGTTTAAAAATAAGAATATTCACTCAACTAAAATCCTCAATCTTTGATGTTAAGTTTTTTTTAATATCTAATTATTCATACATTGTTAACAATTTCCATTCGTAGAATAAATTAAGCAACCGAGTTATTACTGTAAAAAACATTTCGTACGTTCCATTATTCATATTTTAACGCATGTCATCAAAAGTTGTGTATGACGATGCTATTGAAGGACAATGGTCATAGGAAAATACTGTCAACATGCTTCTTTCGGCTTAAAAATAATCGTACGGCTTCCTTAGGAGAATTATGTCGTATATTCTATGAATAGATAGCTGAACGAGGGAAATTTTGCTTGTATCGCATGCGCAACCGGACGTTAAATGTGCCCATGCAGCATTTTTGATTCTTTTCGTCTTTTACGTCTTCGGCTCGTGAATGTCACATTGCCGACGGCTGTTATCGGTTTTCTTTCATCTCGGTCCTTCCGCGTCATATTACCTGCTTTGCGGTCGCAGTTATCAATCACTCTTTCAACTACGTGGGCAAATACGTCGGAATTAGCCTTTAACCCAACTTCCAAACCTCCCGTTTCTTGTTCGCATTCGGATTTGGATCATCTCACCGACTTGTTCCAGCCTCCTTTTTATTTTAACATATTAATTTTAAAACAAATGCACAGAATTAATTCATATCATGAATCCAGTCAAGAATCCTCGGGTTTCATTATCGAGGAAGTATGAAATTTATATTGATCGGAATCTTAAAATGGAAAAAAATTGTTCCATCCGGCCTTATACTCTCCGAACTTCTGTAATGCTAGCAAGTATGCCTTTCAAAACCTTAGATTAGCTGATTACGAAGCCCTCACGTAAGGTAAAGCGTAAGCTTTTTAGCGTTTTTCTCCATCGTTGTCCAGCTGACCCAGGGAAGGTAGAATTTTGTCTATTGTTAGGATTGAAATGTAAATTCAATTTGCCTTGTCTCATTACGTAAACTTTACATAAAAGTTCATTCGCCTTTGGCTCGGGTCGACATTTAATTAATCAGATGATTTGTCTTTTTTCGAAAATATTTACCTCAACTAGATCATTCAACTCTTCAACCATCTTTGTTTAAGTAATTTTTCTCTCTGTCGATATTCATCACCAGTAAAATAAATGTTAATCTCTGTCAATATTCCTTTTCGTACCATTTTTCCGTTATTTGATTTGCGCACATTCTCTCAGGTACAATGCCAACTCTAAATACAGTTCCGATACCTCTCTCTCCCATCTCGCATCCATCCCACTTCTTTTGGACCATGTACCTCTATTTCCCCTTTCCCCTCCCGTCTTACTCGGAATTCTCGGGTTTCCTGACCTTCTATACAATCCCCTCTTCCATTCGTGAGCTTTTACTCGTTGGTGCAGAATGACCTTAAGCCGTCGCAGCGTCTTTAACGTAATGCCTCCTACCTACCGATGTATAAATGCGTGAGGGCGAAAATCTACGTGCCCAGGAACACCGGTTGTCAGTTGAGAAGTCTCCCCTCACACCGCCACCCCACATACCCTTAGCAAAGGAGCGCCCACACACGCGACAGTGGGAAGGGGAACGCTCCCATCATTCCGCATTTCTATGTTTTTCCTTTCCATCTCTTCCCCTCCCGCCGCCTAGCGAACGTCCCGCGTGATCCTCTCCCCCGCCCTCGAAACCACCCCCCCCCCCCCAGCCACTCCCCCTCTCCCCCCCCCACACCCGTTGGCATTTCTCCGCACGTCAATCCCCCTCCTACTTTCAGGGGCTTCTACGCCTCCTCTCCACCGGCCCTTTCTCCTCCCGCCCCTGGCCCCTGTCGCCACATGCACCCTTCCTATCTTCCTACCCGCCTGGAATTCGTAATGAATGGATTTGCAGGGCTTTCGGTATGAGAGGGCGTTAGAGGGAGTTTTCTTTTCCCTTGAGGGAAAGTGCGCCACGGTCGGCGAAGGAGGGCGACCCATTATTTTTTGTCCCTGTAACCAACCACTATGCGGCCCGCAGTCCCTCTCTTTTTTTTATTGTTATTCCGGTAAATCCATCGGGATATAGTGCCGGGATCGTTAAAGGTGTTCTCACGGGCTTTACGCAACTATTTCTTCCTTTTTTTTTGTTCTTCTGCGTGTGTTTTTAGCATTCCTACCCTTGGGAGTGAGCGAGTCAGTGGGTCTTTTCAGTTCTTCGACGTAAGGCGGTTGCTCCTTTCCAAAGTCTTCGGCTCCTTCCTGAATAACCTGTCAAGATCGTGCTGATTGATATCCCGTGAATTTATCGAGGGATTGTTCTCTCGTGTGATCGGATCTGCCCTGTGTGCTAGGGGAGAGGTCCGCGGTGTTGTATGTATCTGTCTCTGTCTCTCTCTCTCCGCCCTTTCTTCGACTCTGTGGGTGTTTGTTTCTTCGATTCTTGGATTACTTCTGAAGTTGGCGAAGGCTTCAGCCGTCTTCGCGGAGATCATTGCCATTCGTCTCGCGCGCGGAGAAAGAAGATGCATTTTAGGTTGATGTGTTGGCCGGCCACCTCCAAAGGACGAGTAAGTCATCCTGCGTTAGAGATTTAACTTATTTATTCATTTAGTTATACTATAGATATTTAATTGATTTATTTAGTTGGAGGTCCCATAGGCAGTGATGACCTAAGGTTTTAAAATGAATTTTTGCTGAAGTATCTCAGCTGAATTCAAACCTCTTAGTAAAATGTGTAATTTGTTTTGATTCGAGTGGCCATTAAATGATTATGGATAGTTGACGGGAACGAAGAACTTGTTCATATGTGTGTGTATATAAGGATTAGTTGAAACTCCGAATGGATCGCTGGCATAACATTTTAGCGACTAAATTGAATTTTTCTCGGGTTTCCCGCCCGATTACATTTTTCATTGTTTCCAGCGCTTCAGGGACCCTGATTGACGAGGTGGGAGTCGGACCTTGAAGTGTTGGAAGCAATGAAAAATTTACCCGGCGGAAATCCGAGTAAACTTGGCGTATTTTCAGGCGTGATGTGGCGGAATTCGAACACAATATTTAGCAAATACGTATTAGCTCTTTTCCACGAGATATTTATTAGATGACCACGCCGGTTTCGATGCACTAAATCATCTTCAGGTACCCGTAGATGATGTAGTACATCGAAACCGGTGGTTGTTATTACGTAAATATCTAGTGTAAAAGTGATACTATTAGCTCATTCTATTGTTCCGAGAAAACTTATTCACCGGGAAAGCACCGGATCCAAATTAGTGACTCTTTTTTTTGTTAATTATTAGACTTAGAAGTCTAATACTTTGCAGCCAAAACATGGAACTATTCTCAGGATAAATCTTGCTTGTTATAGTCAAGTTTTTAGTAAACCAAGTATTGCATAATTCCATGTGTCATGTTATAATGAAATAATTTAGAACTTAGGCCGAAAATAAATGTTTTATTCGGTGAATGGGCATTGTTTTTGTCGATCTTCGTGCTTCAGTTCCTCCATACCCTACCCAAATGTTCTCATTTTATCAACTTGATTTTGGCAAAATCTTTCTTTAGCTTGCGATAGCCCTGCACGGCTGAGCTAGGTTCACTTGCTTTATATCGTATAGTTCGTTCAATCCACCTTGTCTATGTATTGCATTAATACCTCCGTTCCCGTTTATTTAATATTTGTTTAGTGATGGCGCTGTAGATTGCCGAAATGGAAACCGATAAGATAGGCTTCGTTATTAAATATATTTCCTATCGCCATAACGGCGGAGGCCTAAGTTGTATTACGAAATACTGCCTTTGGATACGGACGTGCATGTGCTTTAAACGGAATAGCTCGCCATACGTGATACAAATTGATATTCTTTTCTTAAGTTTCAATCTCGTTATAAGGTTTTCGAATGGCTGCTTGCAACTACTCATGGTATCGTTCATTACGTCAGCATAATAGCAAAATATCTAGTCATGAAATCTGGAACTATGTACATGACAAATATTCCGTGTCAGCAATTGAAAGGAGACTGGTGTCAATTCAATGAAAGGTTATTAAAAAATTGAATAAAATTCATTGACTCAATCATAGTTAAAGTTACTTTTGTCAAATATTTATGCGTTCTTCCGAAGAAGTGCGCAAATTTACTGGCAGTTCTAATTATTCGTTATTTATGTTGAATTTTCGGGAGCAGCACTCTTTTCAAATGCACCGACCCAATGGCCTGGCTTTTGCGGTGTAAATATTAGCTTTTATTTCCTTAGCAATTGACATATCTTGTCGCTCACCTCAATTTAGGATTTTGGTTTCAATGTTGCCCAATGGATAGGCAAAGTTAATTTTGTGGAAATTTCCCAAGACTGCCTTGATGAATAAGATTGCGTTGTATGTGACTCTATTGTGAATTTTAGGCAATTCGTATTCCCTCTACAGACACATTACCCCATCCCAATTGGGGCCGTGCGTGACTCCGACGCTTATTTTTTGTTCTCACAGGCGCGGCTGCTATCTGAACGGCGGCATACCTTTCTTCCGAATTGTCCCACCGTCTCAAATAGTTGATGCTCTCTTCTCGGCCGACTAACACAAAAAGGCGCCATGTAACATATCAGGAGAATCGCAATGACCTTGAAGTTCTAAGTGCTCAGTGCTTAGTCAGCGCGTACGGTTATCCTTCTTTACTATTGGGAAATTTGCTAAAGCAGCGCTATTGATCGCGTAAGACGTTCTTGTTTGTTCCTTGCTCTTGTTGCGGTTTCTCGCCCGTGTCGAAGCCTTTCCCGGTGGATTTCTTGATTTGGCGAATAGGATCACGGTCAACAGAGCTCGTAATGAGTTGAATTCTTAAAGAGATGGGTAATTCGTTTGAATGAGTTTGACATTTTCTTATTGAAACGTGAATAACATATTATTTTTCCGGATATTTTTCGACCAATAGAACATTAAGTGTTTTACTTTCGTTCTATTTTATGTATAAGATGTCGCCGAAGGAGTAAAAACCTGCGAAAACTCAATTGTTCGTTTTTAAAAAATACCGCAGTATCCCTCGTCATATCAAATGGTCATAGCAATCAGGTGGATCATTTCCAGCAGAGATGCTAGCGAATGCATGGGAGTTGTTCGTCTGCAGCAAAATTGCCTCGATAATCGATTGCTGGCAATGGAATAAAACGAAGAAGTCGTTAACGCGGTGAATATCTCTTGGTGACCCGTAACCATGGAACGGGATAAAGTTAAAAAAAGGGCAAATCGGAGCTTTTGAAGGACTGCTATGTTTTATTTTATGGTTGCTGTTCCACAAATGGATGTGTGAATTTTACACGTCTTGGAGCTTAATTTAAGGTGATATCTACCCTTACCTATAAAACCAACCTTCGGATTGAATACTATTTGGGCGGTCAATTTTTTACGTAAATACTTATAATTAATATATATTTAGTCGGTATTCCCCAGTATTAATTTGAAGGCTAATTATTGGTCGTATGCGTGTTCACAGCCGCTTTGCGCTCTTGTGATATTTGGAAGTGTTATTTCATTGTTGATTGAACGTGCACGTGATGGAAGGGCTGGCGTGATTTGATGACACCTTGGGCTGTGCTGGTGGGAGCAGTGATAATTGATTCTTGTAAGTTCACCAATTTCAGCTAATTTGAAGGGTAGGAACCAGACGAAAGGTTTGCATGTAAATGTAGATGTAGTCCACGTGAAGTACGTATATGGTTCCACAGTGAGGTAGCTCGGTGGGTTTCTGGCCTTACTGGGTGTCTCGTTGAAAACTCCATTGAGGAAGACAACGGGAAAGCAGCTCAATTATCAACCCTAAGATTCTATGATGGACATATAAATATAGATGAATCCTGGTGGACATGGACATAAAAGAAAATAATGATGATAACTGTATTGAAATATGAAATACGAAACGAAAAATAATCCTTCTCGTGATTGCTGTCCTTCACTCCCTCTTGAATCATGTCTAACGGTATGAAACTCGGCACTTTTTGTTCTTATTTAAGAACCAAGAGATTTTTTTGACCCTGTTATGATTCAAATTTCCACGGCGAGATGTTCACGTAGATATTCGCATTCCGAGGTGTCGTATTTGTGCCATGGCAACTGTTTCGCCGCCTCTCCGGTTGGCAATTTACGGTTGGAGTGATTTTCTCTGTAGCATTGGCTGTAGTCGTCCACCACGATGTTAATATTCCTAGCAGTAGGAAAAATTTAATTAATTTTTGGAACAGTTTTCGTCAATGCTCTTGCGATAGATTTTATGCTAATTTATATTGTTCCTCATATATCTGGGAAATTGGAAAGTGCGAAAGTGTTCGCAGGAGGCCTGTGGATTAATTCTTTGCCACAATAACAGAATATGATTTTGATGCTTATAATCCTCGTTTTTTTTAAGTAAACATTTTAGTGGAAGAAACGTTATATGTGTATCGCTTCGCCGAAAATGGAGGATATTGGGGCGAGTAGGGGTTGATGGGGGTAAATGTAATCAAAAGTACACGGAAGCATACTCCATTAATATTAGTTTTTGTGCGGATAAAATAACTTCTTCCGTTCCTGTGAGGTTGCCAACGAAGAGCCAACCCCTTAAAACCCTCCCTCAATCCCATCATAATGTTTTTGAGCTGGTATTATTGGACAATCTCGAATTACGGGGATCCATCGGAACACGAAGGAAGTTAGGCCGGCTGACATATGTCCATTTGCGGGAAATTATCATGAGTTTACCTTTTGCGTAGAGAGAATCATCATGACCGAAACATGAATCTAAAACGAATCCATGGAATGTTATTTATGTGAGCTTCACTGACAAGTGGATAAAAAAGGATAAAATAAATACTGTCAGGAAGTACCCTTACTGGTCCACTTTGTTAAAAATTTTAACCAACATATTTCAAAGTTTTACTGCCATTTATTAAATTCATAATAAGTAGTGTATATATTTGTCGATATCCAGCATTTTATCCAATTTTTATAATGTACCCATCTTTTAACATTTTTATGGCCTGATTTGAATATACGTGTCCTGTTATTGATTATTGCTGCATGTAAGTACTTAATTTTTTGTGATTAAATTTGTCGAGTGCATGACCAAACCAATATTTGTGTAGAGGTGGCATTATTTGGTTTTGCATGTGGTTTTACGGGTGATGACTTGGCACCCCCCACCACACGCCCCTGTGGAGGCTTCCGGGGTATTCTACAACTAGTACATCCACTTTATTGGCGGAGTGCAATGCCCAGTTAACTTTAGAGAAGTAGGCTGCGGAATGGAAAGAGTAGACAGTATATTCGTACTTCCCGCGCACAATTTATTGTCTCAACAGAACAAAATATAATTACTCCAGCTATCGAAACACATCTTCCGCAATTACCTCAACGAGCAATTCACATTTTCCCTCATTGATACAAGACTGGTGTCTTAATGTTTTCTATAATACTCCCCTGTGACTTGAAGTGAATGGCGTAGACTTACTCTTAGATTCATGGGATTTTGTATGTATCTACATCTACTTAATACCCCGCAAGCCGCCGCAAAAGCGTGTGGCGGGGGGTGCTAGGACACCACCGGTAATTAAGGAAGAAAAAACCGCATGCAAAATCCTCAAAAAAACATGGCAAACATTCATGCAGGAACACTTACACCCCACACACATGCAAACACTCAAACTACCAACTAATATACACATGCACCTACAAATATGACAACATGTCATTTAACAAGCGGTTATTTTGAATAATGTAATTACTCTTGTTTGTCAGTGTTTCAAAGATTAGGCTTGCAGCATTCGATTAGCCACTAACAATGCACGTACCTGTATGTTAATGCGTAACAAGCCAATCAAACATCTTTTTCGTTTTTTTCTCTATGCAAAGATTACGAATAATAGAGTTAGTTTATGAATTTTCGATTCGTTGATTTTCATGTGCATTGTTTTGTGTGGTGAAGTTACATTCATTCTTCATCTCATCAACATTCATATTTCATCGTTTAAAACGTCGCCGTGTCGTATTACCCGGCGGTGTGTTTGGTCACGGGCCAGTAAGGGCAGTATGTGGCTTTAACATGCAATTCAGAAAAAAATTAGGTTCTGTTATTTTAAGATATAATGAAATGGATTTGTCCATTGCTTTCTGCTATTGTGATTGTGAATTGTAAATGGATGCTGATTTTTTACGTGGCTTTGTGCTCCAGTGCCCATTTTTATCGCATTGGTTAAAAATAATTGCCTAAATGAATTTTCTGCCGTTCAATCTTTTCTCGCTTAACAATACGAGAACGTATTTTTGACCTCTCTGCAGTATTTTTGGTGCGATAAATATAGTTTATATGAAATTTCTATAATATTAAATAGAATTTTAGTGCTAAATAGCAGTGGAACTTAATAAAATATTCAATTCAGTGGTCTACAGAAGGTGTTTGAAGGTTCACTGAATAAATAAACTCAAAAATTTTTTCACACAAAAAAAATTCATTAATTCATTCGTTTCATGCGTTATTCCCGAATTTAATTGTTGATAGAAAGAGAGATAATCCGTTTTAAAGTTTACAAGTCACCATAGAAATGTCGATGGTCGACGTTGAGTAGAATAGTTTTGAATATTATTGCGTATGTTTTGCTTTCAGTCCGTTGACGCCAAATTTTATCTTTCATTGCCATTGGAAGCTTGTTTTTACCGTGGAAAGAAAACTAAAACATGTCCCAATCCGATATCTAACTCGTGACCTTTGGTATTAACGTTCTGGGACAGGAGTAGCTTTCGCATCCCGGAAATTCGATTTATGGAGTGCCACAAAGAAATGAGTAATCTGTTTTTAACGACTGCAACCAATCCATGGGACAAAAATACCCAAGATTCCAGGACTCACGCAAGGCACGAGGTAGCGAAGATTATAATCACGGGTGGAGGATTAGTATCTAGCTTGTTAGTGAAGCAGGGGCATCAAGGAAAGAGCTCGCCATACGGCCCTCGGCGCTGCTGACGAAAGGGAAAGCATGTTCAGGAGAGAGACCAGGGAATTCGATGACGTGGGCCACTCTCATAATATAGAATTTTAATAAATCTAAATATTGAAGAATGGTAGAAAGATAGTTGAGTGTTTCCATGTGTGTGGGGTGTGAGTGTTCTTGCATGAATGTATACCATGTTTTGTTTGTGTATGGTATATATTTATGGCTTTTGCATACGGTTTTTTTTCTTTCTTAATTACGGATGGTGTCCCAACACCCCCCGCCACACGCCTTTGCGGCGGCTTGCGAGGTATTGAGTAGATGCAGGTGAAACTTATCCGTTCAGTGATACTTTCATAGTCAAGTTCGTGTAGGTAAAGATTTTAAAGTTGTTCCACGACAGTTTGAATAAATAATTCCAATCTGCTCACATTTCCGCGCTACCCAGTAAGCCAGATCCGTAGAAATATGAAATACCTATATCTAAATAATACCCTACAAACCACCGGGAAGGTGTTTGGCAGGGGGTGTATCCACACCCGGTATGCACAGCACACGAATAGACAAAATCACGCTCCATGCACGAGCTTCACTACGGAAAGAAATTTCGACATGCAATGAACTAGGAAACACTTACCTGACTTAAGAAAGATGCTCATTGTACCACCACAATTTCTAGAAAAATCATACAGCATTAGTGATATGTTTATTGTTAAATTTATCCTTGACTACTTTAAATATATGTACATACACATGGGCATACATCGAATGACAGACAGATGCAAACATGCATATTCGTGCCCTAAAATACATATATACCTACAAAATTTAATATATGTTATGCTGATTCTATTTAATCCCTATTTGATGTGAGTAGCACTTGTTCTGTCTATAATTTTTTTCGGGAAAAACGACATCTCAAACCTATCCGTTCTAGCCTCGATCTCTGTAATCTTGAATTAATGGTCATGTCTTCCAAAGTAATTTGGGATTTTTTAAATGTGATGAACGTCTTCGGAAAGCTGATCGGTCTCAAATTCACCTGATTTGATTCCGTCTAAAAATTAAATCTTCGATTTTCGAGGGAATTCCACCCCAAATCTTTCAGCGCATTTATCACACTGCTGTATATATCATACACTCCTTTGACTAATGCATTCAATGTATTGTATACTTGTAATGCAATTAATATGTGTACATGGTTAAAGGTTAAGGGACACTATTTCTATTCCTTGATCCTTCTGTGCTTTCCCAGGATAATGCGATAATACCCAGAAATATTTGCATTTTGGATTTGGGTGGGGGTTCTCCTGGATTTGCGCCCAGCTCGGGGGTTAGTAGCGGAACGCTAAGCTGTCCCAATATTTGTGGTCGGCCATACGTATGAGTCTGAATTTATTGTCAATTAAAATCAATATACCGTTCATCGAAGTAATAGACCAATGAAATGCGTGAATAATCTTCCATCTAACAGGATTTCTGTCCGTACTTCTCTTCTTCATGAAGTAAGATCTGGTGCTTTCCCAGCGTATTGAGTGCAGAAATTCCTCTCGGGTCTCCCACCGGGTGAGAGTCTCCTTTCTGGCCGACGTTTCGATGCCGGGCACCGTCACTCCTTCTCCCCTCTATCACAGTATTCAACATTGCATCGCCTATCAAAATTCTCTGCGTCCACCTTTCCTGCCTCCTTGGGATCTCTTCAACAATTCTCTCTCCTCGCCCACCATACCTAATACTTCTTCGTTCGATTCCCTTTCCATGCATTTTACTTTTTCCCTCTCTTCTTCACACCCCATCTCAAAAGCCTCCAACTACGCCTATGATCTTGCTTCATTGTCCAGGTTTCCGCGTCGTACAAAACCTCGCTCCTTGATGTAAGTTTTCACCAATCTTCTCTCGTTACTCAGCGTTTCTTTCGTCAAATTTCTTCCTTAGTAAAGGTTCTTTGCCTGATACAATTCTTATTCTAGAAGTTATTTAAGTTCAAAATATTGAATCAATTTTGTCAAACGACAGCATTTAAGTTTCAAATAAAAATCAGTACAAGGGAGACGGACTGATAGCAATGGTTAAAAAAACAATTAGAATTAGTCGGTATGATAACGTCAGAGTTGGGCTACATGGCATGATAGTTACAAAACCATCTAAACCGCTTCCCCCCCTTAGGCTTTTACCCGTCTATCCGTCCTTAGGGCCCGTTCCTGATACCGAATTCAAGATTACGGTGTATTAGCTGCTAACCAGAAGATTCACTGCAGTGGGCGAGGATTGTATGCTATGGTGACGAATGGACGGCAGGAGCTTCTAAGCCGTGCTATGATCGCTCAACGGGTGGCCAGTCTCGAGTCACGAAAGCTATATTTCCGGGACTTTTACTGATAGGGCGCAGGGCAAATGATTTACCGCCTGGCGCGTACCTGTTTAGTAAGGTTACGGTGTTTTTATGCAAGAGCTCAGCTGCTTTGAACAAAAAAAACTCCTTAATAGGAAACACGATTCCTCGAGATATATTCAAAACAAAGTGAAACTCACCTCCACCACTGTAATAAATATGTATTGTTTACGAAGATTGTCCGTGAAACTCATCTCGTACTGAACCCCGCGTGATATTCACGCCCGGGTGGCCTTTACTACATGCGAATTTCCTACGAGGTTTTGGTATCCGAAGAAGCACACCACTTGGATTCCAACTGGCTACCATCCATTAGTGTTCTCTTGGGATGACCCCGAACCCCTAGAGTTCAAAGCTGCATGCTCTTGTTTATAAGTTACTTGCGGCAGGGAATATGATTGATGGTAGGCGTACCGACTTTGCGGAGTTGTCATTATTGCGAGATTATTTATGACTTGTATTCAATTATTACCTTCTACTCTTAATTTATAAAGAATAAAACTAAATTAGTACCTATGTGCTTACACTTCAAGCCGTTCCCATTCAGGGTAGTTTAAGCCAAAAAATCAATTTTCGTTATTTCAGGAGATTTTCACAAACTACGCCCTTTTACTAATTTCCTCAGCCCTTGCCCTTCGCTCAGGTCACGTTAGTTGCATTGCAAACATGCTCTTCTGTCCTGAGGCTTCTAATATTGTCTTGTCCCCAGAGTCTCTTTGATTTATTCCTTGGCTTTTTCGGTCTGTACTAAATTTTCTTGCAAATAATTTACTCTGGTTTGGCTGTTAGTTGAATCTCTCCATCAATTCATCCATTCTCTCCACATGACCAAAGAGTAAGATTCCACATTTTTGTGGCTTGCTTTCATATCGTTTTGGTTTTCTAGCTTGGTGGTATATTTTCTTGTTTTTCTAAAATCAGCACAGATGACAATATAACTCGTACTTGCTCAAATTTTCTTGATTCTCCACATTTTGTTCATTTATTTAGTTTTATGAATATTTTCAAAATGTGAGTAGCTTCATATGAGAATGGAATCGTATCCGGTGGTTAATACACGCAGTACAGGTTTTGAGAGTATCAGTTATGGAGAAGGGGTAATAAAAATAAACCGAAATACGTTTTCACAAATAGATCCACTCATTTAACGAAGGCATTAGTTTCGAACATCCGATGTGTTTCGATCTAGAGCTCGATTATAGTCAGTATGCGAGTATTCATTCAAATGCATTGCACATCCCGTTACTTCTTGCTCCGATAATGACCAATCATTCATACCTTTTCGATGTGTTTTTGGCACTCTTGATGGGAAATATCTTCAAAATTTCAATTTTTATCTGTAGATTTGGGCATGTTATAGCAAGTGCATACTTTAGGAAGATCTCATTCACTGCTCAATGATTTGAAGGTCGTTAAGGTTGCGTTGAGTGCTTAACCTACCGTCGGTTGAAGTAGCAATGGGCATCTGCACATGCCCAATACATTATTGTCTGGAAAATAGGTCGAGTCTCTCGAGTTTCGGATGTAATGCTGTGCTGTGTACTACGCAGTTACACAATGCTGTGTAGTATATTCAAGCAAGAGAGTACGTGATTAATTTGCATTTATTTTATTTTATTACGTGTGATCGGCGGGCCGCTGGCTCAGAGATAATTCTCTCGTAAGCCCCTGACTGGTGCGAGTGTTTGACAAGGGCGAGGGTCAATGCTATCTAGTACACCTTAGCCAGAGCGTTTGTTTTTGTTATCATATTTTGGTTTTAACCGTTTTCTGTTTGGAACCCCCCTTATTCATTTCATTTTATTTTATTTGAGTTATTTATTTAATGATTTACTTTATATATCCTCTCTAGTTTCCTTCGCCCATCCTTTGCCCATTTACGAGAGTACGACTGGGGTTGACTCTTCCCTTAATACGGCCGTAGTTACCGTTCGCTCCATGCATACTTCGGATTTTATATCGCCGAAATGTGTCCACCGAATTTAATGCTGTTATATGCACTCCGCTGGATGTTGATTTCTACGTTTAATTTTGCGAACCTTTTTTCTCCTGCCAGAATATGCTTGGTTTGAAAAAAATGCCGATTTTCGACGCCTATAATCTCATTTTTACGTCCTTGTTATTCTGTTACGTGTCATCGTATTAACTTGCAGTTATTAAGTCGGGAAACAGGATTTTTTAAACAATGTCTTTAAAATTCTTTTTGTTTCTGAAAATGTTAACGCAAGTTGTTAAAATTGTATTGCCCTGCCGACGTCGAAAAGAATATTTTGATTGCCACTTTAACTGGACAGTTTTGGCCTCAAGGCTGTCAGTATTAAGAATATGCAATAGAAAAAAAGAGGTTAATTATATGAGAAGGTGTTTAGAAGAATGTAGACGCTGGAAAATCTTTGATTTGGAAATGTTTTTTAGTTGATTGCGATTGATCATAGTTCAACGCTCGAGTTTGCTCTATATTCGTGGTACGATAGTTTCATCGGTAACGATGGGCACTCGTCTTTGTCACCCTCTGCCGAATACCTTGTTACTCTTGATGTCTTTTCTCCTTACCCATGATTTCCAGAACAATCCTTTGGAACACTTGTTCGAACTGATGAGCGTGGAAAGGCACGCCTCAGGTGAAAGTTGGGCGATTGTTTTAGTAAAAAAACTTTCAAGCCAGCGATGAATTCGGCAGGTTCATTATCTAATTATTTTAAGGCATATTTATAAAAATGTCCCTCTGGAGTTTCACAATTAATTACTTTAGAATCGGCGTATTTCTGGGAATACAAAACGTCATGTAGAAATCTTAAGGGCGAAGTATTAAACATTTTTGCAAGAGTTGTAGTTGGTATTTGGACACGCGGCCAATCGTTCATAATCGATGGATATTAGAAATCTGACGCCTTGTGCTGCCAATGATATTGTACACGTGTGGACGGTCGACATGGAAAATATCCATTATTTGCAACGGATTTCACGAGCTATCCGAGTTTTAATTGATGATTTTTGTGATAGTAGTTTCGACATTGGTACTCGTAGATTGGTATTGGGCGGTCATTTTACATTTTCATTGTATATTCTACACCCTGAATACACGCATACATATCTAGTACATGATGCTCTGCAAACCCCCGATAATGTGTGGCATTCTACGCTTGGCACACGCCACAGATATTATATATTATTAAAATGCAATGGAAAAACGGATAAAATGTTAATTCAAACTATAGATATAATCTTATTGATAGCTTTTACCTACACATCAGAGTTGTAAGTTCTACTCATGGGAGATGAACAACTAGTTAAGGTTATGAACAACTAGTTAATTATAATGGAAATTAGTGTATTGTTTACATACTAGGTTATCAAGTTTTAATGTATATTTCCTCAGTGGCAATTGTTCGGGTCTGTTATAGTTCGTGGGAAAATGGCATTTAAAAAGTCGGTTTTAAAGTTTATCTTTGTAGTCTTATGTTGATGATAACTTCTACTGTAGGCGGCTAGGTTAAAAATACCGCTTTAGCACCCTCACTAAAGAGCATTTCTTCCAATTTATCTAAAAGAGTTACTCTTCGGCATTGCCTTAGTTCTGTGAATGATGTCCAGCTTAGTTCATATAATAATGCAGTCATGCTAAATGGTTTATCATGATATCATTTAAAATTGTAGACCGCCTTGTTTTGTAAAGCAGTGCTTGACGGCTTGGTCGCCATTTTACACTCAACATTACCGCATTAACTTCCTCATGCTTGAAGCTTTCCTTCAGGTAGTTCTGAAAGAACTCCTTCCTCCCATTTCCGCTTAGTAGTAACAGCCATCTTTATATTCAACCTGCCACTGGCCCTAAATATCACCTTCGCTCCTTCTCTTCGGCCTTCCGCTAATTTCCCCAATCTACTTCATCTCTTCATCTACATCATGCCCCGCAAGCCGCCGCAAGGGCGTGTGGCCATCGGGGGGTGTTAGGTCACCACCCGTAAAAGAGTAAAAAACCAAATGCAATATCAACACTTACTTGCAAAACTATACCCACGGCGGCGTATACACTCATGCCAATATCCCTTCATCCCACAATCTCTTCTCCAGCTATATTTAAAAGTTTTTCCTCTGTTCTATTTATTTTATTTATTTATATATAACCTGCAAGCCACCGTCAGGGTGAGTGGCAGGGGGTGAATACACACGAGTATAATTTTACCCAAACATGACCCACTGCGGTCGAACAATGTTATCATGATCCCCTATCGTTCGAGGAAAATCCCATATCGTTCTACTTTCTGCTTAGCTCGTTTCATCTATCCTTCTACATTCCGCATCTCTGAAGTCTTTAATTTAGGTCCCTCTCTCCCGAGACATGTTTCGTAACTACCCCACTCGGTAACACATAGGTTATTAATTTTCCTTTACATCTTTATATGATTTCCTTGTTATCATCTCTTTCTTACAAAGGCTTCTTCTTTTAAAAACGCAATGGTTTTAATGCCTCTGCCGCTTTACCAGTTATCATCCAAAATGCAGCCTTAACAGGTAAAAATGTCAACATGCTCTATTTTTTGCCCATCTGCTTTAACTTACTTAGCTATTCTCATCCTTGAGAACATATCTTTCTTTTTACTTTGGGTTTTCTTCATCCTTTTATACTCATTCAGTAATTTGGGTCAACGATAATGCCGTTCGCTCATTATGTCAAGGCTTGTCATTCGCAATCCCAAGGAACTTAATCATCATGCTTCTCAACTATTTCCATTCCTATTCCCAGCCGTTCTCACAATATCACTGGTGTGCGAGTTAAATGCCATCCTAGAATAATGACACCAGCACTCGATTGCTATCTTTACTTGTGGTGACTGATTCTCCTTGGTGTTTCGAATGAGACTCCCCAGTCAATTAATTTGCAAGGCTTAACTTTCCCCACTACAATGTACTGAACAATTTGGAATAAACGAGTAAAGCAAAGATATCCTGGTTACCTTCTATAATTCTCCAATTAATGTACTCATTTGTTTTGGTATCAATCCTTCCCTCCTTGGTAACTTTTCCCAAGGACATCTACGAGTACATAGTACCCTGAAAGCCATCGCTAGGGTGTGTGGCAGGAGTAATTCCAGACCAGGCATGCACCATAAACATTTCGTTGCTTAAATATTAATCACCTTTAAGTATTTTTAATAATGCAAGAATTGTAAATAATATTTGCAATAGCTACGTGTGCTGCGGTATCTGAGTGTATAATAATTCTCTACATATGCGAGAGAACCTAATAGTATGAAGAGCAATCAAATAAGGGTTTAATAAAATAATGACAAGGCACTAGGCATAATGTTTTGACGAGATTCGTCGTTTATAGTTACGCCCTTATCTCTAATTGGTGAAGTGACATCGCAAATCATCCTGGTGTGAATTCACCCCCTTCCGTACACTCTAGCGGTGGCTTGCAGGAAACATAAATAAATAAATCTATCGATTCCACTATCGACCTCTCATCATTTTCATAATAACTGATAACTCAGTGCGACGGGGCTGGTGATGCATTTTAAAATCCATCGCGAAAAGAGACTTGTTTTCGATTTATGGATGAAATATGTGCAGTCCTTCCTTCTGCTATGCTATCTCTTGTTAATGTTCGTGCAGCCTTTGTTAATACCTTTGTCGCGTGCGGATGAATATTATCGTTTTGTATTCCTCGCATTTTTCTGCTCTTTCATTATTTGGATAAAAATTGATTTGAAGAAGACTTCGGGTCAAGAGCATTTCTCATAAATGCTACGATTAGTCCGAATGACTCTTTTTCCCAATTAAAATCAAGCACATCATCCAAAAACTCTCTTCATCTCGGCGTACGTTTTTTCCTCAAGCCAAGCCATTTGAGTCGCTCTGTGGCGCCGCTATTCCAACTGCCATTTTTGATCTCATATCATTTTTCTTTTTATCTCATTTCTTGGGTTCCAACACCCAAGCTATCCTCATTAGTGCCTTACTCTTTTCCTCGATCTTATCGCACTGGCTTGCATCTTTGTCATCTAGTTTTTTTCCACAATTTCTGACTCTTCCCTGATTATCTTATCGTTCAATTATCACATATCCTCTCTTTCCCTTATAATTGGTATATTTTTTCCTTTCTGATACATTTCACCTTTTTACTCGCCCGTTTTCTCCCTTCTCGGAAATTTCTCCGTGATGTCATTGCATTGCCCGTTTCACTGTTTCTCTGACCATAATTTTCTCTCGACTTAGGTTGTCTTTTCATTCCTAGTTTACTTCGTGGGATGGATTCTCTTTTATCCTGGTCAATAATATTTTATCGTTCACCTTCCTTATATGTTCTACCTTTACTCTCCATTCCCTCCTCAGGTATTGAGCCCTTTGTCTCTATCCTTCTTCGCTATTAATTACTGCGTTAAAATTTGTTCCTGTGACCCGTCGTATATTTTCCATCTCACTTCACACAACCTAAAATATTTTATCATCTTTTACACTTTGTTTAAATTTTGATAAATTTACTACTGCGCTAAATATTAATATGAGATTAAACATCCGTGTCGTAATTATGTCCGCATTCTTTCCAGTCATTTTGCCTTATGCACGTAACCTTTGCTGGGTAAGGCCTTGACCTGGTTGCCTGCCTCGACGCAAGTCCCAATGGGCTGCCTTAAAGTTACCAGGGTTCATTATTTCGTCATATATTTCGCAGGAAGACAAGTGATTTTCCTTTGTATTCCTCAATAGTGTTCTTAACGTGAGTGCTAATTTAATCATTGTCCCATCGGTTTCAGGTAACGTTGCGGCCGCCTATAGTTGCGGTGTAGACGCTGCGTAAATTACCTTCGCTTGGCTCCTATTAGACGTTTTGTCTGCCACTGCTGACCCTCCTGTGTTGCTCTTGGGCATGGCTGGGAGTGTCTGTCGCTAATCTTGGCATGTGGCAAATGTTAGTAATTCGCCTTCAGTTCCATCCGAAATAGATATAACCTATATGGCGTATTTACGTTTTCGGATAGTGAATGCCTACTCTGATATGATTTTGAAAAAAAATTTCCTGTTGGCTATGGTCGCAAAAGTCAATATGACCAAGATTTCGTTTGTTGGTAAACAAAGCCCGCGTTATTTTTTATCTCTCATTATTCCCGCGTGCTCCAGGCGAGGTTACGAAATTCCCGGGGAAAGCGTATCTTCTCGGCATTATTTCCACGTTCCCGAAGAATTATGTGAAAAGCTAATTCATTTTCCAGAGAAGAGGTCGTTTTTACAATTGTTTTGTTGCAAATTCGAATCAAATCATAATCAAGTAGCCTCTTAATTCGGAACAAGCTACCAATTGAAGTTTGGAATGTATAATAACCATATTTTGCTTTAATATTGCATTTTGAGGATGGGGAAATGATTTCAAGGAGACTAGCATACATTTATTTATGCTAGAAAGAAAAATCCAACTCGTAAAAAAACTAGGTCCCACCGAGATTTGAACTCGGATCGCTGGATTCAAAGTCCAGAGTGCTAACCATTACACCATGGGACCGATGTAGTGTAAGGCGTCAGCCTTTCAACTATAACTGACTTAATGTTTTATCCCTATGGTAATGGTGCTAACGGACTGCTAATACACGAGTTGCCCAAATCGAGGCGGGAAGAGGCTCACCCCGTAAGTATTTCCGTGGTCGCTCACCCATGACTTAGGGCTTTAACTTATCACGCGTAGCAAAGTTTTGACCGACAATGTTAGTATTTTAGAAAGAAGTATACATGAAAATTTTAATTTATTTGGTATTTATCATTCATACTAAAGCTCCACGAGCCCACATGTAGTACCAATACTTTTTTAATTGGTTTTGGATTATAATAGTCCTTTTCAAATGCTTAGGAAGAGTAGTTATATGCCTGCTGCATGTAAAAAAACGTCAATAAGATTCCTGCATTCGAATTTGAAAAGAGTTAAACTTATTCTGCTATTTGAGTTCACAAAAATCAGTCCAAAGGCTTTTTTGATATTTGAGGGTAGAGTTAACTAGCCAACGTCGTGCTAGATTCAAGCATCAGGGTGGGGGGGGGGGGGTGGCAATTCCTTTTCATGTTCCTTATTTGGTTACCAGGAAAGTCTGGTAACCAGTGGAATCGAAGAGGTCAGTTGGAACTGCGGGTGCCCAAAATTACCATCATGATTGGAACCCTGGTCCTCTGAGCATTAGGTTTGCATTACGTAACCACTGGGCTACCACGCCCTTCTTTTAGAGATAGCAATACTTTTTATTTGTTTGCAAGACCTCTATAATATTATAATGGTAATTTTACGAAGAATTTGACACTTAATTGAAAACAACCTTCGAATAATTATTTTGGTATTGGTTATTTACTCACACGCCAACTCTGACCGGGTCATCAGGGAATAGAAGATGGATTAACATTTCAGCTTCTTCTCTTGGAAGTCATTTCAAATACTATTCAGTTAAATGGCTTGGAAAATTTCAATGGTGAAGCACTATCAAACTGAAATCGCGAATCTGCATCACATAGTCACCATGAAACAAGCATTTATGTCTAATATGTGTGAATGTACTTGGGAACTGAAATTACCATCGACTTTCAAACTGGAATTGGATTCTGGATTGGAAACTGAACTCGTCGAACTGGAAATTTAAGTACTGGATGTAGCCAGCAGCTAGTTCCTTGCTGTAACGTGCAAATTAAATGGGCATGAAGGATGAAATTAACATTTATAACTGCAATTACTTAAAAATAAAAAATACTTTGAGGGATATATCGCATTTTATGCTACCACTCCGAGTATTAAGGCTCTGTTATGCGTACGTCTCAATATTTGGAAGTTTCTTTTTACACTCTAAGGAAGTTATTGCCGTTCCTTAAAACCAATAGCTATAAAAATCTTTCATTGGTCTAATAAATACACAATTTCTCTTTTTAATGTTTGAGCATAACCTTTTTTTTAATATTTCCATTGCTTACTTTGGGTGATCTAATGCTTGTTGTGTTGTTCATTTTTGCTAAATAAATGTGCAAACTCTTTCATCCGATCCGCCTTGCTGATAGGTGCGCGACGTTCGTAAAGACATTCATGATGACGTTGTATCCCTAGCTCTGGCGAGAATTTGTTTGCTTTTTCGGAGGTCGCCACCTTTGTCACTCGTCATTTTACCGGCAGAGATGAACCTGAAGACGAGACGGAACGTGCGAATTGAAAAAAATCATCAGTTTCTCACTCGCATCGCGTCAGCCTCGGCTCGAAGAGAACATGCTTGTCATCTTTTTCTCTGGTCCATTTAGAAAGAAAGGAAAGAAAAAATATATCGTACTAACTGGCATTGCCTGTCTTTAAGTACAATTTATAAATAAGTTGTGCTGAATTTTCAACCAATATATTGGTAGAAAGTGGCCAGCCGAAAAAACTTTTCTTTAGACAATAGTTCATATAATCCTAAAAATGTGTGCTCTGTGTATATTAATGTCTATCCAAACACACATAAATGTATGTCATGAGGATGCATCATTACCTAATGAATTGCTCGCGGTAGAATTTTGGCCTAAATGATTTCCCCGCTGAAACTCTTGTAGTTTATCAAGGAGATACGAGAAGTGAGTCTCAGCTACTTTGGGATTTCGGGCTTTTGGGTGTAGAAACGTATATTTTAAATAGAATGTTTCGATATTGGCAGTAACTGAAGTACCTCTATTGTTCATTTGCGGGCCGTTTGACGCGACCCATGAACATATAACGCGCTTCATTTCGTTTTACGAAAAACTTGTATATGAAAAATAAAGAGGAAATTGAACATGATCCTGAATTCATATATGTTTCACAAATGTTAAAGTTTAATATTAACAATAATGTTTATAGGAATAATATTAATTTGTGCGTATTTAATTAAAAAGGGTATTTTAATTCTTGATTAAACCCAGGTACTGAATTGCGCAATGAAATCTACTTAACAACCGAAAGACTGCGCACTAATCCTAGATTGGGATTTTTTAAAGTCATTTATCCCCACCATTCGCTATTACGTCCGAATCTTCCGTTTAATTGCGTTTTTCAAATATGCCTTTCTAATTTCCCATCACAGAATATGCTAAAAGTTTCGTTGCTCATAGACAGCCGTCTATGAAAAGGTGTTTCTTTTTTCAAATGCCCCAGGTGTTTGGCCTTGGATTTCAAACAGCTCACCGCGCGTGAGTCGCAGTGTAATACTGTATATTTAGCCGTATCAGACCCACGCAAAGTGCATGTACTTATCTCACGGGCATTAGGAGATGCAACCGATGTCTGCTGGACGTTCTACGCGTCTTCCGTGCGCTTCTCGTTGACTCGGAATGAAGTCTCCGGCAGCTTTTCATTTGTTATCGCCCCTTAATCGCACGAAAACCGATCAATGTGCCGGGAACGATCGCGTGGGGCCAGCTGAAGTCTTAACTGAGTTAGTTCCCTTCGCACCTGCGTCCCCATTTTAAAATTACCCAAGTTTTCCGTTGCAGAATGTCGATGTCAGTATCAGACGTGATAATATTCCTGCGTGGACCGCACGTGAAGATTTTTAATTCTCACTCCGGCAGGCCGGTCCCGTCCGGCCCCGTAAAAAGCTTTCGAGACTAACCTTCCTGCCAATCTACCCGTTACAGGGCTACCCACGTCGGTCACGCCTTCGCAGATGATGAAAGCGCGGTCATATTCGCTGAGTCGGCGCGTTGCGATAACCTTCTCGTGCCCATAGTGCGACTACTCACGCGCGTGTGTATGTGTGTGTTTGTATACCTTTTGAATACGGAATTTCCCTTTTTTTTATTTAGCAGGCCTCTCTTCACGTGAAAGTTTCTCCGCTCCTGTTTGGTCTGTAGTTTCCGAGGCAGGTTTCGTTCCACACGCCGTCCTAATTTCTTTAGCGAGTTAACTAACTGGAAATTTCGTGGCATCGCGATGCCTCGCACAATGGCATTCGGGTGAAGGAATGAAATTAGAAAACAAATTCCATTGAGATCTGGGAAAACCCGCTGATTAAGAGCATAAAAATGCCCGGATTCATTGAGGCAGGCTCTGAAATATCGCCGTTCTATTTCAAACCACGAGATTATCTTTCATAACTGTACGTGCGCTTTCGCCTTCAGTGTTTTGGTTCGCTCCCGTTTGATATCCTTTCCATGTGTTAATTGCCGAAATTTTTTCTCCTCTCCATCCTTCCTCGGTTATTAGATTTCTTTTCAATCCGTCAATTCAGAGACGACGAATGCCTAATTTTGGCTGAATGGCGTTGTGGAACAGAAACGTTATACCCCAAAAATCAATCTAAAGTGTGCGACAGATTTGACAGAATTTTCATATATTTGCGAAATTTTTCACTTAATGGGAGTCAATCATATTTTCACGTCACTTACGGTCGGGTTAGAGTCACGGTGTGACTGCTCCTTCCTGTCTGAGGATTTGAACCCCGCATTGTTACGGAGACAATGACGGGATTTATTCTTGGCGACAACCTCTGCCGCTCGGAATTCCTCGTCGGGCTGCATTGGAATTTTTCATATGAATTTTTATGAGCTTCGTCCTCAATCCTCATAGTTTCAGAATCGTTCATTTCGTTACTGCAATTCCATTAGTAATTTCATCCCTGCCGTTATTCAGGCCCGGAGACGACTCAGCGGCAATTTGAATTTATAACAGAGGAATAAATCGAGCGATGAGTTTACATGAATGACAGCGAGGAAATAATCCCGCACAATATCGCCAGTTCGGACTATAGTAATAAAAATGGTGATATGTACTCCTACGGCTAGAGATAAATTTGTTTTTCTATTTTCCCGACTTCGTTGTCCTCTTATGCAGTTCAAGGGTATGAAAGTAAAAGAGAGAAAAATACTTATCAATGCGTGTCTCTCTTTTTCATTATTATTTCAATATTGAGGCTGGTGTCCTCAAGACCCCTCAACTCACCTTTCGGTGGTTCCTACGGTTCTGAGTAGATGCGGATGTTATTGCGAGGTTTATTTTTTCCGATCCGACGTAAGTGTAAAAGTATCGCTAAATTACAGCATCATTGGTATATACTCGGATCCTCAGCGCTCAAACTTCCGATTTTTTTCAACAAAGTAGGGTAAATGCAGCCCAGGAACAAACTTTACTGTGCGCCACTTTTGAAATGTACGCATTTTGTGTCATATAGTCATTCCTTTTTCTGCCTGCGAATTCCGACCGTATTATGGCACTCAGGAGATCACACAACTTGGCCGGGAGTGACCAGAAAAATTGCTCGGATTTGACCCGAGGACACTTGAATTAGCATCCGGGCGATCTTTCCAATAGGGTGCCAGGTCGCTATGAATATGTGTTTTTGCTGTACGAACAATAATATTAGTCTTTAAGAGCTCCTATTTACTACGTAAAATGGTTGGCTGGAGCTGATGTATCAATCTCAGGGGTGTTTGAAGGTATGTTGCAATGGTAGATCGGTGATTCTCATTGTTAATATATGTATGGGTGAAAAATCTAATATTAGGACTAGCCAGCGTTAGTATGGCTGGTTGATATCGATAGTAGATTAAGAATACGAGCTCTGCTGAAGTTGTTGGATACTAAATGTTGATGTTCAAACTGTTGAAGGATACAAGTTTGTGGCTACTTACTACTCCCTACGTGTTACGAATTAAAGGGCATAGTTTACAAGTGAGTGAGAATTTTCTAAATAAAAATTGTCATGCTGTTCATTCGAATCGCTTTGATTGTCTATAGAGTCTAGCATTCACCGGTTCGAATCCAGTTGACGGCTTTGGACGCTCGCAGTTTAACCAAAGTTACAGGTATGTAACCTTTTTCGGGCGTCATATCTTCGTTGGAAACTTCAGGAGACATAGGGAAAGGAATTGTTCGCCATTACCTGGTTTGTGATTAGCACTTTCCCTAGGATAAAGTTAGAGGAGGTGTGCCCAGCCATCACTTATCAAAGCAACCTTTGGGTTCATAACTGTGGTTACATTATTTTTGTATGCAGACTGCCACGCTCCAAGGAATCTTTAATTGCTTTTAGCATGTTACGAAAAGCTGTAGTAGTGCCAAAAAAATTGTATGATAGCTGATAACAGTATGCAGACCGAAATTTTAGTCCAATTATTTTAATTTGCACGTTTAATTTAGTTTTGATGCCTCTTGTGACCTTGCGAACCCGACGTTTTCATATCTCGCATCGAACAAGCGCTTCTCCCGCGCTAATCATACTAACTTCCTCTCTTCTCTATGCGCCGCTTTAAATATTTCTTTTCCTCTCTCTCTCTCGCATTAGTCACCTACTTCGCCTTGATTGTCGCTTTTTTTTCATGGGCGCGACAGCGGATGAGTCACAACATGGCTTCCCGCGATCACTTTCCCGCACGGTAGAATACGCGACCGTGCTTTGCCTCCCAACCCCCTCCCGCCTTCCTCCTTCTCTCTCCTGGATGCGGGAGTGGATGGCTTCCCTCTCCGGGGAGAAAGAAATATGGCGAGATTAAATGACGGATTCCCGGCGCACTGTATGGAATAGTACGCCCGGGCCTCTCCGTCAGACGCGTCCGCGGCAGGGGCGTTGCTTTTTCGTGTGACTTTCCGTGGTTTTGTGACGACCGCCAGAGGTGTTCGTCACGGTTGGCACATTTCAAACTCGGCTTCCCTGAACCGAAACATCTTTTGTCCTTCCCTCCCCTTCACATGCACACACAGCTCCCGAGGGAGTCTTTGGTTTGACGGTATGGCGTTTTCTATTTTGTTTTCTCAATCTAGATTATTTCCTTTCGGCGGAAATGGCGGGGAGGTTTACTGTTAGATCCTGGAGAAGGAATTCGGCATTCTTTGGTGACGGGCTTATCTGTAATCACCCGGCCGGAACGGAGGAAGGATTTTGAAAATTTTCGTGGATATTTTTCATTGATGTAAAGTCGTTGACATGTACTGTGTCAATAGTAGAGGATGGAATATTTGAGTCATCGTGTATTAGTTTCACTGTGTCAATATTATTGTAACCAGACCCTTGCAATTAATGCTGTTATCCTTTTAGCTATTGTATGAAATCAGCTTGCACCCTGATTCACATCTGATGGTGATACGCTACACTTTGACCAATCTAAAATAATTAAATGATTAGTTTCTTTAATATTTTACTAACCTTAGTCTAACACAAAATCAATAGATATTTTCTGTATGCCTGTCAACTCGAGGCATAACATTGCGATTTTCTATCTTAGCCCATCCTCTGATCCTGAATCTTTATACCGATCTGTTCTAGCTTTTAAGTAATTTATTATGTTAGAAGTCATGTTTAACGCAAGTAATGCATTGCCAGTAAGATGAAACATCTCGGTATAAGGTTTACAGAAAAATCATTTTTTCAAATTCAGTGGACCTGCGGAAGATGCCGGGACAGTAACTTTTGACGGAGTCATCCGCTAATACGTATTGCTCTGCAACAATTTCAAAATTTTGTGAATATCATTCACCTTAAACGGGATTCGAACCCGAATGTCTCGATGTCCGGCCCAGTGCTTTAGCTAGTTAAGTTTTTGAGGCATTCTTTTAGACTCCGTAATTCATGGGATTTTAAAGTAACACGACGCCAAGAAATACTGTGCATACAGTGTCACAGGTTTTCGCAATCGTGCGCGTTGCGCCACAGTCCACAAGGTTAGAGCAAAACTCCAAGATTATTTATTCGCGAAAATAAGGATCGTTATATTACGCCCTGGCAGATATGAAGTGAAGTATTTATAGCTGGTGCTTACTACCCCGTAGAAACATCTCTTAAGAAAGCAACCATTATAATATCTCCTCTGCTTTGCCTGTAGATTAGATTTTCAATTACTCGTATTTTTCATTGCGCCTAAATGCATTCAGTGATGGAATGGGTTTTTGTGTGACTTAATTCCATGTATTTTATCATTTTAGAGTTCGTTCGTGGTACACCGTAGATTTCATCTCGTTGTTATAGATATGATGGCAATTGTTTTAGTGACAAAGCTAACGGTAAGTTTGATTGGACTGCAAATGGAATACAAGGGCAATGTCGATATTCAGTCCATAGCGCGATCTTGTTTGAGGACTAAAGTCTATAATCATTTTTCCTACACCCTTTGCAGTTACCCTTAGTGGAGTGACCTATTCGCTTGAATGTATTTTGTTGGGCATCAAATATTCCGTAGGCTATGGCCTTAATGATATTCTAAGGTAGCTGCCTTACTTACTGATACATGTGTTTCTAATAGGTACAATTCCATATTAGTTTTGAATTAACGTATACCTTTAGCAATTTGCCAAGAATTGAAACAGCATCTATCGTACAGCATTGTCTTCTTCTACTTCTGGTAATTTTTACTCGGCTTTCCGTCGTCCCCCTCAGAATTTTTTCTACTCGATTTTTTCCTCACTCATCTACGATAAACTAATGCTCTCCCTCCTTTCGCAACCTTCTATACACCGAAACCTTTCAGTATCCCCGTCCTGTAATACGTCTTTCTTGGAAATTCCTCTTCCAAATTTTCTCTCTTCACCCACACCGTCCAATGCTTTTTTCTCATTCCTATCTGACAAGTCTTCGTTTGAACTTCTCTTCATCCCTCCTTACTTTTCCCATGTTTTTTCCAAACTCGCATCTCAAAGGCCTCCGAAACGCCACGCCGCGACGAAATAGAAGCCTTGAGCGTTCATCCTATTTTCTTGAAGCCTAAGTCCTTGAATCATGTAACACATACACTCTGCATTAGGTATTTTAATGATATTTGTTTACGTCTCAAACCAGAGTCATTGTCATCTCCTTCCACACTCATTTCAACCCCCAAGTTCCTATCCCCTTCACCAGTTCGAAACGTTTATTTCCTGAAATGAATGTTATTTCTGCTTTTCTCACTTTGATTCAGATTACTACCGAATAAATTTACTGCGCCATCCTTTCTTATTTGTGACCCTCCCCTTTTACCTATAAACTCCCATTTATCTGCCATTAGATTAGATTTCCAACGAATGCCCGACGCATGTGCTCCTGTTGAAAAGATTTATCATACGAACGTTGTGAGTTAAATTTACTCAGAATATCACGTTCGTCCCCGAAGAGGTATATCCGTATAAGAAGGCAAGAGTTCTAGTATTAATTATTTATCCATATTTAATCTAATTATGCCCAGAGTTTTATTAACAGTTTTGTACAATTACCGTGTATTCATAGAGTAGATGCAAGTTGGTAACATTTGTGCGTCTTGTTTTACCCTCCGGTACAACAACTGTAAGAGTGTTATCGGATTTTTTTTCTACAGGCATTTCCGTAACACTTCTCTCTCTGTAACTCTACTTTCGCTGTACCCATACATTTTTGTCCACTTGAAAACGAGATCATTTTTAAGAAACGCTTATTTATTCGGTCACGGCGGATGAAGTCGCGGTGTCGGATATTATAATTGCATACCGGACATGACGCAACTCTTCAATCGCCCTCCGTGAGATCTTTTCGACGGAAACTCGTCGCACCCAGCTGAGGTCATCCCCGCCGGGGTGCCAGCCAGCGCCGCTCATCTGTTTAATGGCCGGCGTTGAGTCGTTCCACGAATCGCACGCTGCGCGAGGGCGTCGCAGACAATGTGTCACGCCGAAGCGCCCCCGTTACATATTTCTGCGTTCCTCGTCCAGTTGCCCGTCGCATTTGAGATCTTTCGAAGGACTAGCGTACGTAAGTGCATAGTCATATGCAGCCAGGACCTGGGGGTAGGGATGGGTGAGCAACAGAAAAATCAGGAGCATGGCGGAGAGGGGGTGAATATACAGAAATGTGACGAATTGAAAGCATTCCACAGGGTAAGTATCTTTATGCATTAGGCTTAATCTACCATTTCAATCCTTTGCGGTTTCTTCCGATCAATATAGTTAGTGCTTCAGTAATTATGTCTCGCTTTTGAATTTAATACTCCTCCGATGGATTCATATGCTGGTTAATTACTCAGAACAATATATTGTCATTGAATGAGTAAGACTCGTGGAAAGTCAATTGAAATAAGTCGTTAAATAGCTCAGAGAATCTCGCATTTGATTATGCATTCGAATGATCGGATTCAACCGAGGGAGTTGGCCGATGAGTTTTGAAATGGAAGTTTCCGATACATTTTTATTTCCCCTTCCTTGTATTCTCTCTTGGCGAAGATTCAGTCCGTCGGTCACAGAGTTCGGCTTTGGTTTTTTTATCTATCTCCTTTTTTCAGCAAAATAATTTCGCGCTATTATTTTTTCGGGCGCATTCAAGGCGAATTGCACTGAATATAAGAACGTGACTTGAGAAACGCAGTTTTATTTGGAGTTGAGCGTATAGTACGTGGGAACGGGTCCATTCATATTGAGTCGTAGGGACTTGATTCAGTTCTAAATATGGCTCATGTTCATCTTTAAAGTGAAATTCGTACATGAAGGATCTCAGGTTTTCCGGGGGATAGACGAGGAAATTTTCTTTAGTTTCTCACCGGTTCGCAATGTCGGTCAGCATCAGCGTTTCGAAGGTTGAATCTGCCTTCGTCTTCAAGGCGAATGATGCTGAGAAAGTCTTTCTGATATTGAAACTAAACATTTAGTTTTTATTTCTTGAGATTTTTACTATTCCACCCAATCAGCGAATGATTTTCTTGAGCTGTATATTTGCAAATTCTGACCATCGCACCACACGCGATAAACTTAGAAACAACGTGAAAGATACCGTAAGCACTCCTTGAATCCTGTTATCCGTGATTAGTAATATTTGCTGGAAGAATGTATGATACATAACGGTTTCGAATGATTAGCGCAGTCGCGTAAATGAACCAATTATCATTTCCTTGTTTAAAGCGTATGAATTTCACGTACACTACGTCAATGGCTTGGCCCACTATTTGTTAACATCGATGAGCAACCGTTTAGGCATTGTGCTCACCGAGTAAGATGCAGTTTCGCTTAGCCCCGCAAATTTTACCTTGTTTTAAAAGTACCTTCCTTGTGCATACTGGTACACCGTGAGAGCTATACTACCTGCTTGGTGTAAGGCTAATTTAAGGAAGGGGGATGGAGAATAAATCTTATTCTTGCGGTAAGGGTTCCTGGGGAATGCATTCCGAACGTACCCTTCACGTTCTTCGGACCTATTTGAAGTCCTCTTTAAGGGTAGTCAGTGAAGGAAAGTTATTCCATTCAAATAATTTTAAAGCAATGGAAGAAAATGACTCAATTTAGCTAATTTTTCCATTCACTCTTGTCATCGAGCATTTCTTTCGCCTCCGTCACATTCATAAATGTTTTCTTAAATACTCTTTTGTTACATGATGCATATAATGTTCCTCGCATTGACAGTCTTTTCGACCACACCCACCCATGACTTCATAAATAAATTAATCTATCTAAGATTAGTGGCATTATGTATTTTGGAGCATGCTTCGTACGATTTCCATTTTTATTGCAATTGAATGAATTCAGGTAATGGTGATTTTCACTCCTTATTTAATTTCTGAAGCTAAAGTGTAATATTCCAATCAGAAGGAGACGCTCCATGTCGTGGTAATCCTTTTAATTCCTCAGTTTCTGCGTTTAAATCCAAAATTGAAGTACATCGTCTGTGCTGAGCTTTACTGGAAGTCGCATCATTTCCGTGGGCTTGCAACTAAAACGGGGACGTCCTTCTCTTAAATTTTTCCGAGCGTTGCCTCTCATCACGAGTAGGAGTTCCTTGCAGTTTTTAAGAGTTGGGTGGGTTTTGACAAGTGATGTGACAGTCTCGTCGTGTCGATCACGGTTGAAAGATATGAACCGGTGAACGAGTGAATGTTTTCGCTGTATTCCGCACACCTTTTCAAAAATCTTAAATTCCCTAAAATATCTCGCAAAAGATTTTTTATACTAGTTTTTCCCGATGCGAAATTTCGGAAGGATTTCTAAAAAAAATGATAATTCCCTTCGACTTTGAAGTGAACTGCGCTGTTTTTTTTGCGATCCTCAGAGACGAACTAGACAGCTTGAGCATCGTCGAGCAGGAAGAGGGACGATCACGGATGGCTGGAGAGGGATGAGAACGGATGCTGCCCCGGTGCTATAGTGATTTCTCCCTCTCCGCATGCATGATTCAGCCTCCCGAGTGCTGTTAACTCATTGCGACGGGCTCTTTTGCTTGTTCCAACGTCTGTGGACTGCGCAGCCGGAACACGTTAATTCTCTCCTCCCCCCCATCACCTTTTCAGCCGTGAGCCTAAGTGATATTTTTAGAAATTTCCGTCATGTGGGTTTTAAACTCTTGAATTCGAGACTGGCGCTTTAAAAATTTCGCAAGTTCCCGAATTCACTTTTTTTTCTCAGATTATTCACGCGTCCGCGTCGAACTAAATGTATATTATTATCTTTTTCTTAATTCCTCGTAAGGGCCACGTGGCTCATTTGCCCTTAGCCTCTCGTCGCACTTGGAGTGTCGAGATCTACTGGTAGGCTACAAAAATCTTTTTTCTCACACTCGACGACAGTACGTCACGTTTCCTGCAAATTTTAGGAATTTCCTAAGACCACGACACATGATTGAGTTTTTCATGGTATAAATTCGAAATTGTGTAATTTATGTGTTCCATATTGGATTTATACAATCCCAGTAGAGATTTCAACGTCTTAACGCCATTTTAAAGTGTAAGGATATTTCACCGATTGTGAGAAATTGAAACCGCAGTCGGGCAATATGTATCGTTTTCTGGATGTTGCTCTATCTTTATTCAAGTCCGTGTCGAAATGTTTTCAGCAGAATGATGCCTGAAGAAGTGCAAACCACATAAATGCGTTGAATGTTAGTTACTTTCAAAGGAATTTATGTAATTATTTCTTTCGTTATAGAATCATGATAATGAACAGCGAGACTCTCAATTCAACTCGAGACGGTTGCTAAATGTTCCAAATGGGGATTTGGCCCATTCCGTCCCGGCGTGTACCGCCTTTCATGTAAGAGCACCAGAATTATGATTCATAGCTTAGTCGCTGGATGCCTCATCACTTTGCAAGTTTCACGAGTCTTCGCCATTTTTTTAAAAAATGTTGACCTCACTCATCGATCCGCTCTTCGTTCCAACGAAACAATATGGGTTTTGTTACCACTTGCAAAAAATGTGTTAGTTGGTGTCGGTCCATTTGATTCACTTTAGGGACACTTCGATTGATCGAGGAGTTTCTGCTTCGGTTCTCCTGCTCTTTCTCGTCGGCCAGATGTACGCTTTTTGCAGTGCTTCGGTCTGGAGGAAGGGAAAAATCCTTTCCGTTCGGGTTCGTGGGGGAAGAAAGACGGGTTCTGTGGTTTCTTCGCCATGCCCGGTGGAGAACTTTGCGTTAAGTTCGCAACTTTCGTACTCCCTCTGCTTCTATAATTGGATCTTTGACTCTGGTCTAAGGACGTTTCGTATCAATAGGATTCTGCTCCGCGAAATGTGAGGGCTTAGGTTGTTAGCTGTATAACTGGGAAGAATATCCCCGATGCCTCCAAAATAGAACCGCGGTATTGCGTGATTTCCCCAAAGGACTCTGTATTCTGGGTTCTCTTTGCGTGGGGAATTCCGTGCTTTTCGTGGCATTATGAATAAATGCATCGAATTCCATCGCAGCCATTTTCCAAAGTTTATCTGCAGTTGACCTAAATCTCAACACCACCGTTTGCAAGCCTGAATGTTGGTTTATACACACCCGCCGATGAATTATTGATTAAGAATGTCCCATATAAAATCATTGCATGTAATCGAACTTCAGTTTTCTACCCAACGGTAAAATAACTCCCCTTGACTGGATTTTGATTTGTCCGTTACGCTAGAAAATCAGCGTTCTCACTGGCAGTTTATAAATTTGCATTTTTTCTCACATAAATTCACGCTGTGACGGCGTATAAAAGTTGTACTTGGTATGCAAGCCTCATTTTCAAGAATCGAATCATATTGCTCTTTTTATTTAAGAAGTTATCATCATGTTAAATCTACTTGCACATATCTTACCATGTAAACTTACCTCATAGTGCGTACTGTGTGGAATGTTCTTCATAATATATCGTTGACTTCATGGCGTATCTCACATTGTATTAAGAGTCAAGAGTGACCTTTATTGGTATTTATTGAATTTGTGCGTGTAAGGTCTAGAGAATTACTCTGCCTAATATGGCATTGAGTCTAAGTGCTAAGTGTCAAATCCAAAAGATTGTCGAACGAACGTGTTCGCATTGAATTTATAAATGATTTTGTTTGGGTTTGATTCTCAAGAGCCCGTTTCTTTAGGATCAATTTATAAGACCTCTGAAATCAGTCGATCACTTATAGGTACACTTGGCCCTCCATATAATAATATCCTGTGATATAGCGGGAGGTGATAAGGTCTATAAAACATTTTCCCTGAGGCTCTTTTAGTAAATTCCTCTTCTACTCTTGAAAAACTCCCCATCTCCCTTGATTTAGACATTATTCGAGAGTGCAAGGTACCGATTTGTAGGGAAACCTATCTTCGTTGAAGCCAAACCGTTATTTATTTTGTAATCTACGAAATATAATTTAATGCGCCAGAGAACAGCTATACAGTTTAGTGAACGTGGGAACAGCAAATTCGCCGCTCCAAAAGAAACGCAGTATTCCTTTGGAAAATTCGCACCGAGGGAAGTGATCAGGCATCGTTTCCTCAAGCAGTGGCGACTCGGTCGTCTGCTCTGTCCTGGAACAGGTGATCGATGACGGGAGTGCGCGCCGATGCGTGAGGCCTTAGCAAGTCGTTGGTTCCTTGGCATGAAACCCCGAAAGTAGACGAATTTCTCTTTTCGGATTTTGCAAGCAACTTAGGTATAAATTTATCTGCTGCAGCTGGATCCTGTCACGCGGCGTGATTTCTCAATTTGGGCTTGAAGAAGTGAGCGGAGAACAAGATATTTATTTCCGAGGGGAAAGAATGAGAGGTTTGGTAAATACAAAAATAATATTTGAATTATACGAGATATCTTCGGTATCACTCCGTTGATGAGGGTGGCTGTGACATTGACTTGGGGAAATGATTCGCGATAGGATCAAGTGAAAAAATGTGACTCTTTTATGTTTATATTTTCAATAAATTTAAAACATGCCTTGTTTGTGTTAATAATGCCATTTTATTACTCTTGTTTCATCTGTCCATTCCCTCCGTGTTTCGTATTTTCTAAGATCTGATTTCCTTTCTTTCTTCACATCCTACCCCGTGCATTTTCCAATGTCTAGCATGACATCTTTCAGTCTTGAGTTCCTTATTTGTAGATGACCTAACCTTTCGTATTCTCGCGTCCTCAAAAGATTCATTTCTTTTCGCGCTCTCTATTCAACACATACATGCTCATTCGTTGCTCTATCTGTCCGTCTGATTTTCACCATTCTCCTCCCCAGTCGTATCTTTAATCTTTCCAAATAGTGGCGTATATTATCCTCCGAGTCAATAGCTCATACACCACTGAACGCCTTGAGTAACATTTCATCAGCCCATTACCTTCTTTAATCCAGTAGCTTGAGATTATTACCCTTATTTGCATAAGGCAACCCTGGCTAAGGATGTCTTAACCATTATTCCAAAAGCAAGTACTCCATCCATGTGAGGTTACTTAGGTACTATATATTTTAATGCAACAATTTCAGAGTGTAAAAATCATTCGCCTTGACTGGGATCCCAATCAAGACGATTGATTTTTACACTCTGAAATTGTTGCATTTTAATACATATTAGCGGATGACTCCGTTAAAAGTTACTGTTGCGGCATCTCCCGCAGTTGCTTTGGAATCTGTATACTTTAATTTCTTCCCATATTATAGCTGAAATAACTCTTATTTATATTTAAAGTGAACGATATTTTCGATGCCCTCATTGTCTTTTTGATGTGATTACTAGTCGTGCAAGTCTTGATAGAAGTGGGCTCTTTAATTTCTGAATGTGCACAAACGGAGGGTTTGGTTTCCATGGACATGTGGTGTTGCTTCTTGGATGACAAGTTCCTATGCCACATGTTTCCCGCGCTATTTTAAAGGCAACTGCCGATATTTTTGGCAACATATAAATGGACGAATAGTTGAAGGTCGACGGTATGCAGACATTTCCGTAATCCTTATTTGTGTCGCGACCCTTAGGTATTGTATATTGAAGAGTGATGAAAAATCTGGTTTCTTTCACTATTCCAATCTTGACCGCCGTCTTCAGGGGTTCCACTATTCAGCGTATGCTACGTCATTCAGCGCACGCTTGGTTTCGTTTGGAATGTTCTTGAAAGACGGCCATTACTTGAGAAATGATTTCTGAAAACTCTTTCCTCCAATCGAAAGTGACTCGAGAAGTATGGGAATTCAATACGCGCAGTTCCGACTCCATTGAGTAGAGTTGCGTGGCACAGAGAAGCAAATTTAGAATTCTTCTTTCTACGTCTCCAACTGTGTTCTGTTTTACGTATTTTAAATGATTACTCGATTTTTGTAATAGCAGTCATTATGTATGCCGAAGGAGGTTATTAGAGTATCCTACAACCATGTCCAATAATTGCGTCGTATTACGATAGAAATAGATTGTCTATGGCTGCTCCTTCAGCTATCAAGGCCTTGGTATTTTAAATTCTTGCTCCCTCCCGTTTAATAACCTCAAGTGATTAGTTCCACTGGATGAATTAAGTTACATTCAATTTCATCCACATTACCATTTAGTTGAAATGTTATTTATAATTACGAGAACCAGTGCATGCTCGTTCGCGCGATTACCATTTAAGCAAGTAATCACATATTAAGTGCTCTACCTGTATGTTCGAGGTTGATTATTATAATTGCATTCGCTCGAATCATTTGCCTTCAATTGGGAGTTAAAATATTTAGTTCGGTTTTATTGGTGGTTTTACTAATTGAAGGTGGTGACTGATTCATGTTTTCCACACATTAAGTATGTCGAATGAATTCGTCAGCAATGTGAAATCATGAAGAAGACATTAGTTGACAAATGGAATGCATTGGTCAGCCAGTAGTTGAAGCAGCTGCGGACTCGAGACTTGCGTAGTTCGGAATTGAGATTATTTGTTTTTTTTTACAAAACCTACATTTCGGATCCACGTTGTAAATGGCTTTCGATGGTGATATTTTATGGAATGAATCCATTTTTATGAATAGAGGTTACGTCCCTGGCTCAAGCTTCTGACCCAAGGCCGCCACTCCGCATCCGTTCCTGTACGTGCAGGTTTTCAGATCATTTCTGCTGTAGACATTGTGCTAACGGTGAGCTATGACCTCGGCCGTCGGCGCACCCACAGCTAAAGCCAATGCCCACCGCTTAAAAGTCACCAAAAAATAAATGTACCAGAGGGAGGGCGAATCGCCGTTTGGCCGCAAGGTGGAGGATTTGAGGTGGAGTGGATCGAAGGCATTTGATTAACACGCAGGGGATCCGTGCAGCGGAACCGTATTTTTTTAATTTGAAAGTGGGACGGCGTTGGCGGAACTTCCCGCATGTGGGTGTGCTGTCCTGCAAAGGTCACTTCAATGGTTTGCCACTGTTTATTTGGGCTGAGTCGAGTGTTTTCACGTGCCAATCACACGTTTTCCGTAAGCCGGAAGTCACCTGCGGGCTTGTTTGGGAGATGGGCATTTTCCCTCCGGCGTTGTGTGACACCGTCTTCACGGGAAGGAGAGATATATTAAATAGGTGGACGCAAAGAATATTCGGCGGCTGCTGAAGGATTCATGAACTCCGAGGTTCTCTTGGGGATTCGATAGGGTGAACTAGGGACTGGCGTAAAGACCAAACTTCGATGTAATTGACGACCCCGTGCTTTTGATGGAGTCGATAATTTTCATGCTCGAGGAAACGTGAGTATTCAAAGCGGAATGCTTTCAGGAAATAGCGACGGAGGTTAATAAATTAGTTCTTTCTACGCAGCTTTTTGCTCATGCTCAGAATCATGTACATGACAACATCGCCATTTTATGGCATCTCTGTTCGAAAGTATATTTCCAGTCATTAATAAATTTTCTATTCCCTTCATTCATTAATATTTCAGGCGTAAGAGAAGTTGAATGGAACTCATATTAAATCCATATCCAGTGTTAATTCTCTTACCCCTGATATCTTCTCGTCCTTAAATCTCTTTTTTTCATCTGTTATTTTGACTATTTTTGTCGTTTTGGCTTTCTCGCGAGACTCGCGCTTCCTTTGTGCTTCCAACAAATCCAATTCGTGTCCAGGTGTTTGGGCCTTCTTTCTCGTGTAGTGTTGTTCCGTATGTCCCTATTTTAATGCCCATCCTAACACTTCCTTGTATCTCGTTTGATCTATCCATTATACATTCAGCGAACATCGCCGGCGCACGGCTTCGAAGGCTCATATTCACATCAGCATTGTTTTTCCAATGGTCCATACCTTTCAGTACCACTCCCCACACTAATTTTTTAACCTACTCCTTCCTTGTTCGTCTTGTATATTCTTGGGTCACAAAAATTGCTTCTTCGTCAGGAACTCCTTCTAAGGTTGATTTATTCTACGCTTGATGTGTTGAACGTTTTCCATTCCAAGTCATGCTGCTTCCGAGGCAGCTGAAAGAATTCACTTGTTCTAATTTCTCTCGTCGTAGCTCAGTGCCTGCATTCGGCTTTTCTCTTCCGCATGTAATGTTGTTAATCGAGTATTTTTCCCTGCCAACACTCTCACAGCATTTTGCAGGCCATGTCGGTGGTATTACGACAGATATCAGTGGTGGCAACCGTGATTTGCGCAAATGCGTGATAGGTGAGTATTTGGGGTGCGGGGGGATATTAGCATTAGCCGACGTCATATCCCCCAGCACCCCAAATGGCGAAATAGCATTCAAACGTCGGAGAACTGTAATTAAATTGATAATGATCCTCGGTAGCCAAATCCAGTAATTTAATCTTTAGTTTGTAGTTGTAGCTAAACATTCATTCCTGCTTTTTTTGCATCTGATTCATGAAATAAATGAGGCTTTTTTTAAATTTTATTGTTCGTATTAATTCCTTTTGACGTTGAAGAGCATCTTGAACTATCTCCTTTACCAACTACAGAAGAATTATTCGGATGTTGTCAACGAAGTTGAGAAACTGGTTCTTACAGTTTGAATTTGAATTTTCTTCTCCAATAGACCTTTGATTGGAAATGCAAAATGTGGCCCTGAACCACTATATTCGTATGAATATTGTTTCTAATTCATAATAAAAAACTGTTTTGGCCTCTTATTTGTGGTTAAAGCATATTTCTTTTTAAATTGAAAAAGCTTTTATTTACGTTTCTACGCTCTTAACAGCATGAACTATAGAAAAAGATGAGATGTTTCTGAAAATGCAATGGGTTTTACTACGAGAGGAGTAACCTAAATAACCCAAACTACGTGACTATCTCAAAATGGGTGAATTTCTGTCAAAGACGGAACCTGGTTCGTGAAGCAGCAATGATCCTTTCCTAACTAACTATTGGACTCAAGTTTTATATTCCTGCATTGTGGTCGGACACGCAGGAGAAATCATTTTCGTTTCGCATTTTTTTTATTTTGGGCGCCCCGCCCGTGGGAGTGGCCTTAGGTGCGATCCCAGTCACGCAGCTGGAATGTGTTTTGCGTTCGTGAATCCTTCGGGAAATTTTGAATAAAATTTCCGCTGCAATACGTGACGACCTTTCATCCTCCGAGCTTCGCGGGACCGGGGGATGATCATCCATTTATAGCCAGTTGCCATTTTTCTCCGCCCGAAGCATGCTGCACTCTTTCTTAGTCGCCATCATCGTGCATACTCTCGCGTCGATTCTTACCGCTGAAATATAGCTAAGCGCGTCTTGTGGTCTTATCATGTAATTACGGTGAACTGAAGTGGCTGCTTAGACGAAGTTCCTTACGGTAAAAACACTAATTATTCATCATAGAGGATTTTATCTTTATTGTTTTGTTTATGTAGCGTTTTCTATCTTGTGGCTGTGCTGGGGAAAATATATTGCCCCTGGGGATAATATTCGTTGTTTTTTCGAGGTGCGGTTAGACTTCTCAAATACGAGGGTCGATTGGACATGGATTGGGCAACCTTAGATTATTTATCGTTACCGCAAGGCCATTTTCTCTCGCTTCTGATTATTCACGCGTTTGGTAGTCATCCCGCGCTAATAGTGTAACTGAAAATAAAAAAATCTATCATTTTCAGTTTTGTGTCAGGATTGAGTACCGCGATTCAGCATCGTTTCCTTATGGCTGTGATGTCTGCCATCTCATTACTCTCAACCTTTCAGCTATCCGTTTATTCAAATGAATTGTTCTTTAAAATTTACTGAACTTACTAACAACTGACTAAAAAATAATTGTGAAGCTCTCTTTCAGAACCCATTCAAGATGGAGTTCTCCTTAATGGGAGATTTTCTCATCAATAAAACTGTTTTTTTCACCAACTTGATGGCTTTTTTGACTCGTAAGGATATCCGTTTCTTGCTGTGTATATTTTTGCATGAATAAAATTGTCTGAGGCGTCACTTTGTGGAAGCGATTCATATCGGAAAAGAAAGAAATACTTGGTTGTTCCACATATATTTTATTAACAAACGGTGTTAATAAAATATATGTGGAACAACCAAGTATTTCTTTCTTTTCCGATATATTTTTGCAATTATTTTGCACTCGAGGCTAGCTTTTCATATTTTCAGTGACCACTACTTGCACGTGCATTTATTTAATTAAACAAAGAAGAGTTTGCTCCAATATTGCCACGCATTCGATCTTTTTCAAAATAATCGCTCTTTTATATAATTGCCTTATTTGCACCGGGAATGTGCACGTTGAAGGATAGGTTTCCTCTTCTCTTTAAAAAGTCTTATGAAATGTTCGCAACCTTATCATATTTTCTCTCGCTCTAGCTGGTGCTTTCTTTTTTCCCTTTATCCTGTTGAACTTGGTCCTCTGAAGTTATAAGATATTAGAAGGTTGTTATTTTGTGAATACCTTCGCTTGCGTTATTTCTTTTCGTGTCCTCTCCGAGTGTGTTTGAGCACGGACATAAGGACCCTTCTCTGACCTCTGGTTATGAATTCCCAAAGCACCAACTGGTTTTTTCTTCGGTATTAAAACCGATGAAATTTCGTGCACCTGTCGAAACGTAAAGAGTTTCGATACATGGTGAAAATCCGTCCCTAGCATTGCGGGAGAGAAAAAAAGGGCGTGACTTTGGCGCATTCAATGCGTGTTCGACCGTTTCGAATTTCCTGCTGTGGGGAATCGCATTGACGCAAAATAAAAGAAACACGCATTTTGACGTGTCGAAATGCAGTGATTCCTGCTGCATGGCAAGTAATTGTAAAAGAAGAGTCTGAAGGAAGGGAGAATGTTGGATAAGCGAGATAGAGAGAGGAAAAGAATAGGCGTGTTGGACGGAATGCGGTGAGGCAGGGAGCATGTGGTGGAGTTGATGAATGGTAAATCGTTATGCAGGGTGTTTGTGTTGTTTTGGTTTGGGGGGGCCTTAGAAGTGCAGCAGTCCATGGATCCTTCAAGACATACCTTGACCTGTAGACTACTCTTAATAATGATTGGAAAAATATGAAAACATCGGATGTTTCTTCGTCAAAGTTATCGCCAGGGTCCTTTTGGAAACCGTGATATTTTACGGTGGTGAGGGGAGTGGTAATCTCGGGAGGAGTCTCCTTCGAAGGCATTAGAAGAACTAGTTGGTGTCGCCCGTCGAGGTAATTCGGCATGCCCTTCCCGAAGACAGCTGTGCGCTCGCTTGCGTCTCGTAAGCAGGTTAAGAAGCGATTTGGCTCGCCGCCGCTACTATCCTCGCCTTCGGAAGAGCGTCTCTCTCTTTCTCTCTTAAATGCTGCACCACTCCAGGGCGTCGCCCAGTGAGTGTGTGTTTGTGGCTTGCCTTGGTTTCACTTGCCTTTTATGGAAAGACCGGGGCAAGGCTTCAGGCGACGGGGGGCTAGGTGGGGACGGAGGGCACTGTTCGTCCGCGCGACCGAAGACGTTTACTTGTTTCTCTTACTGGAATCCGAAATGGGCTTCTCAAATCCCTCGGCCTGACACTGCCTTTAATGGGAGGCGATCTTAAATCATGTATGGGATGCTTCCTTCAAAATCTTGGATGCTCACTCGTCTTCCGATTCGGTGGGAATTGCTAGGGTGAATATCGCCGCTCGAGTGATTTAGTTGAGCGTACCCTCGTTTCGGATTCGGTGGCGCTGGCGCAGGTTAGTGAATCTCGGCACCGTTATTGGACCCCCCGCCCCCTTATCCTTTCCTTCCATTTCTGTTTCATTCGCATTGGGGTAGGGGAGGGTGGGAGAGCTATGCGACTGCAGCAGGGCATAAATTAGATTCCTGTGGGAGTAGGTACCTACTCGCTGCAAGATTCCGAAAATGAATTGCAATCCAATACGCAAATTTGGTTTTTTGTGTGATAGCGCCAGCAGAAAGCGATGGTAAATATCTCGTTTTTCCTGTTTGTTTATACGGTTATGTTTTGCGGAATTTTCGATTAAATTCTTGCAACAAAATTCAGCTTTTATTAATATTTTGGAGACAAACATTGAGGCAATAAAATGTCCTAGTAATTTTAAATCATGCAGTTTGCCAAGTATTTACCCTCGGGAAAAAATAAAAATTTGTAGGGTTGGCGTTATTTATTAAAGTCGTATAACCATATTTATCTTTTATTAATATTTCAGAACCTCGGGGAAATAGAATAAATTTATTTTTCCGAGTAATTTTAAACAATAAGTACAATTACACATTAATATTCTGCGATCAATATTGATTATAATTTGATAATATTTAATTAATTCAAGTATCTACAGCTTGGTTAATGTAATCATTCGGTAAAAAGGGTCTGTGAAACGTTTCAATGTAACTATAATAATATCAATGCAATTCATGAATTAATTTTAAAGGTTTATGGTCATATTAATTTTGATGTTTATAGTAATGTGCCATAATTTTCGCAATTCGTTTCGTCTCTATAGTCATCGTTTTGGTTTTTCGCGTAGCGGCCAAATTAGCGGGGCACCCGACTGCCAGTCGGATAAAATCCGGTTTGATGTCGTGGGGTGTGTAGGCAGCTTAAACCCAAACCGCTTAGGTTTTTGAGGGTAAGATTGACCCGGGAAACGTATTCGGAACAGGAAAAGAAGTCTTTCAATGTACTCAGAATCCGAAATTTCACTTATCTACAACTCAGTACCGGCCCGGGTCTGACCTCGCATGTCAAACCAGTCTCCAGTCTGATGAATATAGTCGATTTCACATAAAAATCGGCGTAATGTCCCGTAAGCCGCCATAGGTCGGTATAGCAGGGGGTTAACCTTCAAGGAAAAAATAGTATATCCGTGCACCGTGCGTGGTTTTTTTCTACCGCGATCGTGAATTGTGCGTGGGAATAATTATTCCTTGCGTCGGATGGCTCGACTGTCTGTTTCTCTTAAAAAATCTCACTCCAATACCTCTTGGGCGCTATCCTTAAATTCTGCACACTCCATCTTTGGATTATTTTTACCTTTTCCCTCCTTTTGTGGGGTTCCATTAGACATGGTTTTCTCCTCATAGTAATTCTAGGCACCATCATTAATAGGCAGACACATTTTTGTGACTAAGCAAAAACTGATTTAGGCTTTTCGAAAGCGTTCTTCACGACCATTATCCACTTATCACTTCAGTTGCGATTATGTACTGATAAAGAGCACAGCCATGAATAAAAACTTGCTTTTTTGCTTTAGTTTTTATTTTTAAAATTTTATTCTCAGACTGTATACAGTGAAATTAAATAAACATTTGAAAACTTTGGTATATGGTTTATAAATGATGAAATAATTCTGATTAGACAGTTTTGTTATTGAGCCTTTGCACAATGTGTTATTCGATAAAGAAGAATTTTTTTATTATTTTTTTTCGTAAACAATGGCGTAAATAATGTAATAATAAACCTGACGTAAGATTTCTTCCGAACTCCTCTCTCTAACTCCCCGTAAGGAAACGTAATGAAAGGCAGCATACCCTCCCTCCCCCTCACCCACTCTCAGAGAGTCTTACGTAATTAAGAACAGCCCCCGACCGATTCAACGGAGATTTTCTTGGTGCTTGGATTACGCTAGTGCAATTTGATTTCATCCATTTGGTTAAACCATCCAAGTATTGCTCTTGTGTGTAAACCTCTCTCAAGGGTTTCGATGATGACCTTACTTCTGTTGGTTCAAAACAATTCATGTCGAATGTGGCGTATTTCGTTTACATCAATTTCAAAAATACGTACATTCGCTCTTCACTGGGTCCTTTATGATCGAGCCGTATTCTGGATATCTTTGCGAAATAGTATATTTCTCTCGTAAACCTTTTCATCCTGATATTTTCCTCCTATTTATTTCTTAGAAATGAAAATTATTCAGATGATGTGGTTCCATGGGTATTTCGAAAATATTTTACCCAAATCAGAACCGACGCTAGAGTGACACAATGGCGTAGCCAAGAAATAATTTCGGGAGAGTGGAATCGTAGTCATAGGGGTTGAGGGAGGGAGAGGCTCTTCGTTGCAAAATAGAAATCGCTAGATGAAGTCGCATCTTCTGTGTATTCTCACGTGTGCTGTGTCTATTCCGCGCCTACTTGACTTCTGTTCCTCCTTTTGAGGAGTTTGCACTTTTTTTTATAAAGTTTACATCTGTCTCAAAAATCAGAAATAGGGAATGTGCAAAATAATATTATAAGATGAACATTTTACAAAAATTTAGTTTTTTAATTTTTTTATTTCTTAAACAAACTGAAGTCAACCGTTTGTGTGGGAGTAACATTTGAGGGCTATAACCTCAACAGCCCCCTCTTAACTACGCCATTGAAGTAAAATAAATTCATTTTATGTATATACTCCTCGATTTTTACGGATGCGTTTCCAGTTCCGTGAGTTTTTAAGGCGTACGCGTAGGTTTGCAATGGTGTATTTCTCCGAAACTAGTAATTATTTTATTTTCAAACTTATCCAGAGATTCCAAGAAACTGCGGGAGATGCCGCAACAGTAACTTTTAACGAAGTCATCCGCTTAGTGTGCATTTTCTGGAGATGTGGTTTTCATTAATCCCTCTGTTATTCATTCTTCAAGTTAATTTTTAGGACGTTTTTTACGAACTCCATCATCATTTGTATTATCAATACGCTACCTGTCGAGTAAAACGGTTGTTGAAGTTAAAGTACGTCTTCCCTGAGTCACATTTTCAGCACCTGTAATGATGAAATTTGAATACTGTGTCGAAAGAGTGTCTTAAATTATCCCCGGATTATTCATCGATTGCGCGCTCCTGTTTCAACAAATGGCCTTCTACTTGCCTTTCGCCATCCCCTTCCTAAAATATCTATTTCGGACATTTTTCCTGACGCATGCAGAAAAACTGCACTCCGGTGCACCAGCGTTCGAATTTTCCATTCCCACGCAGTTTTGGAAGGAGGGAGATTTTTATTTTCTCCTCTTGCCCCGAGGACTCGAATGAGGGATGACCTCTGGTGTTTCCTTCTTCGATTCCTCTGTAGATCTCTTGAAGTTCGCCAAATTGTGTTACGCAAAGTTTCTCTTCTGTGTCTGGTAACTTCGGAATGAAGCCATTTCCAGTCTCTCGTCTGACTCCAAATCCCATTTGCCTTCCCTAGCCTGATGTCGGGCCGTTACCTTTCCGCATACTTTTTCCTCCTGTTTTGAAAACTGGACGTTTTTATTCCACCAAGTCTCATATTCTATTCCATGAAAAAGAACAGTTGCGGCTGATTTAATCGATGCTAGTATTTTCCCGTCATTGGCGTTATATTTTTTAAAAGTGCTCCGGAAGAAGTTGGGTCATTTTGCATTCAACGAACCATGCCCTTCGTTCATGCCAATTTTCTGTGTAATAGTGATTTTTTTTAAGTGACCGACTTTAATACTCTCAGTCATGCGGAGGAGGTTTAATTTTTCCTTTCTTTGCAAACGCCTCTTCCGTCTGGACTAGGAAATTACAAAGTAAGAACGAAAGGAATATAAACAGCAACAAGGTGGAGATAAAAAGTGTCAACTTCATTCAATTACAATGAGTACAAGTGCGGGAGAGTTGGGGGAAATGTAAATATAACATTTTCTTTCGCCGAGCACATGGATCACGGGGGGATCAATATAAATAGCGCCATAGAAAAAACAGAAAACATAACTCCATTACGTAAGCGTAGATTTCGTTTAAATCATGTGTATCATACGTTTAATATGCAAAGATAACAATTTCATTTAATGAAACTTAATTACGCTGGGATTATAACGCGAAATTCCTTTTCTAGCCGCGTCAGAGTTTAGAATTCTTGGTGTCTACTTCCGTGTTATAATTCACCTCGGAGAAATGAAGAACGTACCTCCGTATCCTAAGAAGTATAGGTCCTTGAACTGTGAGCTTATGGCTCCTTGAGCTCCCCGTACCTTCATCAAAGATCACTCAGCGGTCCGAAATCAAAATGAGGAAGACTCTTCAGTCCGTTGGCTTGAAGTTTGATAAGAAAATCAAAAAGGAAGTCGAAACGCTGACAATGGACACTTTTTTCTCGTGCAATGCCATCTAGCGTTTAAAATGTACATAATTCCACTAATGTAGACAGGCTGTATGACATCATAATAGCAAACTATTTTTATGACAAATATTAAATAGCTGATTTAAATAAAAAGGAATTGCCATGAGGGGGCAAAATTAAGTATACCTGTTTAACAAAAAAGTTTCATACGAATCAAGGTAGAAGAAAATTGGAGGTTGCCGTACCTCTAATTTTTAATGAAATACCCAAGCATTTAAGAATATTACAGTCATTAAATGCAGTGAAAGGGAGAATAAAAGACTGGATATTATACATAATGGATTTGGGCTAGGAACAAAACGTGACACTATTTACGTATGTGGCTTAACACTTTAAGCTATCATTTTTGTTTATGTGGCACCAGCTGTCAAGCCAGAACTCACTTGCTTAATAAAACCAGAATGAGCATTCCATTTATAAATTTATAATTGATACTATTATTCTATATTATTAAGATCATATCACTATGGTATGTGATAAAGATTGCCTGTAATTTTATGTTGTATTGATTTTCTTAATTTTTTTAATTGTATATATGATGAAGATTAGACTACAATTGTTAATTACACATAAATATTTATAAAATAAAACATGTTTGGCTTACAAAAATGTTATTATGTATGGCGAAGGACCTTATTAACCTTAATATAAAAAAATATATTCAGCTCAAATTCGTGCACGGTGCACATCCAAGGCGACAAAAACCTTCTCGGTATAACTGGAATTATTATTATTATTTGTTCTTTAAATTCCTCGGTTTGAATGGATGCTCATGACTTTGATATTGGACTCGAAGGCAGTATCGTTTGTTAAGTTGCGGGAATCAGATGTCAGTTGTTGTATTCTTTCCTTGTGTTTCTGGACTCCCAATGCAAATGCAACCTTCTCTAGCTTTTCCCTAAACGTTAATGGTGCTTTCTCCCCCACACAACTCGGCTACACCAGAGAAACAGTTGGGAAAAATGCTCTGTAATAGGATTGAATATGCGCGATACTCCGAGGAAAGACGACTTGATATCCTTGGCAGTGCATAAAACAGGGAATTCCCTACCAACTGTCAGTTGTTACTTTTTGCGTCAGCGTTGGGATTTTTCTAATGTTTTGATGAATGGGAGTGATCCTCGGGGCGTGGTACTCAAGTGGGTGGAGCGTTCGGCTACTGATATTATGGCCCGGGTTCGAGTCCCGATGAATATTATTGCTCTCATCAATACCCAGATTTTTGGAGCAATCGCCTTTGGTCTCCTAGGAAACTACAGGCGATCCAGGGGATTGAATTGTCCCCACTCTCCCTCTACCCTGGATACGTGAATTTCACACTCCATAGGGCTTACGAGGTATGAGATGACCTCACCCACCAAACCGACCTCCAGGTAGCTTGCGGTGGATCGGTGATGGTGATGCACGCAGTAAGCAGCTGGCATAATATGCTACAGGTGTAATGTTTGATGCTCCGTCAGGTGCAGTGCTCACTCGAGAAGCGTTCTCATTCGCCTCTGCATCATCACTCATTTTCATTTTGGGTCTGCTGAAGCCATGAGTAAAATAGCGAAGTGTGATTCGAAAATGGCATTTTTGGTTCTTTGACATGCATTAATCGAAAATGCTGTGTAATATGAACAATGTCGAGGATTTACTATTTCAGAATTTCATTTAATTTAAAGGCTTGCGGTATAACATATCCCGCCACGCGCCCAACGGACGGACGGCACTTGACTGCTTGGTAATTATATTTTATGAGGATACGCTATTGTTTTTTCTTCCCGTCGGTGGCATTGTTCTAATGGAGTGATTCGAGAGCGTTTGAAAGACATTTCTCTGAGATTTTTAGAATTTGCATCATTGTGAAATTGCGGGCCCTCATTTTTCATTTCATTAATTACTTAGGGACGGTCAGAAGAATTCACTCTCGCTAGGAGTAGTCGGAGGACATCGATCGCTCTAATTCCATCCCTTTCTCCTCCCTCGGCGCACTCCTCTCCTTTAATGCCCCTAATGCCTTGCACATGTCCCGTCCCCATTGTTTGGGATGCTTTGGGCAGGAAGCGAGTGAATATACTATTTGCAGAAGACAAAAGGCGACACTCACGACGGCACGGCTGGAATGAGGAAATTTAAGGCGTCGGGAGTTTTTTAATTAATATTACCGGCTCTGGCGTGCTACTCTCGTAATTGCCTGTAATAAGTCCATTCTTTGAAAACGTGAATCATGAGAAGGGGATTCTCCTCAGTGCGTTATATCCGCCATTATGATGATTCATGGATGGGGGTTATTTCATCATGAAAATTCGCGGAATGCGACCGGAATTTTACTGTTGGAAATCGAAATTAGTGCCCGTTTTTTAAGAGGTACCGCTGTCTTCATTACGCATTTTCATGCGTGGGAATGAATTTTCCACAATTTCCTAGATCGGTTTCTCAGTGTCGCAATTATCACCTGCCGTGATTAAAGAGCTTGAACCAACATTCCGTACACACACTGTGTGTGCAGTACCGCTATCCTTGGATGTCTCATGACGAAATTAGGGTATTTATTGGAATTATCATTTAAAATTAGAAATTTTCCCGTTATTAAGAGACGTTTAATTCTACTTGTCCCTCGTTATCCTTCTACTTGATGCTAAAATTCTATTTGAAACTTCAATTTTATGTTGAACTTTGCATTTTCAAAAATGCCTGTGGTTAGATATGTGTAATCTGAATTGATTAGATGTAATTTTTGAGTGATTCCGTTTAGGAGTTGACCACATTTGAAGAAGAAAAGTTTTTTACGTGTTTAACGTTGTTTTTAAACAAAAAGGATGTGATCGTTGTTCAGACGTGTCGTTAATTGTCAAGTCAGGAAGTATATTTCTTCTGCATGAACCATATAACTTAGATCTCAACATTTATATGTCATGAAATTCTGATTCAACGTTCAGCCATCATGAATATGAAGTTGCGTATGTGGCAGTTAACTTCCCCACTCGATACTTTTTTGTTTTATTGCGGCCCTCATGCTTTCATTTAATGCTGGGATGTTCTTGCCCCCATAGGGAGGAGGTACAAAACATCAGGGAGGGAAAGTATATCCGAATCAGAATTTCCAGTGATTGCCTAGATTACAGAGTTTGTACCGTTTCAAGAGACTATATCACTTTGATTAGTGAACCGCGAAGCCTTAATGAATATAATCCGTGGAAGCCGTGATCGACGACGAATTTCTATACCGACACTTAGTTATTGCTGCGGCAGATTTAGGCGATCAAAGATTAATGACGCGAGAGAATAGAGGAACCGTTACATGTGGGAATAAATGTAAACAGCAGATAAAAAATTGTAATTGATTGTAATTGAAGAAATGAAATTGTAATTAGACCACTCTGTGCTTGTAATCCTGTTCTGGGCATGTATTTGCATTAAATTCAAACGCGATGAAGCATGGCGAACACATTGGTTAATTCTGAATTCTCCGTTGATGGCATATTTGTCCAAACCTCAAAATCTAATGATATGTAAAGCCTTCGGAAAAAAGAAGAGGTAACGAGAAAACAAATACAACATTTTCTGCCGTTGATAAAAAATGATTTTATTCGGAAATTGAACCACTTGCATTTCGTTCGGCGAGCCAATGCGCGGTCTCAAGACACTTGGCTTTTCTAACGTCTACCTATAAGTAATATTGGGAACATATAGGTGAAGTAACTGCCCTTTTCTCTGTTAGTCATCAAATATGGGTGACAAATGAAACGCCGCATTACTAAGCAGTCACTTGCTAAGACAAGGTTTATTCCTCCTTACTTTACGGAGTGCTTCGGTTCTGAGTTCAGGTGGACTTGAAAAGGTGAGCCTTTCCGAAGGGAAAAGAAATTTATGTTTAATAGCTAATGTCGTGACTACGGAGTGGTTGTTTCTATTTGCGCAAAATATAAATCTGTATTATGTGCGAAAAAATGAAGCAACATTTCCTAAGGTTACTATTTAAGCCAAGGCAGCTCTCAGCCATAAAAATTTTCTGACAGACTCTTACGCCCATTTTCATGCTGTTATCTTGTTAGTTTACGTATATATTTTATATATTTTCTATTGTATAGTTTTGAAGATAACGTACCATGATCTCTCATTGTACATAAAACTCAAAACATCCGATAATCGCAAAACTCAAAGAGTTGGACTCTTCATTCTAAACCTGTGGAGAGCTTCTATTGAAGCAGCGTGTTGCAGAACTAATCAGTAACGGTCAGAAGCGCAACAAAAAACTCCGTTCAATGCTTGCCGCCGCTCGAAAATCTTGCTCATCTGAAACCACTCGTCGACAGAACGGAAATTCGAGATTTCTTATCTCTCATTTCGGATTATAAACATTAATCATTAGCCAGCGTCGGGCATACGGCGCAGCACGCCGACGGCGACGTCGAGGCGACGATCAGGTTGGAACTGGCGAAGGATTTAAAGATTCTGAAGGCGTAACTTCTTCCCAGTTTTACCGTTTCGCGAACTCCTCTTAAATGATCCAGGTATTTTTCAGCACTTCAATTGTTTCCACTTTTTGCCCGCGCGATTCTCGGAATTTTAATGCGGGATATGGTCGAACAACAGTTGGGTGGGTGGCTGGGGAAGCGGCGGGGGAGGAGAGAGAGAGAGAAGAGCTTGTTGATGAAGGGATATATTCTGCGGTTTTCACGGGCGACCGGGCGTCGTTATGGCGGTCGGTAAAGAAAGAAAGATGGCTCAGGTGGGGAGGATGAACCTTAAAGGGAACGTCTCTCGTGTCTGGACAGGCTCCAGACGATTCCAAACCTGAATCCGGCTTTTTCGCTTCGATCTCTCGACGCTCAGTTTCGCCCCAACCACGGGGCCTTACCTTGCACCGCGTCGTCGGTCCAATTGTAAACAAGCCGAGTCAACCCAGTCCTTCATACACGGAGCTCTTGAAAAATTCAGGAAAGTTAAAATTATATCATAGGGTGGATTTAAATTAATGTGATTCTGGATTTTTTAGCTCGCATAGATCCTTAGGAAACCCATCACCATGTGCTGATTCGTCGAGCCCATGGCATCAAACCTTAAAAGCCCTGATGAAAGTGAAACCATTTTCCAGCTTTGTTTGAATCTTGACTGGAAAATCAGGGAATAGCTCCGCAGATTTTGAAAATTTCACCAAAGCAACTGACATTAAAAAGGGTTTTATCGATTGGAAGTTTTTATAATTACAGTTTTCTCGATTATTTTCCCGTGCGTAATCCTTCCCTGGAGGGTCTGTTTCATTGGGCTCGTGTGGATGGTGCTAATGTCTTTGATAGTGAAACATTTAAATTATGAAGTAATTTGCCAGTTATTTTAATGCTTAAATTAAATGGATGAAATTTCAGTTTCCTTTAAGTCCGTCCTATTTTGGTCTCTTTTCCTTGTTATCTTTGGGGTATATCAGAAATTAAATTCCAAATATTTTCGAATTCCTATTCTTGAGGGGGTATTGGCGCCAACGTTTATCATTCGTTGAGAGATTTCTTGGTTCGAGGTAAAAGCGATTTCTTGGTTCTTATCTACCAAACACCGCTGGATATCATTTTCTGATTTAGTGAGATAATTTCTAATGCTTTTAGGAATATATTCCGACGTCGATATTAAAAATATAAGTAGATAATTAATTTTTAGAGCTAATTAAAATTGCTCTTTCCAAAAACATAATTAGAAATGGTGAGTCATCTTTAACGATATGCCATTAAAATGATCGCATTTTATTAATTAGCATTCACCAATAAGTTTAATAATCTTAATTCTTACCAAATAGAGGGTGGTTGGAGGCGTCACGTTTTGGAAGCGATTGACACTGGATAAAAAATACTTAGTTCTTCCACAAACGTGGTATGTATACGAAGTATGTGGAAGGAAAAAGTATTTCCTTTTCTAATTGAGTTCTTAACGTTATAAAAAACATACCTATGTGACTTTAGTCAATGTTATATAAATTTTTAATTGATGTCTGCGCGTATACAGATCTAATGAAGCGAGCGTTGATTTCGCTAGAGTCACGTGTGGTCACTCCCAAACCTCTTTAATGAAGTTGAATGATGGTGTCCATCGGACCAAGATAGGAAAGGGTGAAGGGGGGGGGGCGTGCGTAAATTTCATTTTTGTCTTTTGCCACCCGGACGTTAATAAGTTAGAAGAGCGGACGTGGATCGATGGGCGGGCACATGAGGCAGCCTATTCCAATCCGCGTCCAATTCAATTTGAGGCGCAGTTCATCTGGCGCGTTTGAGGTCTGAATCATAAATGTATGGATTTAATTGGTGCACTCCAAATGAAAGCCGTTTCGCCAATGCGTCGACATGCGCGCCGCTGACAATCAGCGCGGAAAGCTATTGAAACCCCTTCGACTCCTGTCTGAGTGGCAGTATTTGTATGAAATGTAAATTTTCAAAGATTTTCCGATGGAGCAAAAGCTTACATTCTAACGCATTTGAATTCTGCGATTTAATTTGCCATTAATTAGTGGTTTTAACTACGAATTTTCATCTCTCTAATTAATACTTTAATTCTGTTTCACCTTGCCACTTTCATCTGATGTTTATTGCTTGATTGGAATGGCCTCGTTGAAACTTTCCTCCAACTTTCCCTTATATTTTATTCCTAACAAAAATAGATAGTTAAGACGGATACTGAAGGCTAAAAAAATTTAAACTCATGTTTTAAAGTGTAAAGGACTACGAGAAGCGAGCTCTCATGCACATCAGTCAGAGAACAAGGATTTTTTTGCCAATAAATATGAATCTTCCGTGGTGAAAATCACTGTAAATTGTTTTCAATTGCAAAATTATTTTAAAATGTGGTGCGAAGTTTTATTTTTCCGTTGTATCCCTATACTTTCATCAGAGATGTATAATTGAACGACATTCTGTACTTGAAGTTGTAATTGCCATGTTAACCGATTGGTCAGTGTATCCTATGATGTTGTACGGCGTTTCTTTAATTACCAATCAATTGATCGTCTGGGATATTATACCGCGATTATTTGGTTTTTTTGCAATATCGAGCCCCGTTTTATCGAAAAATCAGGTTCATAATTATTTGGTGCTATCTAATTTTCTTGTGATTTTTTTCGTAGGTGTTGTCGATAGATAGAATCGACGTACCGGAGAAGATGAACTGCTACATACTTTAGTTCGTAATAATAAAATAGCTGGTCGTAATTCAACCACCCACGACGAAGCGGAGCGTTAGCGCTGGCCATAAAATGGCAAAAGGAATGACCATAGCCTGTGGCGTGGTCAAGGTACGTTGTTGCCATGCCAGCAGCGCGCTTTAGAACGCCGAGGAATGGTAATAGTTCGTTTTCAAGATAATTTCCAGTCATGCCTACCGTCGACTTTCTTAGAGAATTCATTTCCTTACAATCTCGTCCGTTATTTCGCCGAGATTGCGTTCCCTCCAGTGATCTTTACCGCTCCGGTGGTCGCTGTCCGCTCGTGCGTGTACGCGATGCAAATAACCTCTTGCCTTATTCGGGACCGATTTCGGTCGAAGTTATGAAATTTTATTCCGCATTCTTCTCGCTTGGATTTATAATATGGTACTTTATTCCTTTTTTTGTATGTATGTAGATATACATATATATATATATATATATATATATATATATATATATATATATATATATATATATATAGTATATATATATAAAATATATATATAATATATATATAATATATATATAAAATATATATACCATAAACACAGTAATCAACCCGAAGGTCGGTTTAGTAGGTGATGGTAGAGATCAGCCAGTACTAAGCCCTATGCGGCGTGTGAAAATTCACACATCAGGGTAGGGGGGCCTGTTCCTTTCCCTGTGCCGGTTATGGTTCCCCAGGAAGACCTGGTACCCGAAAAATCACTTTAGCTTGGGTGGAGCTGCAGGTGCCCAGAGTGCCTTGCCCGGGAATCGAACCTGGGACCCTCCGATCAGCAGCCCAACGCTCTACCCACTGGACTACTGCGACCCACATATATATATATATATATATATATATATATATATATATATATATATATACACACATTGTATGTGTATTTATATATATATATATATATATATATATATACACACATTGTATGTGTAGATTTTTAAACCATAGAGACACAAAGAAAGGACACTCACAATACTTATGCTGTTTTGACGTTTCGACGGCTCGGCCGTCCGCTTCAGAAAAAAAAAAAATATATATATATATATATATATATATATATATATATATATATATATATATATATATGTGTGTGTGTGTGTGTGTGTATGTAGTGGAACTTTGTCCTCATAGTGTGTAAACCAATCACAGTAGTTAGGTTGGCTTTTATTTTGTGAACTGAACTTATTTGTGCAGTTTACACTGAGTTTTCCAGCGTAAAGATTGCTTTTACTGCAAATTATCTTAATAAGGCTTATCAATCATTATCATATATGACATTTATTTCTCTGGTTGCAGCTTTCTCCGTCCGTATACAGGTTATTATAGTTTAAGTTTCGAGCTTATGAATACAAGTGCGTCACACGTGTGCTGGTTTTAATTGCAACAGTTGATGATTTTCTTGGCTGTTTTTTTTGGAGCGCTGATTCTTTTCGAAAGAAATCACTCGTGCGTTTAAGCGAAAGTTACCCAATCGCATTTTTCAAACTTGACTTTCCCTTTATTGCGAAGTATTTCCCACGGCGAGTAAGGTGGCATAAATGTATGTAAATGGAACTTCTTTACTTGCGTGGGTATCGTTACGTGAGCGGTAGACCGAGCAAGAGCTAACAGAAGCAGGCAGCTCTCCTATCTCGTAGCTACCTGCTTCCTGCGCATATCAAGGGCATTTTTAAAATAATTTCTTATTCCGATCGGACATCATAATGAAATTCATAAATATATTTTAAGTGAAAGGAAAAAAATCGTTCTGGCAGTGGAACGGAATGGCTCAGAAATACGTGACACGGAGTGAAAATGAATGTGTAGAGTAAGTGTGTCAGGTGTTTATGAGTACAGAGCATGGGAAGTCGGAAATTGCACTCATGTTTGTCACTGTGCAAATACCGTTGTGTACACACCGTATGGATTATGAGTGCACTGTTTGCTTACATTTCGATCGTCCTTCTTTCCGAAAGGATTTTGCGTCGAAAGTCCACAAACTCTGAAATGTTTGCAATAAGTAAAGGATTAATTGATCATCCGGTATGCCTACAGAATTTTTGCGCACGGAATTCCTCGCTGCCAGTAATAACGTATCCAATTCCGATGACACTTTTTGTTCGACTTCGGGTAGCTTTGTCTGCATACTTTGGTTAAATATTGAATAAATGCTCTGGAATCAACCAATATGCATGTTTTTTGGAGCTAGATTATCTCTAATCTGAGGTGTAATACGGAGAAGCTTTGGAACTGTTTGGAAAAGTGCATGCAAATGATTTAAAATGTTGATCAATTAAAATATTTTTTATACGGCTTTGATATGCAATGTATATTTCTGTTTAATTCTTTTAAAAATAGCCCAAAAGATTGTAATGCGATATATGGCGAAATAACTGCTAGCATTAATACGTTAATAGTTGATTTGTGATCCAATGAGTGAATGGATGCGCTGAGTGCTTTCCCGTCACCCTTTTTGTATGGAATATTGCACATTTAGGCTGATTTTTTCCATCCTCACCTGTATACCAACCTCAGGAGTGAAGACTTTTTATGTTTTGGTTGTTATTGCAGTTTCACTCAAAATCCTTGTCTTTCCATCTTTTGTGGACACAAGAAAATCTTGTTCTCTTGGCCTTCCATGCCTCATGTGACAGATGACACTAAACCTTTGTATCCCCTTACCCTTCATCCCGAATGTTGAGTCGAAATGTGATAGTGAAGCTCACCTTATTCACTGCTACCACTACTGATCCTCACGGCAGTGTGTAAAATTCCATTTCCGCATTCAGCCGGAGGTAAGACCAATGCTTGTCCCCGTGAAGCCTGTGGTTGCAAAAATGATTCTGCACCCATAATATTTCGGATTGGGTTTTTAACGAGTGATACGTAGAGGTATCGCTTAGAGTTGAACCTTTGGTCAGCTATCAAGGTAGTGGTGTTATCCAACAGGCTACCAAGTCGAATAAATAAAAATCAAATTGCCCCGTAAATCAAGCGGAAATGGAACACTATAGGACGTTTCGTTTCCTATGAATAGTATTCGGTGAAAATAAATTGGATGTGGACACGTGTGTGGTCATCGCGGTTACCAGAAGTAAATCTAATGCCCTTAGACTGTACAAATTTGTGTAATACTTTGTAATGAATATTATTTTTTTAATATCCATTGCTGGTACCGTAAAGATTCTTCGATTTTAATTAAAGTGCATGTTCCGCCCTTTCTTTTAGTTGCCAGAATGGGGCACCACTCGTAGAGTTGGGTGTACTTTTTTTGCAATCATGCATGCTAACTCAGTTTCTGCTTTCTTTATGACCGTGGTGATCACATTCGCGTTGGAGGGGATCTCCGTTTAAAGATCGAGAACCGGCCCGCCAATAGCATGCGTGCCTATATGTGACCACGGAGTAATTGACGACCTGTCAGTGAAGTCGTTTAACACAGATACCATGCTGTCGACCAAAGATATTCATTAGGTAGTAATGAGGGGCATAATATTTGGCAGTGGTCACCTACATGAAATTCAACGTCAAATTTAAGCTACGTTTTCTCCAGCAAGTTGTCAAACAAGTACAAATTATTGACAACGGATACAAATGTCGATAATCATAGCATATGACACGACTCCTGTCCTTTTATGGTAGAAATGCCTTTCTTTTATATAGTCAGCTTCCGTGGTTATCAGTGGCCAAAATAAATAATTGCGATATTAGCGAGTTTGTGTTAGCGATAATATTTCCTTTTGTGTGAAAAGCTTTTCCCGAAAATGGCGAATTCGAAATTATTTCTGAAGTATTTCGTATCGGGGCACTGCACAGGTTTTCCCACAATGCGAAAAGACGACATGGTGGCAAAAATTAAAATGAAGCACTTAAAGATTGTCTTAGAACCCTCTTAAACGTTTAAAGTTACTGTTGCGGCATCTCCCGCAGTTTCTTTGGAAACTCTTAAACTTCGTTTGGGAAAGTATCTTCTTGGTCTTGACGTGCATACACCAGAGTTCGCCACAAAAATTAAAATACTATTTATCTTCGCGGGGCCATCCTCTCAATTTCCAACTTTAAATTTTCTGCCCGAGTCCCCATATAAGGTACGGGGTCATAATTCATCGAGAGACCTTTAGTGAATTGGTTTATTGTGTAAGGATCCACGACCGTCGTTTAGGAAGGTCACGGGATGCTAATATGGCCGCGTGACGACCAGGCGAGAAGAGTGTGGTGAGAATTGCTCTCGAGATGAATTTCTCCCAAGGAGCTCTCTGGAAGGTCGTCTTAAATACGGAAGCAAAGCGAGGGTCTCACTGGGGATTAAGGAATCTTCAGGAATAACAAACAGACGTTTGAGAGGCGGAGGATTCACTGTTTTGGTTGGGGAGGAAGTGAGAAATTCTCTCGCGGCCATGTACGGAAAACACTCGTGCTCATGCATTTTAAATGCGTTGTATAGTCCTTAATGATAGGTATTATGGATGCCGAAACAGACAGCGAAGATCATTCATGCCATTTAGGTTTATTAGATGAATTTGGGGTTGGAAAGATTGCTTGGGAGGGAGATGTGACGGGTTGGGAGAGAGAGTTCCGGCTTCGATCTCAGTCTGCTGTGAACGGAATGCGTCGGGAGGTCACACACGTAGAACGTCCCACCCGACGGACGGGGCATGGAACTCTAAGCGACGGGAATGAGACACATATGAAACTTTGGACCATGGAACTTTCGAACCCGGTTTCTCGGGCTTGGGAGTCATTGTAAAATCAACCTTACCATTCCGGTCACGGGCATTGCTTAGTTTTGGCAAAGTTTGGTGATGAGATTATTTGTTTTAATATATGCTTTTCCTGCTAATGCAAACGTAAAAATTAAAAGTTAACATTTTGAAATCAAAGTTGAACAAGCAATGCGCTTGACTTCTTATGATTTATATCGAGAATTTGAAAATGTATATAAAACATTGAAAATAAACCATGCATCATGGTCACTTTCGCAGGGTTACGTAAACAATTAGTTAGTTTAGTATTCTGCTTTTTTTATTTTCCTCTAATTTTTCTCTAATATTAAAAAAATATTAGGTAAATCCAGTTCATCGGGTTCATCCATTTTTTTATCTCTCTAAATTAAGCGTATTCCAAACCAAAAATGATGTCTTTCAGCCAACCACCAGTGTTCAAATTAAAATTCATTCTTTCTACTTATATTCAATGGATTTCATCATTCATAAATAATTTAAAAAGACTCTCCTTTGTTCATTGCCCAGTTCTATAAATCTGGAATTTACTTACAAAGTTTATCTTTTGAGTCTCATTTCATGTGTTTGTATTGTATGTGAGCATTTCATTTATCCCGTAGCTGAGCATATGTTTTATTTCCCTTTATTGTAAAACTGATCCTCGTCCGATATTGCAGGTGACGGCTTTCCTAAAAACTGCTATACGATAGTTCGAAGTACTATATGAGCCTTTTGCAAGTAACTACTTTGTCATAGGGAAAGTTTCTCCTACCGTGAACATTCACTTGCTCTGCATTGGAGAGGAATAATATCGGTTCAATTCACTAGATAGTAATTACAATTGTGTTCGATTCGTTCTGATTCCAATTAGGTCTCTCTGAAGAAATCATCGGTATTCACTCTCGTCCTCTCTCGATCGTACTTGATGAAATTACGTAACTTCCCCATTCGACTACGATTAATTTCATTGCAATCGATCAATAATACAGACTTGAATCGATGGAGCTCCTTTCGATTCTACGAATGCGATACGAATTTAATCAATTCAATCAATCAATGAAAATATTCCTTTTGATAGGAATCGAATCAATATCTTAATTACAATTGTCGAGAATAGCCATTATTCACATATTAAGGCGCATAAAAGTGATTTTTGCAATTCCGTTGCATTATTATTATTATTATTAAAAAAAGTATATTTCATGAACCGGTCAGCTAACGAGGAATTGAAAATAGACATACAAGATGCCTTTTAATTTTCTCGTTTGCTATCGGAGAATGTGAAAAATACAGCAATGCTTGATTTAATGCTGGAAAATGACTTTTAATCAACGCCTTCGTTATCAAGGCATTCGGTTTATCCGAGTGTTTCGGAATAATTTTTCAGAAATCAATGTCGAATTTTAATGGTGAAAACATTTGACAGCTTTCTCATTAAGTGCCTTTAAACACCTGGTGACTGATAAGTTTTGCGGCTCCTTGTCCATCCGATGTCAACTCAAGGTCTTACGGGTCGATGACGACCTTAAAGGGCCACCGAAGGCCATTAGTCTCTCTCACTCTCCTGCCAGAGCTTTTAGAAACACCGGCATTGCGCGCGAGAGCCATGTTGAAGTTTTATCATCACCTATTCGCCATCCCTCCGACTGACGGGTAAAGCACATCCGCTATGACGCGCGAGCCATTCGCCTCAAGGCGCGCCTGAGGAACCCCCTTTATTGTTAAGATTATGGAGCGCTCGTACATACTCAATGAACGCCACTCCCCAGTGCCCGAGGAAGAGTAGGCCTTTAATTGCTCAACTCCAGACGCGGATGGGGTGCGATCGTGCCTCAGTGACCACCCAAATGGAAACCACGACGTATCAATTATGGTCACCTACTTGTTGCTGGATCCAGGTCAAGGAGCAGGGCTAGTTTTGAAGGCAGACGAAATTATTCTCTCTCGTAACTTAATTTCGAATGCTCCGCGAGCACGCGAATCATTTTTATTGTCCTAAACTTTCCCTTGGCATTCGTGGATATATCACGAACCCGATCATTTACCCCATTTCCCTCTGCGAGATTGTTTTGAACGACCTATATCGAGTTCTGCAAAACTTGCGTGACGGTTCGATTCCTTTTGTTGGGATTCGAGAAAATTCGCGCCCATGTTTATTATGGCACCTAAATACCAAAAAATGGATTTATTAAAATATTTTACGGACGCGTCAGTTTTTGAAAGCATCGCTGACATTATTTCATCAATACTTATAATTATTCACGGTTTTGTGTATGGTAATAATAAGTGCAGTTGTTACTATTTATCAATAAATCTGTAGTGGTTTTGTTGACCTTATCGAAACGTTCTTGGAAATCTAAATCTAAAAATACAATGAATCAAAATTATTCGATTATTGTAGCGGAAGCACCAAAGTAAGTGACCCAGCGGGATAACCGTTTCCTTCAACGTAATTTGGGTTCTATTGATCGGAAACATTTTTACGGCTATCACGATTTCACCTGCTCTTAATTCAAAACCGTTCTCAGGATATGTTGACGTTGGATGTTTACAATGACCTCTTGATTATTGTAATAACAGTTCTTGATATTTTGAGTAGTGAACGTGATTTATTTCGTGGTTGCCATGCCCATTGCATTGTACAAGTATTAAAGTTTCCTGAAAGCTTACATAACTTTTTATCCCGGAGTCCCGCGACCCAATACAATGGTAATACTACTCAGTCGGATTAAGTCTGGAGGGCAAAGTGAAACCTCAGAGGATCAATGTGCCAGCGGTCAAATTCCTTTCTCTTTTCGTGTCGGTCCCTCTTTCGTTCTCCACTGGTCATTTTTTTGGTCTTTTGTACCTCCCGATCGGTCGCCCATGTCCCAATTTAAACGGCACATCCGTTCGTTCTGCTCGACCAAGGAGAACCACGAAGGATTCCTGACTTATCCATTTCATACTCCTTATAGTCCGACGAAAAATCCCGAGATGGTGTCCAAGACGTAAGGAGAGTTTACCATTTTCTATTGGTTTTCCGGCAATACTGTGCATACATTCAGACATCCATCCCATCACTTTACAGTTCCTTGACAGCCAGCTGCAAATATGTACTTTGTTTACTGTCGAAGCGATCGAGTGACTCCTGGCGCTAAGTCGGGACTGAAGTACGGTGGATGCATTCCCATCGGAATGCTCGTAGCAGATCCTGCGTCTGTCTTGCTGACGCTTGCGACTTATTTGTTGACTTACTCTCGTAGTTTGAGAGGATACTGTCTATCCTCTATCGTTTTCATTCACTTCTTCCTGGTTTAGGTGTATAAAAGTCAGTCTTAGTATTAAATTTTCGACCATTATGCATACTTAAACTGAGTGACTTTTCCATTAAACTAAGTTTAATTTCTGAGTTTTAGGTTTTCTAGGAGTTTTATAATGTTATAGTATTATAAGGTCGTATTATAATGCAATTGAAAACGAGCATCACATATTCATTACTTTGGTATCGATTAACTATGGTTTGGACGTAAGGACATATGCAGTGTCACGTATTGAATCCAGGATTTGAGGAATTTAAATGATCCATTAAAATAAAAAAGGCATCTGTTCCAATTATGAATGTTTTTTCTTTTACATACTGGTATGATTGCGGCTACGCATTTTAGGGTATAACTCTAGGGACATTGGCGCCACCCACTCAGAAAAAATTTCGATTTGAAGTGGCCAGAACTCAAAAGTTCCCGATGTCATAGTAAAATAATGATTGCATCAGAAAAGAATGTACAGCTAATGATTTCCGCCTTGTCTTCCTAAATATTATGGAAGCCACCTTTACTTAGTTGAAAACCTCGCTGTTTTTAGGTAAAATTGATCCCATTGAACATTACTCATAAAAAATTTCGCTTGTTATTTTATGCCAAACATTTTTCTCATTTCATTGGAATATAGATTTGTTGCACAGTTATCTCGCGATGATGATGTATTTTGCAGAAAATATTGAAATTCTATGTCATTTGCGTGGAGGTGAACAAAATCCGAGACTCTAAAAGAACTGTCGATGCAATTACAATGGTCGACGATGCAATGATGTGGCGTTCAATTGAATTTCCGGTGCAGCGAATATATTATAATCATTTCGAGGGGAGTATCACTCCCTTCCAGGTACCGACCTCCCACCAGGTAGTCGAGTACTGATATATTTTGAATGCCGCTCATAAAAGCTGCGTGAATGCATACTGAAATATGTTATCAATATATTCGCTCGCTTTTCATATTTCCGTCATTTAAAGTTTTTGTGACTTATTTTTTGTAATATTCCAACGGTGAAAATCGGAAAACGGTAAAAAAAGTCCTTTTTCCGTGTCATACCTACTTTTTTCACAATGCTTCCTAGCATCACGCCACGTGCACGAATTCTTCCCCACGCAAATTTCCGCTTTTGAATCAATATTATTGACTGTGCAACTCATATTGGATTCCTCGCTTCACTATCGAATGTGGGAATGACCTTTTTTCATTTTTCTAACATGTTTATTGAGAATAATATTACGGTGATTTCCGTGTGACGTCACTTTTCCCGTCTTTCCTGCTCTCCTCATTAGGATAATATATGATCTGGGGATAGCTTTAAATGGTTAAGTGAAAACAAGAGACCTCGGCAAGTTAATAAGGCGGTATTCCGGCTTAAAAATAGTCCTAGAATAGTCCAAACAATGCAGCAATTCGTTTGAGGTTTCTACTTCTTGGGTGTAAAGATCTAAAGATCTAATTCTAAAGATCTTTTCACCTAACTATGCGAATCTTGATTTGAATTAAGAGTTTCAATGCCTGATTTCTTTGCCGTCATTTTGTCGATTACTATATTTTAACATTTTTGTCAGTCAATCAAGGCCGTCGCGTTGATACATGTACGTATATAATGGATCCACTTTCTCAACGACTCTTGATATAGTTCACTCCACATCTCGTTCTGCGGAATCACTTTCGTGCAGTGCGTGTTTTGCAATCCACTTAATTATGCCGTCCTTCATGCAAAACATTAAAATGTGTTGTGAGGAATGTGCGTTGATTTCTTCAATGAGTATCGCAAGTGGAAATCAGCCGAGTTTTGCCGAAGTGTTACTCTATGCCGATCACTTAAAACTACAAATTTAGCATAATTGCTTTCAGAACAACATAAGCCAACTTCCAAGAAATACTACACGGGACTGCTACAACGTACAACTAGAACTGCGATTGGACAAAGATTCGTTGAAGCCCTGTGAAATCGATCGTAAATGTAATGCAATACACTCATGCCGTAACTACATGAAATTGATTCTATGGAAAGTTGACATGAAATCTGTCGAAATACTTATTTCACAACAATATTTTACGTGAATGAACTGAAATAACTTGGCTTGCAACACGAAGAGCTATCTAGCCATTATGCTGTCTCGTGTTTTAAAATAATCACTACCATCAGGTCGTGTCGAATACGTGGAGTAGTACTTGTAGCATAATTAATACTTGTTACGCATTTTACAAGTTACTTTCGTTGTATTCAATGGTTTCCGGCTCAACTTTGTGGAAGTTCCTGTTCATTAAATGAAGAACACAATGTACATATTTTTCCACTGTTCTTGTGAAACAGTAGAAAAATACATGGTGTTGTTCGTACAATGTTACTTTCGTTTTTGTAATTTCTCAGGCAGTTGCTAATCTCTTACGAGATTATTTGTAATGATGGCAGTTAATTCCTGATGCAGAATCACTCCCTGTCCCACACCGTAACGAAATGTATTATTCCATTTAGATTTGGGCTTTGGCCTGTAGATTGACTTTTACAAAGTAACTTTCGCGTTATGGCCTCGAAATCAGATGTAAACTTGTAAGTTGGGCAGATCTCGCCGCTCTTCTTCTGCATATACCGATATCTACATCTATGCAATGCCGTATGAGTTGCGATGTGGGCTTGGTAAGGCGGAATGTCTCGGGCCAATGTTCGGGATGTTTTCCCTCCCGGAATGCAAGGTTACTGTTAGCCTCCTCGATGATTACAGCAAGCTTGTTTCCAAGGCGTACGATAGTTAACCTTGTTTGCGCTGTGATAGGGAATCGTGTGAGGGAATGAAGATATTGAAAATCTGTTGCTCCTATTTTAATCCTTTTAAATATACGTACTTTCTTTCTCGTCAGAATATTTGGCGAGCCTCGCCGCCTGAATCTCGGCGCCGTGAGCAAGCACCGTGTGCGAGTCGAGTGCATTTGTTGCTCTGGTCCCCGACGACGGTGACGTCACGCGAGTTCAACATCCAGTGCGTATGGATATATATTCTCCAGGGCGGTTCTGTCTCCCCCCCCCCCCCACTCGGCACGTATGCCCCCGCATCCACTGACCTTGGCACAGGCGGAATGTCTCAATGCCAAACGCGACGGAAGCGGGCGAAACTCGAGCGCATCGAATTCTTGAACCTCTCCCGAACCTTACCTCGATTTTCACGCATTCACAATCTGGATTACTGCACCGAGTCCCAATAATGCATGAATCTACTCATCGAATTGAAAATTACATTGGTTTACATAACATGGCATCGCAATGTGTCGACTTATTTCAAAGGTCGCCCTCAATAGTTCTACATTTTGTTCAAGAGTGAGAATTTTGCGGTGCTCGTTAAGTTAAAGTCCTTCAGCGGTGTGTGTCTGCCTCTCGTTTTGCGAGGGCTGTCTGATAGTGTGTGATATATCCGGACTACACTAATGATGATGAGGTCATTCATTGATTTTACATCTTAAATTGTTGATTTCGTTCAAATGATTACTAAATATTTATCTCAAATTTTTATCTCATGACTGGAAACCTTTAAATTGTTGATATAATGAAATTGTGAAAGTTGCGAATGTAATGTGAGAGGTGTGAGTAATTCCTTCCGTATAATAGTACCTATACAAATAATTTACTCTATTGTTTATTTTGGTCCTTTTCTTATGTTTTTCATCTTGATCTTAATGTGAAATGTAATACAGATTGTCTCCCGCAGCCTCGTTTGCCCAGCCACAGTTGGACCTGTAACAAAAAACATAGTCCTTATTTTTTTAAATGTAGATAGTTCACAACCAAAATTACACTGTCCGTTAAGCAATGGGTAAAATTGAACTGTACTCGTATGTGTCCAAAATAGTGTTTTATTGCGTTTTGAGTTTGCTTGGTGTTTAACGACACATGATAAGATAAAATGTTTAATTAACGTGAAATAAAAATTTGTACATATTATATACATTGATGTATAATTAATGTATGTTAATTTTCTTTCTTTCTAGGTGAGTACCAATGTGGGAATGAGAGAGTGAGTTTCCTAGTGGTGAGTCCAACACGTTATTATAATTTTTGTAACTGCCCCACCCCTTACGCAGTCCTGGTACCTTCAGGAAAATGGCGTGCTACCATTGCACACGTAGCCGCGGGTTATTCATGATGCGTCGTCGTGAAGGAGTGGCGATCTGCGAAACTATGTTTTTCGCTCGACCACATACTTGATTGACCTTCCGTTCCATTCCCTTAAACCTTAATAATTACTGCTTCCGATTCGGTATCTGGACTCGTGAAAGCTTCGGACCTAGAACAGTTTCATTTTCCCTAGCCTTCTATTATCTCTTTTCTTTAACATCTGATTAGGCGTTGGGGTGAAGTGTGCTCTTAGGAAAAGAACTTGTATTTATTAATTTCCGTCGAGGGAAGATCGCTGCTCAGTTCGTATTTACAGATTACCTTCCCGCCGTGGCCGAATGGGTCCCACCCATTCCCCTATATCCGAACGGGGACATTCACATTCCGTGGTGTTGTTCACATTCGGACAACACCCCGTCGTCTCCGAATGTGAGTTTCATACAATGGCAGCACGATTTGGCCTTAACCGTGTTAATAAAAAAGTAATGTTTTATTTTGGGGGTGTAGTGACCCACTTATTGCGGTATTACGTTTTGACAATAGGCCAAGCAAAATTTTCCGCTTCCGTGGAAAATGAGACCAATTTGATACTTTTCGCGGCCACTTTTGCTATCCTTAGGCAGAGCAAAGTGTGATACGAAACCTCTTTATACAATTGAGAATGATTTAAATGTTATTTTAATTCCCCGGAAAATATTTTGACATCCGTCTTCTTGGTTTCGTGCCTGATCTCTGGGATCGGCGTCTCACCGTCCGTTTATGTATGGTCATCTTGACTCCGTATCCAATTTCTTTTAAATTAACAGAATTTTTAATTTCGCATGGATTGGCATGATGCTTTAGTAAAATCACCAACTAGCCTTGATTAATGAAAAAAGTGCAGCGTTTTACTAATTATTGTGGCTTTCCTCTGATAAATGCATACCAGAAGAGGTAAATACGTTGTCCAAAGAAGTAGGTACGTGAAAACATTGATATGGCCACTCTAAACCTGCCGCGAAATGCATTTCAACTTTGCTGATCTGCTCCTCTTTCATTTTTGCAACCGGCGTCCTGACAACCGCAACCACCCACGCCATTGCTGCAGCTTGTACAGGTCAGTCCCTGTAGTCAGTTCGTATATACTTAGAGATAAGTACATGCAGCTCCCCACGGACTGATGCCGGCGCTTGTGGCATTGTCGTAGAATACCAGCCATGGAAATGTAGAATTCTGTAAAGGGGAGTTATGCGTACTAATGTAGTCGTGTCTCCCACTTTGTGTTCCGGTCGAGAATCTTTTTGAGAGTGATAAAGGAGTCTTGGCGTCCATCTTCGTTATATGGTCCATTTTCCTAAGTTTCTGAATATTGAGTGCTCCACCGCTTCTCATCATCCTGCGTTTTGCGTAATATCCCCAATGTCGCAATTCGGGGTGGTATGACGCTGTGTCTTTTCAAGTTAAGTTTTCACTTGCCTTGCAGCTTTCTGCATTGTATCTTGTTCAATTCCTAAATCATTGTTTATTTAGATGGTCTCACTTGCTGGCAGCATATTGGATGCCGGAACTAATTGGCGAGAAATATTGATTTATTTCACATTAATTCGAAAACAGCACTTTGGCCTTTACATCGGGCTTTTAAAATTTTTATAAAAATTGAAACAATTACAAACATCCAAGCCCTAGATAGGGAAAAACCCACCTAGGCGGGAATCTAACCCGTGACCTCTGGGTTGGCAGACGAGGACGTTACCCCGACGCCGCACAGGCCGGTAATAGCTCCTGTTCATCACTTTTTCATCGCCATGCTCGTTAGACAATTTGCAAATGCATGTCGTATCGTTGTGTATGTTGATTCGAGTATATATTTATATATTGGGGTTCTCGAACCTGGAGCAACGCGACGGTCGAAAAAATATACCTTCCGTGACCATGGAGATACTATATTTACGATGCAGCCGTTCGTTGGTTTACTCCTCCGTTGCATGCGCCGCTTATTCTCCCTCTCGCTCTTTTCCGGTAGAGTTTCAATTTTTTTACGGTCTCTAGGGGTTGGCACGTATCCGTGTCTACCTGTGAGCAACTGCCTCACGCGATTTTTCTGACCTCGGCAAAAAATTTGACAGGATCACGGAAGGTCTGCACACTTCTGTTGGGAAAAGCACCTCCTGCGCCCCAGAATGCAGTTCTTAGAATGCCTTCAGAACATGACGCCTTCCGTTCACGGAAGGTCGCAATTGTTTTACGTGACTATGGCCAAACCGATTTCAAGTCACTTCAGTTTGTTTTTTTTTACTTCATCGCAAGTTATAATCTAAGTAAATGCACTTCTAAGACAATTCTTCGTTACTTTTTAAGTTTATATTTACAGTCGGTCATTTTAGTCGTGATTGCTTCACCTTCAGGGATACGGCAAAATGTAATTCTGTACAGTCTTGGGCATTCATTTCATCTTTCTTCTTTAACGACAGGTTAAGTGATAATGAGGTTCAAGTTTCATCCCTCCTCCGGATCCTCTCGTGAGTCTGAGCTACGGACATGCTATGATAGTACTTCTCAAAGAGAGCAGTTACTTCGTTGCTGATTGAAGTTTTGGTGACATATCCTCATTGAAAAGTAATAAGTTCTTAATTCCAAGAAACTGCGGGAGATGCCGCAACAGTAAATTTTAACGGAGTCATCCGCTAAATAGAATCCGATAAATTGTTGCATTGTAAAGAGGTTTAGATTAGATTACTTTTTAATCGCCTTATTAGGTGTTTCTAGTAATTTATATGCGTTGGTTGTCAATAATACGGATGTGAAGTCACTTGAATCTTCAACACATTATGTACGAGTGCGATTTCCTTGTTCGTTCTTGGGATTTCGGTGTTTGAGAGATTGAATTTCATAAGTAATTTGAATAAAAATTAGTTATTTTTGAAAAATGACTCCTACGTTAAGGCGGAAAAGTCATTTTTATGGTTTGAAAAAAATAGTTTTGAATTTTGCACCCTAACCTTTCGTAATATTTGTAATAATTATTCTTTCCTAATAATTTTGCTTTGAATAAAATAATAAAAGGCTCATCCGAAGCATTTGAAAAAATAAATATTTAGCATCTACGCGGAAGGAGTTGCAATTCGAAGTAAAGCAATGCTACCAGGTGAACGGAACTTAGTGTAAATGAAAGAATGCAATATGAAGCTTTATTCCAGTAAAAAAAGCTTGCTGTCGGTAAATGCTATATATTTAAAAAAATAACTCCCATTAAAGGGCAGCAAAATATGATCAGTGCTCTGTCCTTAATGCACGTACACAGTTAAAAATGTAATAATAACGCTCCTGCTATGCTGCAGAATAGGGAAATTTAAACTTTTTACTTATCTGTTATCTCGTATCCTACCCCCTCACAAGAACTGTGGTAATTGCAAGAAAATATTGCGAAAATGTTGATCAAAGGACGGTCTTAACCTCGGAAACTACAAAGGTGTTTCCAACCGAAAAGAATCATCCGGCGGAAATTTCTGTTCAATTGTTTTTACCTTGTAATTCACAACTGATGTCGAGGCGCATTTTACAACCTGGCGCAAATCGTAGCCGCGATGCTGTTTCCCTCGCTGGTCTTCTTCGGCATCGGTGGTAATCCCGGCGGAGAGGGGGAAAAAAAGGTACCCTTTCATGGAATCCATTTTCTCGGAATACCTAGGAGAGAGAGAGAAGCGGATGGGGGAGGGGAAGGCGCGAGAGAGAGGGAGAAAGAGAAGGGAGTGAAAGAAATGAACTTTCCAGACGAAATTGTGCGGAATGCGGCTGTTTTTCTGAAAAAATATCGCTCTTTCGTGATCTCGTTTCCTACGTTTTTATTTTGCAGCAGTGCGTTTCCGGAAAGCGGAGCATGATGGCTGGCCGAGTGGCGTTGATTCCGTTTTACAATATATTTAACCAGGATGCGCGTATCGTATTTCTGAATTTCATCCCATGTCAATTTATTATTGATGCAGGAAATCATCCGGATATGGTGTCCGAAGTTAAGGGGTAATATTTGACCCACCCCACTCCTTCCCAATGTGTCCCACACTGGATAATCCCGACCCTTTCGCCTTAACTCCCCATAACCTTTCCCTGTACTCTTTAAAAATATAAAATTAGAATATTACAATGAAATCATTCATTCTTAAAGTGAAATAGTTCCTATGTTATCTAATGTTCTTTATCTTTCGGTTCAACACTTGCGATATGCAGGGGATTTTACGCCTAAATTAATGTGATTCCGACGTTCCTAATTTATAATATTATTCAGGCGTTCCGATTTCCATCATATAATTAACTCTCGTGCGTGACTCTTTTCGTAATTTCGAAAGTCCGTAAATGTTGGACGGTTGGATGTTTCCTGGTCACAGTGACTTAATATCTGCAAAATCAGTGAAATGTTTCGGTGTCCTCTCTTTGTGAATATGCAAAAAAAAAAATAAGTCTCAATCTCCTCATAACCCTTTTTTTCGTATTAATGCAAAATAATAACTCAGCACATCAAAAAACAAGGCGAGGGAGTAGTTGGTAATTATACACGCATAAATTGATATAATTCGACCGTTCCCAATTTCATTGTTTCAAGGCCCTCGAGTTAATTTCGAAAGCAAGCCGAGCATTCGCATAAATGCGGATGTTTACGGATCTGATGATGGCGGGCCAGAGATTTCCTCCTGTAAGTCTCACCCCACTCTCTTAGGTTTTTTCCCTACTTAGCTTCCAGTCGGAATACTAAATAGCGCGGAGAGACGCGGCTACATCAATGGAGGGAAGATGTTTGCCCGCTTGTGTTTAGAGGAAGGAAAGATAAGGCCTTTTATCTTCGCTCCGCGGTTAGCCGAGAGGGGATTTCGTTTTATCTGCGATCCAGGAACTGAATAGAAGTCACAACTTCCTTCACGAACAAGAAGATCAGAAGCTTTCAAATGACATGCTTCGGTGACGGGGAGATTAGCGCCTCTTCCGTCCGTCGTCTCGGATTCGTACAGTGTTGCATCAAAGCCGGAAGTATGGAGCCATATATAGTCCGTTTTCCCTACTATTTAACTCAGTAGCATGTGTACAGTGTGATAATTTGTTATCGCAATCAGCTTTCCTTCTCTCTAATAAAATATCCCTCTAGTACTCAGATTAATCGGCAATATTTCGATTTGTTTTACGACGATGTTTACGAAAATCATAATAGTAAAAAACCAAAGTCATTTTAGAAATATTAAAAACATGTAATGTACAAGTCGAAACAAAATGAAACATTGCAAAGATATCAGGTACATTTGTAGGTGCATGTGTATGTTAGTTGGTAGTTTGTGTGCTTGCATGTGTATAGGATGTCAGTGCTCTTGCGGGAATGTATACAATGTTCTGTTTGTGGACTGTATGAATTTGTGGCTAATGAATACGATTTTTTTTCCTTTTTTAATTACGGGTGGTGTCCGAACACCCCCCGCCACACGCCCTTGCGGCGGCTTGCGGGGTATTAAGTAGATGTTATATCGATATAACGATATGATTCTTCGCATCAGCGATAAAATTCAGTAAATGAAGCAATTATAAGTGCCCAATGGCAGTCGTTCCCAGATCCACGACAAAAAGGCGAACTTAGCTGTAAGAGACGAATAGCCTAAAGTGGTGACTCCTTCCCGTTTAGTATTTTTAAAAAAATGAATTCATCCTTCAAAGCCGTGTGGGGATTAGAAGGACCCGGAAGTGAGTGAAGGGAAGAATTAAGTTGGCCTTCCTTAAATGCGAGGTTATCCAAGAGCCGTCGGAATAAGATCCGGAGACTCATTGCCACTCGCGGGCCGCCGAAAAACCACACGGATAAGGGACACGGAAGATAGGGCACTCGGCGACCCCCACCGCACCCCGCCCCCCAGTGCTCTAAGAGATTCCTAGGAAAATAACCAATTTACTCGAAATCCGAGCTCACTGCACTGTTGGTTGAATTTCCGTGCGGGTGTAAAAAATTTGTATAGCTATTGATAGTTGAATTTACTTTTTAAATTGAATACATTTTCCATAGAATGCATTTTGCGTCAATATTTTTATAATTTCTACGTTTTTCAGTGAATGTTGGCAATGTTTTACTTGTTTTTTTGGTACTGCGGTGCAACCGATTTTCCATGAATATCAACAATTAATTGCATTTTCGAGTTGCTTTCTGTGGTCATAGTTTCATATTCCTGGAAATTTCAATTAAAAACTTAAAAAATATGATATTTAATTAACGACGACCACCCGGGTTTCGACCGTGTGTTGTCGTTAGATACCCGGGTGTTTGAAATGGTTTCATTTCGTATTTCCCCTTGCGTGACAAAATAGGGTATGCCTGTCACGATGGTTTATTATGGTAGTGGTTGTGTGCTATTCACGGTCGTAGTGTTGCTTTCAAACCCCCGAGACCTTTCAGTGAATCGAAAAGCTCGCTAATCTCATGATTGATAAAATTGTCTTGTTCAAATTTTCAGTCATTTTTAATTTCAATCGGGCGTGTCCTAAATCCGAAAGCATTTCTCATAATCCCACTTCAGAAATTGTGGTGAATACGACGTCAATCGAATAACCGGAAATCGAGGTTTTCCTGCGATAGCATCGAGTCGTAAATTGAGGTGTTTTTAAGTGTCGAATGTGCGTTATCTGCTATTTTTTTGTGGGGCTTCCTCCGAGGGAATGGCGAACAAACCTCCTCGGCAGAGAAACCGAGTGCCTCACACTATTTTTCCAAGCATTAGTCGAATATTCGGACCTCGTCGTATGTTCCGAAGCGGCATGGTAGCGCGTGGCCGTCTGGGAAGCCCATTTCGCAACATCAAAGAGGATGCAAAAAGCCACACGAATCCACGCGTGAACCGAGAGTAAGGTGGTTTCCTTCCTCCTTTCGCATCCTTCCCCACCCGAATTTCGGACTCATGTCGTATTTCCTTTTTACTGCAGGCCTCATTGAATTCGTGCAGTCCTGTGCACGAATACTGAGTGTGTGTGTGAATGTTTTTTTTTCTTAACTCTTTTCCTCTTTCGAATTTCGGACGTGGCAATTGGGAGATGTCTGACCGCTTGACGCTTTTATTGACCGAGTCTGTGTTTTAACGGTAGGGAGGGCAAGGATTCGGATGGAGGCAATAAAACAAGAGTTCAGTGCCAGGAAAGCAAATTAGGAAAAAAATACATTTTATGATAGTGGGTGCAGTGACGGATTAGCGAATTTTCGTTGCATCGCAAGGTCGTGGATTACATGGTATTTCATGTTTCTGTAATCGATCAAGTAATCCAATATCGGCTATTGAAAGCGCAATACTCCGCGTGGCTATATAATCGTACGTCGCGACATTTGGGTCATTCCGCCTGTAAATACTCGTATTTCTGTTTGGAATTAATAATACAAAATTGGCTTCAAAAGCAGAATTGTTGAAGCAGGGAGGAAATCGATTGGTTCAGTTTTTGCTGAATAGGAATTCCAATAGGTAGGCCTTTAAATTATTGAAAATACGACAAGAAATTTTATACCCAGTTTATTAAGCCCTTTTTGATTCATTGTTAGTTTGTGTGCATCGAAAAATATGGTAGACTGCCAATAATAATAATCGTTTACTTGAGTAGTGTAGAGAGAAATCTTCAGTATGTAATTTTCTAGCCTAATAGGTGTCAGGTCAACCATAATTTTTATTCGATGTTTAGTTCAATTATAGATGGAGAGGAAATGTAGAATTTTAGTTTTTAAGTTGACTAGATATTAATGCACAGGGTGGATAATAGGAAAGAATATTCCACGGAAGGCATTTCGCAATGGAGCATCGTCGAAATGGAAACCATGCACTCCACTTTCAGGTATTCATTTACTTTTATAGAATTTTTTTTAGGAGTGCACATGTTTCACTCGTCCTGTAATACTCGTTACCCAGGGTAATACGCCAATTTAATTAAAAGCTCGCCATCGGAAAATTTCGTTTGGCAATTCGTGTTTGCTATCGAGGATAGATTTCTACTTATTTTGACCGAATTTTTGTAATTTTGTGCTTGTAAACAAAAATCAAATCAAATGATTTTATGGTTAAAATGTCACTCTGCATTCCAGAAAAGTCCTTGTAGAATCGCTTAGCTTTCATCAGCTAAAATGAATTATTTGCAAATATTCGATGTCATAAAAAGCTTTTACGTCGACTGTTTGATTTGGCTTTTGACTAACGAACGAAAATGCGGTCTTCCTCGTTGTTTCTTTTTGGCTTTAGATTTAAATTCATTCCGCAATGGTTTTAAAATAACGTGCTCTTATGTAGAATCGATTTAAAAGTAAATATATTCCTAATTTTTCAACACAATGTATGTATATATTGTATCAATGAAATGGTTGTACATACTATATTTTTAAAAACTTAATTTAAATATTAGGTTAAACCAATAATGCACTCAATTCACGTTCAGTAAGTACCCCACTTCATTATAGGGATGCAATGTTCGTCAACGTGTAGGCAAGAGTTTGCACAATATTTTGCTCGCGTATAATATCTGTGTCAATATTTGACCGGCAATAGATGTTGTTTGACCTAATGCCGAGTTGTTATGAAAGATAAACAGCCGATATTGAATTTTTAGATGGGTGTGGTAAATACGGGCTCTGGGTCTAATGTTCTATATTAATGGATTTCATGAGCGAAATTTTGTACTGCCTTGAAGTTTTCATTCACCTTTATGCTGTTAGTAAAATACCTTTACACATAAAAATGCACCAGAGGGTAAGAAAAGAAGAAATATTTGCGTTTAAGACCTATGACTGAATGTGTTCTGAATCGCTATGACTTTAGATCTCCCTACTGAACCACCGTGAGTTAATATTTGATCTCAAGAAGCACTTTTTGATCTACAAACTTCATAGCTTTTCGAATTCGCTCGCTGATGATCGCGTTGATGCAGTAAACTTCCCTCATCTCGGAGTCGCCGAGTCGGAGGGAAGATAACAGGAGTGCAGCCCCCGCTTACTCGAATGTTTTGTACATCCGGAATTTTCACGGAGTTGCGCTCCGCTAGGATGGTTTAAGGCACGAACTCCGACCACAAAGCTCTGGTTGAGCAGTCCGCAAAACCCACATCCTCGTTTGGGAGGAGGTGCCCGTTCGTGACGCATGCGTGTGGCGCGGAGAAGGGGGGGGGGGAGGGAGGGAGGAGGAGGAAGCCACCTTTTGGGGGCCATCTCGCGGACGGGGATCCGATTCGGGTAGGTGCCCGCATGGAACGATGGGGGGGGGGGGGGGAGGAGGAGGCATTGATGCAATATTTAAAACGTTCGAGGGTACGGGGCGTCTGGCACTCTCGAAACGAATAAGCGTCCGTGTCCCGTGGTCAGTTCGGCGGATCGGCTAGGATTGGGCGGGATTGTCATCGCAGTCCTGTGAAAGGAAAGGCGGTGAGCCTTCGACGGTGTGCGCTATTGAGCCTCCGGGATTGGTCTGCCGCCTACCTCCCATTGGGCGTCCCTCGGACGCTCCAGCGTTTGAGTGTTTTTGCGCGACTGCTCGTTTGCTTTGTTCGTCCCTGGGATAAGATGTGCCTGATTTGATGGATTCCATTTCCAGAAAAAGTTAGGGACATGCCTAGCGTTGTGGTCGTGTTGTTGACTGTTCATCTACACATACGAGGGTCATCCGGAAAGTAGTACCCGTTCGTGAAATAAAGACACAAAAGTAAATATTAACGAACATAAAAAATTTTATTTGAAAGAGGATACTTTAAACTACTTCTCAACATAATCTCCAAGCAAATTAAGGCATTTGTCATAACGTGTGACAAGTTTCTGTATTCCTGCTGCATAGTCCTTCGCCGCCAGCTCATTGAGATACGCGAGGGACCCATCTTGCACAAATTTTTGCATAATGCAGATGGTGTTTAACAATTTCATGAACAATTGTTCGAGAAACATTGGGAAAATGCTCACAGATGTCATCAATTGTGACGCGCCGATCGTTCCTCACGAATTCGTCAACTGAGCTCACCAGTTGGTCTGTAATGACAGACGGTCTCTCCGAACGCTCATCGTCGTGTGTGTTCCCCCTCCCCATGTTGAAGTTGCGACACCACCGCCGAACAGACGACTCGTCCATTACATTGTCTCCATACACCTCCTTTAATTGGCGATGAATATCACATGGGCGAACGTTTCTTGCATTGAGGAATTTAATCACTGCCCTCACTTCACAACTGGCGGCGTTCTCAATTTTTTTAAACATTGTAAACAATCACAGAAACAACACAGGCAATGCTAGCGTCACGCAACTTGGCTCAGAGAAGGCAGACAAGCCACTGAAGCTATCTGACCTCGTCCAGCGGCTACTCGCGTCGTCAGCACTTCATGCGGCACGAACGGGTACTACTTTCCGGATGACCCTCGTACATAAATACCCCACGATCCACGGAAAGTTGTGTGGTAGGAGGGTGCATGCTGCAGGGGGGAGGTGGGTAAGGGATGAATGAAAGAAATAGGGCTCAAATAGTTTGGGAAAGGGAAAAAAATTGCTCAAAATTCTTGAAAAGACGATCGAACCTATGTATATGTCTCTGGAAAAGTTGGTTCCAAACAAGTGTTACTTTCACTTAGTATCAAAGTTCTCGGGTATAAGTGGAAAAGGGGGGAATAAAAATTAACCACAAAAACTTACACGGTAGACCACTGACATGCCAAGGCAGATGATGCTGAACTGGAAAACGAGAAGGTGAAAATTCTTCTAATCCGTGGCCATGTAACTTATGGTCCCCACCCCTAAGAAGTCTCCGGTAGAAAATGTGGAACCCCGATGTTGGCAGCGGACTGCTTGAGTTGATGCCCCCGCGGAGAGGGACGAGGAATGGAGTTAGAGATTGAAAATACAATCACAGGCGAAAGGAAGGGTTTTAGTGTGTAATGTAATAATTGTGTGTCCGTATTACTCATACTGACATGCAGATGTTTAATCGAATTACCTGGCTGCCAAAGAAGAAAGGACTCCGGATCCAATCTAAAATATTTCTTAGACTTAAATATTCTCACACAAGAAAAATGATTTTATGGGTGCTACATTTCACTAAAAAACCCTTGTTCCTTAAAGGAAGAAATTGTCATAGCTATAACTCCTCCCCAAGCAACCGTAATATTTGATATTTAGTGAACTTACGATTTGCGCGCCGCTTAGGTACGCACTGTCCTATCACTAGTCCTGTAAACCTTTGGTTTGATTATAATGGTTTTGATTTCTGTCACTTACAGGCGGCAACTTCTATTGTCTTGCTTAAAATTTTCCAAGATTCTATTTAGTATTTTTTTAAATTAGTGGAAGGGGGGTAGTAGCAGTACTCATGTTTTCCTAACGTGATTTTCTAGCCTAAATAATTAATCATGTCTGAGCCTCATCTCCATGAACTTGCATTTTAAAACTTTCTCAGAAGAACAAGGTTCAGTTGGTAAAAAATGCAATTTAAATATGTTTTAAACTGTTAAATATTAAAACTGTCTGCTGTTTAAGAGTTCCCAACTGGCATTACCTTAAATTTCGACAAGTTTTCAATTTTTATTGTACGTATCATACTGAATGCTAAATTAGTTTTGAACGATCCTCCCGAGGGATGTCGTGACCCTACTTCTTTGGTAACTATTTTTTTTTACTTTTCATGAAACGGCAGATATCTTATGTGTAGGCGGGATAACCCATCAGTACCTCCTTAAATTCAAGATTGATGTCATTTACTTTTCAGATGGAAGAAGAGGCCTTCAAGAGGCCTGCGCTGATGGCATTACGCGATGATGTCTTTTTGCAAAGATTAGTTCGTTTCGTTCAAAAATGTCGGAAGACTCCCTGTGCGAATGTCACTCCTTCCCTCGTTCTTAGTTCAAAACTTACGGACGTTATTAGGTCGCGGCGCAATTTGTCCTTTTTATTTTTTCGGCGAATCTTGAAGTTTTTGCAATTTTGGTATTATAAATGCAAATTCTCCGCAATGCCACCTCACGATTCATTAACTTTCCTAATAATTTCCACTATCGCTTTCCTTCTTTTCGAAGTGATTTTCCTAATATCCATACTAAAAAGAAAGACTTACTTTTCCACAGATTTTATTATACGGTACAACGCGTTTTAGTATGGATATTAAATACTTCCACGAAGTGAAGCCTGAAACAATAGAATATATTGATTTTCCTAAGTTTATTTACACTTTAGTTGACGGTCTGCTATAGTGGGTTGAGCATTCGGCATCTTTCACAAGGATTCAGGGTTCATAACCCATGGCCTGGTCCCGTGAGAGGTCTCTGGAAACCACCACCCAACAGTGGGATGTTCTGGATATCAAAAACTTCTTGGAAACCATAGGCAGCTTAGGGAAAGGCCAGCACCCATCCCCAGGGTGGGTGAATTTCTAAGGGTAAAGGGTTAAGTACCAGGTGAACTCTAACCCCGCCTACTAAATTGAGTTTCTGGTTTGAAAGCTCTGTGGTTGGGTTCATACTACCCTCTTCTACGTGGTTGTTTCCCTGCTGGGATTTTACTGGGAAATATGGATCCCTCCTCCCTGTTTTCCAAACTGGTCCAAATATTTGCGTTGCAAAAATAAATAATTACCCCAATGCAATTCTATCCCATGGATGTATTGTAATCAACCAAGTAATTGGTAGGTAAGCCATCACCTATCAAGTAATTGGTAGGTTATGGCAGAGTTCAACGAGTACTAAGCCCGACGGCGTGTGAAATTTACCCACCAGGGTAGGGGGGCCAGTTCCTTTCCCTGTGCCGGTTACGGTTTCCCAGGATGACCTGGTACCCGATAAATTACTTCAGCTTGGGTGGAGCTACAGGTGCCGAGAGTGCCTTGCCCGGGAATTGAACCCGGGACCCTCCGGTCATTAGCCCAACGCTTTACCCCCTGGACTACCGCGACCCACACACACACACATATCTATGTGTGTGTGTGTGTGAAATAGTATATATAGTATATATATATATATATATATATATATATATACATACCTATACACATATATTATACACACTCACTTAAATATGTATGTATAATATAAATATGTATTTATTTACATGTTTATGCACACACTTAAACATGTATGTTACAGATTTCATTTATTTCAATCCCATATTGTGTTAGCGGTAACCATTGCTAATTGAAGCATGTCCCGTTCGCCTTCGCCTGCTTCTAGTGATGGAGAAGGGCTTTCATGCAGGTTATTATTCTCATCGGAGAAGAGGAGAAAGTCCCATAAAGCCGGATCTGGACCATATGGGGGATGAGCCTCAATCTTCACATTGATTATCAGTGAGTTTTACGGAACCCAACTTTGCACAAACACGTCTAATTTGTGTGTTAACAACGTTTTGGTGGAACTCAATGAATTTTACAATGTTTCTGATAGTGCTCTTTAACTTTATCTGAGGATTTTCTCACACGATGGCAGCAGTGGTGTTATTATTTACTTCCTTAAGTGTCAACGCTGTTAATTATACGATAAAAATTTTGGATCAATCCTTTTTGAAAAGCCCACGTAATGCGTCATGGGGAATTAGTTTTTCGCAACACTTTTTCCGTTGGGCATAATCATGTATAATTAGTCATTGTGATCTAATTGTTCGAGAGAAGGAGTAGTATGTCAAAACTGTCCCCGCTGTAGTCTAATTTCACTTGCTTCTCTCTGGGATAGATGTTATCTTTTGGTCCTAATTCTTTTCCCGGTGTCACAATCAAAGGCAAACGAAGGTCCACGGATTTGAATCACCAAAAACTTGTGTCTTGTGCTGTGCGAATTTAAAAAAGAAAATGACAGATAAGTCGTAACTGACCTCTCTGAATGATTCGAATGTTGGGATGGAGAGTGGGGGTGATAGTTGAGGGAGGGAGAGGGAGGCGCGCGCGGTGATTCTAATTCCAGCCTGAGAACACGGGAGGGGATGTGAGAGGGGCAGGGAGGAGGGGGGAGAGAGAGAGAGGGTTCCGCCAACCCACGCGCCGGCCCGGGATATAGTATGTAATTCCGAGAGGATTTTCATTTTGCCGGCGGGGGCTTGGGCGACGAAAGGGCAGCCAGCTTTTGAGGGATCAAAACCTGGACGCGAAGGGGAAAATCTGGGGTATACACCACGAAAGCACGACCACAGAACAACTGGGGACCAGACGTGTGCTCATCCTCTTCGGAAAACTCACGAGCGCGCAGAATGAATGAATAACAGGATTTTTTTAATTATCCTGTACGCAGCGTGCGAGCTACATTATGCAAATAGAATGCCTTGCAATGCACCGTCGCCGCACACACCTGTGGAGGCTCTTAGGTTGGTTAGTATCCAGACGTTTAATCTAAATAACACAGCGGGGATAAGAATTGCCTTCTAGTTGTCTTACCTGTCTTAAATTAGCCTATTATTATGGAATTAGTTTGAGCACCCTTCAATATTAGTGCTAGAAAAGGCTACGCGTAAAATAAGTAAAATTCTTATGAGGCTTTCGATTACAATTGAAGTGACAGTAGTACTGTGAAAATTGTTCACGTATTCCAAAATTTAGTTTAAATACTTTTGAGTATTTGATAGGTTTTAAGTTGTTATAATTTATGAAGAGTGACCATTATTTATATATTTCATGATATGGTATGTATTTATATTATTTATATGACCACGTGTTCTGTTTATTTTCATTAGAATTTATTTATATTGAAAGGATATAAGGCGCCTTAAAAGCATTGGTACACATTTTAAGTTCTCAGAGAACGGGAGCACATTATGATGCTAATCGTCTCCGTTTGTTATCTTAATGATGCTTAACATTTCATCATGAGCTTTATTTACTCGCATTATTATTTATGATTATTATAGTTAATCTACCGGTTAAGGTAGGTTTTGGGTGGGCACAAGCTACCAAACGGCACAGCGACAATTCCTTTTTGTCTCCTAACCAGCCAATTAATTTAAATGTAAAATTTTTCCTCGTTACTTGAAACAAGAATTGCTTATGCTGATATTTTTTAATTGTATGTTGGCAATTCGGGAAAATTAGATGTCACGAAGAGGATTTTTGGGGAAACATTCAGGTACGTATTTAGGCACGTTAATTCGGAATCCGCGCGAATCTCGCAATTTCCAGTAAGCCCTTTTTAGCTCCGACTGCTTCCCAGCCGTTTCTCGGAAGAAAAAAATATTAGATTATATGTAGTAGGATCTGGAATAATTAAAATCGAATATCAACCAGTGAATTAGAATTATATTTTAATATTCTTAAAAAAATAAATTAAATTATTGAACGTAATAGAGGGGGAAACAGTAGGGAATTTCCACGGATAGGACCAAGAAAGGAAATCCTACGAAATATTTAGAGATGAAGAGAAGATGATCTCATAGGAAGTAAATTAATAAGAATTGGATGGGGAGAATAGAGGGACAAATTTCGGCTATATGGACCAATCAAAAATATTAAAATCGAGTGAAATTGATGTATTGTAATGGAGGGGAAATATGCGTACGGTAGAGGAAGTTCCCTCAAATAGAACCAAGGCCTATAGACAATGTATTAGTGTGAGAATTAACTAGCATAATTGGAGTGGGGAGAGTGGAGGATTGCAGTCAGATGAACTTTGAATGGAAGGACTAATTAATGATCAAAGTAGAATGAAAAACTTGTGTTCTGCATGCCAGTCTTGATGTATAGCGATTTTGCACGGTGATATATGAAACATATTCACTCTAGCATTAATTTTTCTCCGACGCTCCCGCTTAATAAGGCGGTGGATGTCCCACGTTCTACGAAAGACTGAGAAACAATGGCCCGGGTGCCGAGGGTGGGTTGACGAGACTCTACACCGCCCGCCTACCGTCGTCGTCCCCCCTTCCCCCGGGGGCGTCCAGGTAGCCGCGAGGTTGAGGGGTATATGGAGGTGGAAGGGGCTCGCTGGCGGCGTTATTGCAGGCGGTGGAGGAGGCCCTGGAAGGCGTGCGTGAGGGAGCGACGGGGAGGGTGTGGGATGACGAAGGGGGAGGGGGGTGGATGAGGCCTCCCGGGGCCCGGAGTCCGAGCACGCATCACTTCCTGCCTCCAGGCGTGACCGGTCCCCAAACCCTCGCCCGCTTCCTCCCCGCCTTACCCCACATCCCCCCCCACACCCTTTTCCGGCCCCCGCACTGCCTCCCCCCCTCACCGTCACCCTAACCCCCTCTGCCTGTATATCTCGCCGTCCTACGTGCTCGGAGCAGTCCTGCATACCTGCCGTGAAAACCAAAAGCGGGGTGCTGCCTCAACTCTTTTTCCTTCTCTCCCTCCGTATCTCCCCTCTTGAACATCTCTCCCTCTCGGAGCGCTCCCTGTCCTTCTGGCTCTCACCCTCCAGGGAGAACCTCTTTTAATTCCCTTCGTTTTGTTTATTTATTCCGCTTTTTTTACCCCTCACCCTCAGAGGGTCGAATTTGTGTGCACGCGAGACTGCCGGCGTGCAATATGAGCATGGTTTTCTTCTTCGTTTTATTAATTTAACCGCGCTGCTGCTGCAGAGCGGGATCCCGTCGATGCCTCGCTCTCTCCGAAATAATATTTTTCTGATGGACTTGTCCCGTTTATATTTTTTTGGCGCACCGTTGGTCGGTATGGAGTGCGGTCGCGCTGAGTACCCTGCAGCGAAGGCGGCCTGTTCAGCCCGGTGAAGAACGATCTCGACCGCTTACCCGGGAGGTCGTGGGTTCGTAAAATAGTTTTGACGTGCATATCTGCACAGCACCAGAGGAATGTGGCAGGCGCGTCGTGCATGCACTATCAACGTCACAAATTGATTAAAAATTATTATTAACCAATAGGTTGCATTATTAAAACGACGAGAGCGGGTTAGAGCATATGTTGAGGACTTAAAAGCGGCATTACATGCACGACGGTATTCAAGTATCATTTTATCCAGCACCCTGCTCTCACGATACGAGCTGGGGGGGTGGTAATAATATTTTAATGAGAGTTGCGTGGTGGTTTCTAGTTTCCCTTTACGGTAGCGATTCATGGTTAATTAAAATGCTTGGTATTTCCACATTAAAGTTCCTTTTTCATAACCTTCACTCGGCGATTACATTGCACATCAAAACTGAGGCAGTGAGTAAAAACCTTAGTGTGGAAATCCCAAGTGTATTAAATAACGGCCGACGAGGTAAGTCGAGTGGGTAATACATTCGTATGCTTAACCAAAGGTTTCACGGTTTGAGCCCCGCCTCGTAAATGGGTGCTATGTTGAACCCCGGTGGTTCGCCCCCTGGGACGCCTAATGAAGATGAAAAACCACCCAATGGTAGTTTTTCATGTGTAGCAGAAGCTACAGAAGTGGTAGAAGGTCCCTCAGGTACATGAGCTGAACAAAAACTGGGAGAGCTAGGCGTGTGAAGTGCCCAAGCACTAGCCTAACTAATACAACGACACCAGTCGGAGAAATGGTGAAAATAAGATTAGAGAGATTCACAGTTGAGCCTATGAGTTTAAAATGTCATCGATCGATAAAGAACAGCTACCGATCTAACTAATGAAATCATATTTTAAATGCTACGTAGCCTAGTATATTACCATTCTATTATTTAACCGTTGTTTTATTGGTCCTGTTACTGACTACTCGTTTCGAATGCGTAGAGATGATTTTTCCACAATTTAATAGTGTAGTGTATGTAAGCCGTTGAAAAAATTATTTTAATAGTTTGAATTTTCCATTAGTTGCTATGCTATTAATTGCTAATCCCTGCTAACTAATTAATTCTATGAGCTAGTATTTAAGCAACCTTTAATTTTGATTTTACATGCCTGGGGGTGGAATCACTCCCTGCCACACACCCCGGGTGTGACCTGCAGGGTATCGTGTAGATATAGATGAACGAGATAGTCTCTCTCTCCACCAACAAATATTCATCCATCCGGAGAATGGTCGATAGATCCCGACGATTGCGAATGGTACTCGCAATCACATTTTTCCCTCCAGATTTTTTCAACGGCTCTCTAATCGCATTCGACGGGCTCCCTCGCACTGATATAATCGCATCGGTTCGGTATGCGCCTCTTCGCTCCCTCCGCTGACCACTGGTCTTTGCACGGAGGCAGTCTCGTGTTCTTTTTTTTTCCTTTGAATCGGATAGCGTTACGAGATGGTTGCTCCATTTTCGCGTGAGCTTGACCGTTGTAAAGTGTTTCGGTGGTCGAGCAAGTGGACTGGCTGAGTGATTCGCTTTCTTGCCGCTCGGGGGAGGGGGGGGAGCTTTTTCCCCCTCTCTTTTCATCATGTTTTACGGCGATAATTCACTTTTTTAAATCCAGTCCCAGAGTTCCGCAAAAAAAATGGAACTTCGGTTTTTCGTACTTGTGCCCGATCTGGCTGCCAGTGCACATTGCTCGCACTGGATAGGTGTTTGCTGTTTTTTTCTTAAAATTCGTCGGGCGCTTAATTTCGCTGATTGAGCAGCCATTCCATCAAATCCCTGGCCATTCTGAATTCAGCGTCGTTCCCTTGCAGCATTTATTTCATTCGTTCGTCCCGTTTAGACTTAATTGCGCCGTTTAATTTTCGTGGCTCGTGCTCCTTGAATGGCAGAGTTATTCATTACAGAGTTGTGCTCGGAGAAGACGATTCGATCCACTTTGGCTTAGGACCTGGATCGCCAAAAATTGAAACATCTTTTGCTCAAACCGTGCTTCTCAAAAGAGAGGTAATTAGAGTAGTTTATCGTGTATCTTTAATCCACTCTAGAATTCTAAAGCAAAAAAAAAAAATCCTTGGCTTTAATACATAATTAAAAGTCATCGTCATTGCGCCATTTTATACTTTGGCCAACATGTTTGCGTAGCAATATCCATTTCGAAATAAGTCCCCTTGACCTATCCCGAGATAATGTTTACGGACTGTCTGAAATCCTTTTATTTATGCCGTATGCATGCAATCCTTGCACTCTTCGTGGTGTCCAGTATTCACAAGATGAAATGTACTCCTGCTTAAAAATTCAAATCAAGTTTAGGTAAAATTATTCCGGTGGCCATAGCTGCGGCTGATTTTATGCAACATGGGTAACCATATCGAATGTTATCAACACGAAAAAATGATACGGCTACGCAACTTTTTACTGTACAATTGGATCTCATTAGGAGGTTCTCGTTTTTCTTCGTCCGTTTTAATGATTACAGAACTCTACTTCTGGTTGATATTTGCCGGAGAGCAAAGAAGAAGCGGTTGGATTTGTGACAATAATCTATGTAATCATTATTTTCTCCGCATGGGAAAAAGTAGTGTATTTATGAAAAAATATACTTTCAAATTCCGGCGGAAGGGTATTTGCTCACTCCTGTACACGTTTTGACATATTCCCTAGTATATTTTTCCGTGTATGAAATTGAGTTTATATTGACACTATAACTGCAAAATTTGTGAGCTGATCTGCATTTTTTTTTAAATTTCATTTTATAATTTATCATTTTGCATAAGGAAAAATCAACTGATTATTTAAGCAAATCTGGCACACCGGAAGAGAAATTTTAGTTAGGGCTGCCTGATAATTTTTTTAAATTTATTATAAAAATATTCAAAATTTGTCAAGCATTACCATTATGAATTGTGAGTACATTTTTTTTGCTAAAATTGCGCCCAAAATTTCTCTAGAAACCCTGAATATATAACGTGCATTGGGAATATTGGAATCCATTTGACTCATGAATTCTTGAATATATCTTGTGTTGAATTGGTTTAATTTGTTGATAAGATTTTTGTCGAAAATAAAATTATAGGAAAAATATTTGTGGGTAAAAATTTAAAAGTCATTATTGCATCAATTAAAATAACAATGTGATCGTTTCAAATGAACACACGCACACCCATATATTTATATATATATATATATATATATATATATATAGATATATATATATATATACATATATATATATATATATATATATATATAGATATATATAACGATTGTACGGAAAAACTCACACGAGCGGCACAATAATGGGCTGACACAATGTAACACAAATAGAAAAGAATAGACACATTTAAAAGAACACTCACACGGTAAATTGTTCAAGAAGGCCTCTGAGAGGGCCGAAAACTCGAACAATTTACCGTGTGAGTGTTCTTTTAAATGTGTCTATTCTTTTCTATTTGTCTTATATTGTGTCAGCCCATTATATATATATATATATATATATATATATATATATATACACCCATATATATACACACACACCTTTTTTACATATATATACACACATTTTTTTACACACACACACACATATATATATATATATATATATATATATATATATATATATATATATATATATATATATATATATATATGTATATTAATATATACTATATATCGTGCATTATACAAAGGAGAGAAAAAAAATAGAATGGAATTAGAAAGACTGCACCCAGAGTCTCAGAGAGTATGATGAATTTTCTGCTACCAGTTTTTCCCATTACGTACAACTATTTAGCCTAGCTATCTGTTCAAAGTCGCATCACCGGAAAAAAAGCATAGCATGCTCGAATATTCGCGCCTTTATGTGTTTGTTTCAGAAGCGGAAACTTGGGTTTTATATTCGGACGAAGAAAATAAAAAATAAATAATAGCTCGTTTAGGAACCGGTTATTGAAAAAAATAGAAGCATGACCCGTGGCCCGTAGAGGTACTTTTGGTTAGTGATTGACTTTGACTGTGAAGTATTATTATAAATCTATCATTAAAATAATTAACATCGTGCGGCTCTGGATATGTGCTATTTATACTATTAACCTAAGCCTATTTTCGTGTTAATCCGTTACTAATTTCTGAAATCGCCATGGCTTTTATAGCGGTAATTCGTGATAGAGTTGACTTTGGATACACACGGTTAAATGAATTACTATGGGTATTCCGTAGCGATGAATTTAATTTTATGAAAGGAAATGTTTTCCCAATTTCCCATGAATCTAACCCTTGCTTGACTTTTAAGATCCGGTCATAAATTTTGTCGTAAATCTCACTTCAAATTTTGAGAAAGATCCAGCCATTAGTTTGGAAGCATTATTACTGGGTAAACGACAATTTTTGATCGATGGAAATTCTTGCTATATATCATTAGGTTCAGGGAAGAGTTTAATGCAAAAATTATCTGAAGGATTTCAGTAGATCCCTTCACCTGGCAGTTTATCTTGACAAATGCGAGATTGTTATGGAAAGTGCGTGCAATTTGCTACGCAGCGAATTTTTTAAAAATCGAGATCGTCAAAATTTCAAACCCCCTTTTGTTTCATTGCTCCTCTATTTTTGTTAAAATCGTTGGAGTTGTGGATTCTCGTTGAATTGACACCATTCGCCAGGTAATCAAAACTAAAATAAAAGGCATATAAATGAATTCATGAGCTTTTTTCTCCGGTTTGTTTTCATTATTAGATTGCACTCAATTTTAGGAATCGGAATTTTATTTATAACTAAAAATATACACGATGTCTCTTCAAATAATGGTCTACTGCATTCGTTCCCAGTATGAATTTGAAATGATCGGAAATATGTTTAATGCATTTCTGCATAGGATTAAAAATCAAGGACCCATTCCTTAAAGCTGCTTTACTATTTACGGGACCTTTAAAAATCGTCGTGAATTTCATGTAAATCACACTAAATTACAGCCTTTAAAATGTAGACAAGAAGTGAATGTTGCGTCAGATTTGGGGTCGTTATGAGACTCTGTAAGTACAAAGCAGAAGAGCTTGAAATTGGATTGGCTGGGCGGAGGAATTTGAATCAAAATCGTTCAAATTATTCCCATTATTCGGATGTTTCGAGTACGTGCGTATATTAGTCCCTCGTTATCATCCCATTCCTTTAATACTCCGCCAGGATGAGTTTGTTTTTTTTGTTAGTTCACCGCCGGGAAGAGTCTAAGCCATACCTGTCGTGATCTAAATTACGCGCATGCATATTTCATCCGGGAAGCCATGGAAATTGGTTTTATATTCCCGAGGAGCTAAGCCTGGAAAGTACATTTTCGGGCCATCTCATTACGGCAAAGTGAATGACGAGACGTTTCGGAAATAGATTCTCCCTCAGCGTGTGCACCACGGGAAGGAGGAAGAGAAGCTTAAAAAAAATAGGAGGAGTTTACACCCTCCCCGGAACCATCCCTCAACCCTTCATCCACCCTCCTCCCTTCTCTTTTCCCGAGTACATACCCAAGAGCGATGCAATGGGAGGAGGAGCGGCGGCCGCATCCTACATTTTAGCTATGCGGTAGGGTAACTCCTTGGCGGAAGCGTATGGCATTTATACACATATATATGTTTATTTATATGCCATATTTATATATATACATACACAAACACACACATACACATGTATATATATATATATATATATATATATATATATATATATATATATATATATATATATATATATATATATATATATATATATATATATAAATGTGTGTGTGTGTGTTTGTGTGTGTACGCATGCAGGTAATGGCACTTCGATACCTGCTCCTCAGCATATCTTAGTTGTTTTTGGGTACATAGTTATCGGTACGGGTATCCACCCCTGGCATATACGTATAGAGATAGAGAGGAGAGGGAGGGAGTAAGATCTTGTGCTCGAGAGAGGGAGAATTCGATACATTCAATGCCAAGGCTAACGGTTGGAAAATTTGAAATTCCCAGCGCGGACAGGACACGTTCGAAATCTGATTCGGCCCCGTTGGCTCGTTTCCATCTTTTCCGCCACCGCCATCTGCACTCCCCACCTCAAACATCATCTTCCCCCTCCCTTCCTCTTCCTTCCTCTCTCCTTACCTCTTCCCTTACCTCTTCCCTTCCAATCTTCCCCACTCCGTCTTCCAGTAACGTCGGAACTCCTCCTCCTTCACTCACTCACACTCGCCATAACTCCTTCCGCAATTTTCCTCCCGGGTCGCCCTCCCATCCCTCCTCTCCCCCTTTCCCGCCCGACTATCCCTTTCGTGATCCGTCTCCCAGAGTCAATGCGGAGATGGCAGCGCATAACAAATGCCGCAGCACGACCTGACCCACTATTCTCGCTCAAGGGTTGAAGTGGACCTCACTTTCTTTTCGGGGAACGGCGTATCGGGAGTATGGAGACGGTGCGATCGGATTGCGGACCCGCGCGAATTTTATTTCGAGAATACCGGGCCAGGGAGGGGTGGGAAAGATACATCCGACGCCCGTGGATCTTCTTTTGTTTTCCTCTTTTTTTTCGGCTGGTTTTTTTCGTTGCTACACATTTTTTCCGGAGAGTGTCCCTATCATCGAGGCACCGCGGAAGGAGGAAATATACCGTGCTCACGGACGCCGAACAACAGAGTGATTTTCATTTTTTTCTCGGATTGGACCCAAGTTTCCTGGTTGCAAGGGGCCTTGGATCTGTTTCTTCTTCCTCTTTCACGGGTCGGGTGTGTGGCCTGAGACTGGGACCATTGTGAAGCTTTTTTTGCTGAGGCATGCTATCTGTTCTTTTTTCTTCCGATTTCATCTTCCCCACCACCCCTCGCCAACGTCCCTCAAACGTCTTCAAACTACACGGCAACTTCTTGTAATGCGAACGGACCTCGAATCAAAATGGGAGGCAAACCTAACCCTTTGCCCCGCGGTTGATGGCTAGCATTTCTCGATGCCGTGGATGGCCCAAGTTCGGTTCCCATAATGTCTTACGACCTCTCACTCGAGCAGATTACTACACCCGTTAAAAGCCTCAGTCGATAACTTACCAACGCCGCCATCTCAACGGACGAGAGTATCCCCATCCCTCGTTTCTGTGGAGGGTGTAATCTTTCGCCTCAATTGCTTCAAATACCAAGGATTCCTAGATGGGTTAAGTAGGATTTGTACCTTGGAATTGAATTATTAATCATTATACCATTTCAAATGGTGAATTTCTGTTTTAAAAAATTGTAAGCTGTACCACTAGTAGTAGTAGTTTTGAGGGGAGGCGACCGACAGCTAAGGTCATTTGCGCCATAGGGGAAGGACAGGAAAGGATGAAGGGTGGAGAGAAACCCGGCGTCGGCATTAGCCTACTCTTTACGAAAGGCGCAAGGGGTCCGCGGCTTAACGTCCCATCCGACGGACGGCGTACTCACTCAAAGTGCCCTCCACAAAGCACCTCAAGTAGGGATCGAGATACCTCTGTAAAATATTCAACACCGCCGGGATTTGAACCCGCGCCCTCAGGGTGGGAAGCCAGTACGTTAGCCCCCGCACCATCTCGATCCCCGCTGTACCACTGTAGCGTGCTCTAAATGGAATGAAATAATTTAAAAAAAAAAAATATCAAAAAACTTTTTAAAATTATAATTGTAGTTCATTGATTGATTATTTCAGCATGAGGATTAATTTTGAATCCACTGGCAAGCCGTCGGGACTAATGGATGGATGAAACCGATCATCTTGGCCTTAAATCTCCAGACTGTTGGTCAATGTTTACCCGGTTCGTAATGGGAAATCTATACCCAGGTTTTGCAGCGTTTTTTTGGATTTATACATCCATATCATTTTTAGAGTTATAAGAAATACCAGTGCTGAAAAAGAATGAAAGGCCCTGCGAAGAATGAGTCTTTATTGCCAAGAATTTTGCATGACTCTCGGTGATACTGCGTTTTGAGTCCCAACACTTACGAGTCTGTCTTATGCAAGGTTTCCCAGTCCGGTATATCGTCTTAAAGGAACACAAAGTTTCCGGTAATGTATACACATATTTATTCACTATTCGAGATAAAATCTCAAACTATTTAAATTTAGTGGAAGTGTATAATAACGTTTTTCTCTTGATTAACCCCTCAGACGTGCCCGGCACTGCGTTAGATAAGAGCTTCGAAAAAATTTAAAGCGTCGTATTTCATCGGACATGTAGACAGGGTTGATGAATGCTTTCCTTCTTGACTCGTAACAAATGTAAACTGCGTCGGCGATATCTGTATTTCACCTCCACATTTTAACGACTCTTAAGCACTCAACGTGGCGCCCTTCAATGTTTCCCTGATCCCAGTCGCCCTCCCCTGGGAATGCGACTGCAGACCTGTGTAATGGTGAGTGTAAAACACCGCCGCCAACCTTTTGGGTTTGAATCCAAGGTGGACCGGTATTCCCGTTTATACCTCTGAGGAACGCGAAGGCTTCATCGTGGAAAAACTGCGCTCTCTATGTCAGATGTAGTTAGTTGGCAATAAATGCCTTCTATTACCCAAATGACCGATGCATTACTGTACGAGTGATAGGAGCCTTGGAAGTAATGTGCTTTAAAGTCACTGGATAACTCGTGCGCATAGCCGTGCGTTTTTATCGATTCGTCGGGAGTCAGAAGAAAAGCCACGCGACACCCGGAGGTATTGCGAAAGTAGAAACAACGAGCCGGCTGCTTTAAAAAGATCTCCCTTCCATCCAATCTTTTCCCAGGCATTAAAGAATACGACTTTGTTCCCATCTCTGACTCTTAAGCAATAGTATTTTAAATATGTAAGCGAAGGCCGTGATTTATCTTTCAAATTAATCTCCATATTTGATGACGAAAATCTGCTTATTTTCCTAGGTACCGCTTCTGTTTAAACAAGTGAATTAAAGATGGTTTAATTTGGTGATTTACTAAGCTGTCGAAGTTCACCCTCTCTTCGTTTATTTTCGACATTTCATCACTGGTAGAGTTATGAAGCTTTTGAAACTAATTATTGCCGGTTGAAACAATATAAAAGCACGCTATGAGTGATAGACACTAAATCTTAACACTATAAGAGTCTTAAATACTATGACCCTGGATTTGGAGTGCCTATAACGAGTGTTATAGGGTGCTTGGAGTTCGAGTACCTACATTTTTACTGTTGAGTGAGAGTGATTGTATTGGAAGACTACATTTTCGATGAATTTCTCTATATTTAAGTAAAATCTTCCAATTTAAATTGGTATTGGTTGATAATACGAACAAAATTAAGGTGCTTTTTCTACAAAATTCCAGATTTCCTTGTTTTTCTATGAATATTTTTTGGTAGTGTTTTTATCTCAATTTTTAAGAAAATCTTTTAGGTTTATCTGCTTGCTGTAGTGTGTATAGTCCCCACCCGTGCAAAATTAAAATGGTTGTCATTTGACAAATTCCAAAGAAACTGCGGTCAAGGCGAATGATTTTTACACTCTGAAATTGTTGCATTGGTTGTCATTTGGTTCCTAAACGAATACGAGAAATCAATATTGAGTGTTGCTGTTCCTTTGCGAAAGCTTGCTGGAATGCACTGAGTTGTCAATTGAACGCGAAATTTCTCGTTTAGGGCTAGCACGCGTATATTCGAGTGGACTGAATAGTGAATTAGATAGCGTGCTCGGTGACTAACCTGATTGCTGAGGGTTCAAATTTGACCGTGAGTATCCATGTTGGTGCCATATGACGTCTGGCATGGAAAACCAAACAAACCCATTAAGTAACCAATGGGTGATTAGTTTTCCTTCCCCAAAGAAAAGTCATCGAAAAAATGTACAAATCTCGAAAGTACTGTTTAATTTTTTTTGATTCGGAGTTGTAAAACTAGTTTTCCGTTTTTAGATAATCTTTCTTAGATAGTTTTCAAATAATAAGCCATACCTTCTATCGAATAAATGGCAGATGTTGATGATAAAAACACACACATATACACCATAAACACAGTAATCAACCCTTAGGTCGGTAGGTGGTGGTAGAGTTCATCGATTACTAAGCCCGACGGCGTGTGAAATTCACTCATCATGGTAGGGGGGCCAGTTCCTTTTCCTGTGCCGGTTATGGTTTCCCAGGAAGATCTGGTACCCAGAAAATCTCATAAATTGGGTGGAGCTGAGGGTGCCCAGAGAGGCTTGCTCGGGAATCGAAACCGGGCCCTCGCGTTCCAACGCCTGGACTACCGCGACCCCCACATTCATACATATATTTATATACTAATGTGTGTATGTGTTTCCGAAATATGTATCTGGTCAATGCATACATATTTATACATACGCACAGGTATATATAGTCATATTTCTTAGTTGATGAGCGGAATTGAAATACAAGATTCTGAGAGACGCACCAGCCAAACACAAATTCCACACTTCCTCATGGTTAGAAGGTTGGCCCCTGCTGTCCATCGCCCCAATTTATAATTCATTTCTTCATTGAACTCTCCTCACACTTTTGGAATCATGTATGAGTTAATATCTCTTGTCTCATTACTTTAGTATGCAGTCTAATGTGATGATAAATACAAAAATATCGACACATGTCACCTTCGATAGACAAGGTCCTTTCGAGTAAAAAAGTCGAATTAATGGAAACATCATCATACGTAACTGCACTGCCTACATCGTCTGTCTATATCCTAGAGTGACGTTGAAGGTACTTTTCGAGGACCAAATAGTAATCATATCTTGATCAAAGTATCCAACAAGGACCGAGGAAAGATTTAGTTGAAAAATGAATTACCGAAATGATTTTTGGCAGCTCATCTCTCATAATTTTTCATGATGCGCCACGAATATCGCCTCTTTCATTTTCATGAGTCGATGGATTAGAAATAACCTGAGCCTGTTACCGCTTCTGTGAATCGCTCGGAGCAGGAGGTGATTCTGAGGATTTAGTCGGGCAGTACAATTCCAGGGCAAGGATAACCGGCGCCCCTTTTCCTTTCGCACTCGGCCCCCTTCGTTGTTCCTCTCGGCCGTTAAGACTGAAGGACTGGTCGTTTTATCCTGCTCGGAATTCGATTCCCTCTCTCGTCCTCATTCGGTGGATCTCTTGTGCATACATACATTCTTCACGCCGTGGATTTCACGCCCACCCTCCATCCAGCCGCGCCCCCCTTTCCTCCTCCTTGCCCTCCCTCCTTTCGCTCTCTGATTTTTTTTCATACCACTTCGTAGAAGGCTCGGGGAGTTTCTTTTGATCCTATCTGCCAACTCCCCTTCCGGACTAGAACGGAACTGGGGGGTGAGGCGGGGGGGGGAGGGCTATATTTTTTTTCTGTCTCGGTAGTCCTGGTCTTTATCTCTCTCGGAAATGGCTGAGGGGTGACTCTCCCCTCCATTTCACCTCAGACTCACACTCCCTAATCTTAAAGACAGACCGACATAATGCGTCCGGGTCAAGACGGCTGTCTTGGAGCGACAGTACAGTAGTCGTCGTGACTTTAACGCAAGGAGATTGAAGATCACCGATCCCATCTTATTATCGCCGTGCCGTGTTAGAGCGCCAATCTTGTAAATATTTAGTAGGCCGACCCGGATCTATGAGTGGGAAATGAAGACTATCTTCCGGTTCCGAGTATCCGGGTACTTGTTTAATCTAAATTACTGGGTGCATTTTAATGAGGAGGCGATTTACGGCTTAGATACTTCACACTGGACTTAAAACCCAGCTTTGTTTGAAATGAAGGGAAGAGAACAGAAATGCTGAGAAGTTTCCTTGCATTTCGGTTTTCCTGGCTTGCTCAGTGTTCTTCAGTGGTTTTTAACTGAGTAGTAGTTTTTAGGGGAGGCGACCGACAACTGAGGTCATTTGCGCCATAGGGGATGGACAGGAAAGGATGAAGGGTGGAGAGAAACCCGGCGTCGGCATTAGCCTACTCTTTACGAAAGGCGCCAAGGGGTCGGCAGTTTAACGTCCCATCCGACGGACGGCGTACTCACCCAAAGTGCCCTCCACAAAGCACCTCAAGTAGGGATCGAGATACCTCTGAAAAATATTCAACACCGCCGGGATTTGAACCCGCGCCCTCTGGGTGGGAAGCCAGTACGTTAGCCCCCGCACCATCTCGATCCCTTTTTTTTTTTTTTTTTTTAACTGATTGCTCTATTATTTAATGAAGGTGGATTCCCCACTAGCGTCCCTTTACGGGGTTTAATCAGTTGCATTACATTTAAATTTTCTATCACATATCCTTGTGATTTCCCCTCAGCTTTTAAAGTTGGAAAAACTCTTTTCCCTCGAGTATTTTCCGCTTCTATGGCTTCAGAACACTTATAAACTCATATTTAGTCTGGAATAATACGTTCTTCTTTATAGATGCGAGATGCAATTCAGCGCCTTGTGGCATTAAACCATAACCTCCATTAGAAAAAATTGCACGAAATCTCCCCTTTATGGATAATATCAATCCGTTAATTATATCATGCCAATAATAGCGGAATTTATCATTATTCCTTAATTGACTTGTTTAATTGTCGAGTTCCCGATTAAAAGTCTGAAGTCAACTTCTCCTATGATGTTGACAATTACTATTTTCCATGTAAGGGTTAAAGTTTCTCAATTCCTCGGAACTGTGATATATAGCAGTCATTAGCAAGTTACAGGAGTTATAAATCTTGTAGAAAATTAAACTCCCCTTCGGCCTCGATAAGGTTTTAATATCCTAGCAGGAAGTGCTTTTTTCAGTTTAACGAGAGATACTTATGTTGTTTTGACTTTGTGAGAAGTGGATGGAGTTTTGTGTTAATTTCTTCGAAGTTTTTCTAAAGACATTATAATTTTTATCCCTATGATAGCTTTCCAAATCGAAAACAATGTACTCTCTGAATTTAGACTGTGACGATCGGTAGGAAAAGATTTCTATTGCAGTGATAAAAATTCGGCAGAGAGAAAGGGTTATTTTATTTGGATCCTGAGTATTTTACGAAGGATGAAACAGGCGATTCCAATTAACTGTTTGGCCTGCAAAGTTAGTCCAAACATGTCCCCCTCTTTGCCATAAATCTTTCTCCCATGTTTCGTCGCGTATATATAATATCCCCCCCCCCTGTAGGACCGAGACGAATTTCGTGACGCTTTTGTCTCTCTTATCGCGTAAACACGCATTTGGTAACCGCGGCAAGTTTTATTTGTCCGATTCGTATGGGTGAGTCGAGTGGGACGAGAGATCCGTGTACTTGGGGGGGACCCAGGCGCGTTTTCGGGGCTTTTGTCGAGAGGATCCTTCATCCCCGTGTTTGACCTGACGCCGTGATATCACGTGGTAATTGTTGTTGTGTGCCGCAAAACAACCCTTTTTTTCCTCCCTCCGTCCCCCCCCCTTTCGTTTCGCCCGCTGCCTGGCGCGCCCCTCCCCTGGGCGGCGGATAATAAAACATCGGGGTTCTCGCCGAGAAGGCTTTTATTAAGCCTTGCATCTCACGCGAAATGTTTGCTCGATCCTCCAGGTCGTCTAATCTCAAGTGAGAGTGTGGGTCGGGGGTGGGGTGGGGTTAAGAGAAGGGACTTAGGGAATGGGAAGGGAGGGCCAAGGAGTTTTCCGGTGGGCGAGGTGTGGGCTGGGTGAGGTTTTGTGGGGGTTAGTCGAGAGAGAGAGAGAGAGAGGAAGGGTGTAGGAGAGCAGGGCGGGCCAAATTAAAGAGGAAGAATTAGGGGCTTACGGAGCAGGGGATCCCGACTCCGCCTCCTCCTCTCTCCCTCTCCCCCCCCCTCTCCCAGGCCGCATCGAGAATTTTAGGTTGGTGTTGATTGGATTCTTTATGAGCCGAGAGAGACACGAGAGGTTACCGTGGGGGATGGAATTTTCCATTTAAAACGTCGGGGGATCAAGATTAAATGCAGCTGGGATGAGTCCCTAAATGGCCAGAAAAAAATACTCCCGCTGACAGGGTGATCCTGTAACCATTTTGCGGGAGATTTGTGAAACTGCACGTTGCGCATTGTTCCCTTAAGGGTTTAAAGTGCCGTCCTCATTCAGAATGGAAAAATAAAACTCCGGCTAGGCGTCAGGGATCCCTATAGTGTGTTCAAATTTTGCTAAATCATTTCAAGCTGAATTTTCCCAATACGAGCACGCGTTCGACGATCGTGAAATACGAAGTTTTAATCATTGCCAGAACTTGCTCAAGTCGGAGGTCCCAACCAAATGGCCTCTTCCGAAATTTATTTTAAGCTTTTTCTGATTATTTGCCCCTCTCCCCCCTCATCAGGTTCTGAAGATAGACAAAGAAGACTCAGATGGACAATAATAAGGCTAGATGAAATATTTAAACCATACTAGGTTACTTCAAGTTAAAAAAAGGAAAATACTCCCCCCCCCTCCTCCGCTCTAGTGTGGTTGGATGTTATTTTGATCCTCATAATGACATTATGGAGAAATTCTTGGACTAACATAAATTTCCAACCAATAGCTCGTTTACATTCGTTGATTCCTATGTTGCGTCTCGATTAGGAATACTGTGACGTCTTTCCAATGTTTTTTTTACTTTTTCTCATATATTTTACTTTTATACATGAGTATAATAATATAATAGAATTTTTACGACAAAAAACAGGCGGTGCATAATGGTGTATCCCTCCCCACATTATTTTATCGAAGTTCAAACTTGTGACTATCTTGATAGGCGTGGCTGTGAAGGGCGTGCGGTGGGCAAGGGGTAAATTGAATATTGTGGTAGCGCAAAACTGAATGCGGGTGAGATACGGTGAGGAACGAGTGGGTTGAGAAAGAATGGAGATTGGATACACCTGTGATGGACGTGTATGAAAGAAGAGTGCTACGCTTGTTTGGTCTTTTAAAGAGAAAAGCTTGAGATTCGAATCACCAAACAGATATATTCATGAAACCTACTGTTTCGACTGTTCCTTTGCCTCTGGAATGTAGTAGTGTACCCATGTTTCGACCAAAGTTATGTATCGACGCCGACGCGTTTCAGGATTGCGAAAGAAAAGCGTCGCAAACTAACTTCCGAATTTACGACAGGATTGCGTTTTTTCTCCACTGAGAACAAAAGGGGAACCCATCTTGCCGAGATTTTTTTCACACCCAATTTTTCGTGCTAAATTGAAAACACTGCACCATGTGATATGCTCGTAGCCTCAACTATTTCGCGAACTTTGATTCGTCGATCATTCAATATCATGTCATTCGTCAATCGGTGTTGAGGAACTCGTTTCCACGGAACGTACCAAACGATGTTCATCATCTGTGGATGTACGGCCACAATTAAACTCATTTACCCAATTGTTAACAGTCGCAAACATAGGAGAAGATGAACTTCATCCAGCTCGGCTTTGATTTAATTCGGTGTCAATCCTTTTAAGTAGAAGTGTTTAATCGCCGTGCGAAACTCATGTTTTTCCATTTTTCTAATTAAGCAGTAGTTAGTTGCTTCAGTCGCTTATGAAAATGAAACATCGTGATGGAAATATCTGAAACTTTAACAGCAGTCTGGTGAGAGATGAGACTTCCTAGAATCCAACCTTTTTCGATACTATGAAAGGCACTTCTTGAATCTCTAAGGAAATATTCAACAATCCACGTATGGAGAAGACTAAATGGTTTTAAAGGAAGGGCTTGTTTAAGCAAGTCATGGGTGAATTTTGGTTGAAGGGACAATCTAGGAAGGAAACATTAGAATTTACATGAACAGAAGAACATGTTCGGAATATTGTGTTAACATGAAGGCGGCGAAAAAGGTTCGTATGAACCCGCAGAAAAACTGATGAAATGACTCATTTTCCTAAAATAACTTAACGAAGTATGAGAATTTTTTTGCTTTGCTGGATGTGTGAGTTTTCCTTAGGAAAAACCGTGAAGGTTGTGTGTGTGTATACATGTATGCACGTGTGTGTGTCTATCTATCTATCTATATATATATATATATATATATATATATATATATATATATATATATATATATATATGGACAAACACACAAAAAAGAGACTCACTATTTTTCGAATTTTCGGCTGTCGTAAGCACCTTTATCAAGGAAGAGAGGGACAGAACTCTTTAGTTAGAAAAAGTTCTGTCCCTCTCTTCCTTGATAAAGGTGGTCACGACCACTAAAAATTTGAAAAATAGTGAGTCTCTTTTTTGTGTGTTTCTGTGTGTTTTTGTCTGTGTCCACTAGTGCTAAGTGTTATACATTATTATTCACGTCCGTGAGACTTTAAAAAAGTGATATATATATATATATATATACATATATATAAGTGTATATATATAGAAATATATATATATAAGTGATATACATATATATATATATGCATATATATATATATATATATATATATATATATATATATATATATATATATTAGATTTATGCGCAATTGAAATTAACAGGCAATACCGTACTGACATGATTTACAGTCAAGAGTAGAGATGCTACTCACTTAGCGTGGTCTGCGGAAAAGATTACGAATTCACGGCATATGGATCACCCTGCGTGCGTTGCCACCCTTCCTACTTCTCACCGGATGAAATCGGAAAGAGCGCCATAATACTGCTCGTGGCGACGCGCATATTGATTTGCCAATGTACGAGTCCTTAAACTTGTTTCAAATCGGAGCGAGCCCTTGGGGGCAGTTCTTATTTCATAACTCTCTTTCCCTCTTACATCCGAGTGCCTGCGCATCCTTTTTCCCTTAACTGCACTGCATTTTGAATCTGCTCTGCATGGAAGGCTGGTACGTTCGACCCACATTGCGGCAAACGCTGCTTGAGGTATGAGTGGCGTACATTTCAGAACGACTCGGAGAAGAACAATAAGCATTACCCGGAAAGCCTTGCTATCTTTCCGCGAAGGTATAGTAGAATGGGTCAGCATAAATTTTGTTGAAATGCTATCTATATTAAAGCTCTCCGCGTAGTCAAGTACTCAGGTAGCAAGCGGTGTATTTTCATCCCGCGGCTGGCTTCTAAAAATTTCACATGCTTGAATGTGACGCCCTTGGAAACCTGATGGGAAAACCTAGGAGTCTCCAATTTCATTATATTTTCACTTGCGTATTCCATGTTGATTTTCCGCAAAATATGTTTTCACCCGTTTGAAAAATTAAATTTATTTCAAAATTTAAAACAGATGCATGTACCGTCGTTACGTATTAACCTGCAAATGACGTGGGTGGATCGAAGAGGGTGTTATTAACCAGCAACCTTTTTATGAACATAATGCTGGAGCATTATTTTTAAAATCAAAGAAGTGAGCAAGACTTCGTAAATGAAATTTCTGACGGCAGCAGTGCTCATTTATTAAAAAACTTAGGGTGTTGTGATCGCTAATTTTTAGATGGAAGGACTAGTACTGGTTCTTTCGCCTTCTACGCAATGAAAATCCCTCGGTTTGGGTGTCCATTTCTCTGCTCTCAATATAAATGGTCAAATATGTTGATATGATGTTTTAATACATATGTTCTTGTAAAACTAAAGAAATGATAATGCGAAAAATAAACTCCGCGAACAACTCAAAGGATGCATTTTTGGACAAGAACTGCTAATTTACGGAGTATCATACTATAAATTATTTGTTATGAACTGCGTGTGCGAGAATTTGAGGGGAATGTGAACTTCCATGAGTAGAGATACTTGGAAACATGCCAAGGTAAAGTCGACGTTTGAAGATTTTCTCTTCAAATTACTTATAATTGGGGTTTAATTTTATTCACTCGCTCGCCATTCTCGCTTTAAAAGGCACTAATAATAACCTCTAATAAGTGTGGGACTAGGGCACTAGAATTTCGGTGATCAGGTGACCATCCTTAGTGAGGATGTGTAGTTTCTAGGGGGTAGAAAAGAGTTAATGCCGAAAGAAAGGGTTAGAATCAAAGTTAACATCTGTTAGCAATAGTCCTTTTCCAGTCAAGTTCATTTTACTCATTCCTATACTAACAACTGGTCACATGTGCAGAAAAATTTTTTAAACTTAAGTTACCGTAGTTGATGTATGCTGCTGTAGAAATTCTTACATGAATTAAATTATTTAACATTTATTTCAGTAACTTTCATTTAAGTGACATTTAATTTTGATGTTGTTGGCTAGTATGGAATCATTCCATGCCACGTATCCTGGAGGAGACTTGCAGGATGCTATTTAGATGTAGTTTCCTTAGGCATTAATATTTCCTCGGAGTTAATGCCTCTTTGCCTTCTAGGCAAGCCTCAAAACTAAAGACGAAAAACTCCTGGTGAGGAAAACGATAGCGTTAAGTATCCCATGACCTGTATTGACTTAAGGTTACCTATAATTTATATCTATTTCCAGTCATACCCTGCCCAGATCATTATTTAAGAGACTAATTTTGGTAATCCTGATGAGTTAATTTGCACATTTTCTCAGTACAACCGTTTACGAAGTGCCCCCGTTCTCCTTTGCTCTTATCCTGGAAGCATGGCACGTTTCTTTCATTATGTGTAACTGTCAGAGCGTTCACCGTTTTTCTGTGTTGCTGCCTGAAAAATCGGCCTGAATTTCAGTTTTGTCCAATTCATTAACCTCGCCTGCGTAATTCCACAGCTTACAGAGGTGTAATTTCGGTCATCAAATCGGTGAGCAATTTTTTGACGATACAGTCCCGGAAACAATTGAGTGTTTCTTGCTCTTACGCAATGATGGCTAATGTGCTAGGACGGTATAAAGAGGCTCATTTCGGATCCATTACCCCTAATGTCCCCAATCAAAGTAATTGTCATTTATATAATGTGGTGAACACATAACGATATCAAATTGTGACAGCGAATGATCAATTGTGAAATTGGGGTAGATTTTCATGCTCTGATACGAGCGCTCCTCTTTCAAACGCATCACGGGAAGTAGGTAAGGCGTACAGCCAGGATTGCGTGATTTCAGCTTTGTCATTACGAGTCGTGCGGAAAAGAATGACTTCTAGAGTAGACTGAATAGAATGATTTGCGAATGGTAGCATGACAAAATGGATTGCTCGTGGTGTATTTGGTAGTTAACTGAATAAGTCAGGAGTATCCAGAACCGCTATTTGAATAAGGATAAATGTGCCTTCCGGATTAGCTTTCTAAAGCAATTCATAGCGTGCGTCTGTGTTTCTCAAACTGGGTGTCGCAATTTCATGCTGAGACATTCATAAATATGATAGGAAAAATGAATGAATGAAAAGATAATAAATGCATTGTTTTGTCAAAAGCCAATTCCCACGCCTCATTGCATGATTAGTAGGAACTAAATGGTCGATTTCCCTTAAATAACTTCTTTGAATCAGTCATTGTTATTCTTTTACTTTCTAACTATTATGCAAAGCATGGCAACGAATTGATAAAACGATGTTTAATTTTTAAGACTCTATCTATTTCCTAATTCTTCCTTACTTACAGTGTATGGTTTCCTAAAGTCGTAGAATGGAGAGGCATATAATTGTTTGAAGATTAAATTTCCCCGTTATTTGCATTTCAATATTATTAATTCTTAATTTCCCTTTAAATTGTCTTTTCAGTAATTCCTAATGTTGAATGTTTATAACTATGTACGGGAATAAATACAAGATGATTAAAGATATATCTTTGAAATCTCATAAAGATATTTATTAAACCAATTTTGATTTTGCCTTAAGTGTCCTCGGTTCAAATCCAAAATTATGTCTTTTGAACCAGGTTCAGTTCTGAGCTTTGCTGGACTGGTGTCCAGCAAAGCTCAGAGCTGAACCTGGGTCTGGATCTTGTTGTAGGCACTATGCGGGAAGGATCTGCCAAGGATCCCCTTATCCTGAGTACCAATTTTGATTTTGCCTTAAGTGTCCTCGGTTCAAATCCAAAATTATGTCTTTTGAACCAGGTTCAGTTCTGAGCTTTGCTGGACTGGTGTCCAGCAAAGCTCAGAGCTGAACCTGGGTCTGGATCTTGTTGTAGGCACTATGCGGGAAGGATCTGCCAAGGATCCCCTTATCCTGAGTACGTCACTAGGACGTATAAGGACAGTCACATGCTGATAATCTGGAAAGGAGACATATGCAATCCCCGATCAGAATAAACCTTCGAGTTGATTTCTTAGTTTCTTTCCTTATATATATTCTTTTTTTAATTTTTGAAATCGTCTCCCCATTATTTTTCACTCAGTAAGTCACAGCTCGATGCAAGGTCGTGTAGTTGTGGTGAATGGTAGTCTGGAGAAAAAATGCTATCGTATCCATATCTGCCCGTTCACCTTACCACCGCTATCTATCGCATTTCACTTTTACAATTTGCTGAATCTGTTTGATTAGGAGGAGCTGCATGCGTTCTCTTAGCTCAGATTATTATTTTTTCTTTTGTTTGCGTTTTTGAGTCATGCATTTGTCTCGCAGCTACCAAGGCCACTGCAAAGGTCAATACGAAACTAAATGCCCGAGATAGGTGATAAGTCATTGGAGAAGACATTTATTCTAGCCGGACGTTTAATCGCGATCTTCCGTGACTCAATGGCCACACTTCGCATATGTAATTTACACCCAAACGATGAAATCGAAAATTTCTTAAATGGTCAGTAAACGGATGTCTGCCGAGGTACTTCTCGAAATCGATAGGTATGCTCTCGAATGGCCCTAGGCGAAGACGATGAGCCGAAGATCTCTTGAACAAATCACGAGGCGAGCCCGCCTCCTCACGATTGGGAAAATGTTGCGTGATTGCCTCATGCACGGAAGTCCGTAAAAGTGAAGAAATGGAATGCATAGGTAGACTGGAACAAGTCAATATTGTTGATGGTTCTTCAATGTCTTCACTTCTCGTTATTAAAAATCAAATTAATTAACGGTACACGGTAATTAAGACATGAATGGAATGCCTACTCTCTGATATTTCCTGATTCCGTCGACATGAAAGAGATTCCTTTTGACTTTCGGACGCGTGGCAAATTTTCAGGATAGGAGGTGTAATGTGTGACTACTGAAGGTATGCCAATGATAAGTAGATGCCAAAGCGTTATAAGTTAACCCAGGCTCGAAAGTTCCAGCCTTACCTTCTCTGCTTCTATTAAACAAGTGTCGAATTACTCCACGGTTCGAAAAATTTTATAAATAAATTGAAAACGTATGCCTAAAACAGACATCTTAGCCCTATTCCCATTGCATTCTGTGTCATACGGTAGGTGATTTCATTACATTTCAGCCATGCATCAAGTTAACGTATTTACGCCCCCTTTTGAGTCACTTATGCTGTGGACATAAGCAGTCCCTCAACAAGCGTGGACAGGATGGGCCGCCAGGGTTTATACGTAAAAGGTCGTCGGCTGTTCTTCCTTAAATTGAGTCGTTCGGAGCAATAGTGTTGATGTTAACCTTGTAGAGCTTTTGATCGAACTGCATTTTCACACAAACAATCAGTCACGTCAAGAGATTAATTCGTCCAATGACGCTGGCGGCGGATAAAACATTTTTACAAGGGTTCCCTATGGCATGCATTCTCTGCCTCCTTATCCTTGAATTGCGGATTAGTAACGGTGGGATTCTCACTTATTTTGCCATCTTCTTATCGCTCGCCGCATATACGAGAGAAGTCTCAAGAACAAGGGAAGGCATTCGCTAAAATCCGCACCTTTGGCTGTGCGAAATGGCATGTATTCAACAGGGGGGTGGGATGTTTGGGATAGGTGAGCCAAAAGAAGCCGTTAAAGCTTTCTATGGAGAAAATATTGTGTTTTTTTCAGGGGCATTTACGTTCGATAGGTATTAAGTGAAATGCTGTCTATTGCTGTCGCATTTTCATCGCAACCGCTGACCTTTTCATTGCCCAAAGACCACGATGTGTGAAATTTGACATGGTGATCACCTTTTCATTTTAATGTTATAGATCGAAACATCTCGTTATAGTAACCCATTATTTTAAAATAATCGGAGAATTTACAGAACCATTTTCTGGTCAGGTTAAGGTTTATGTTAGACCAATGGGTTAGTGCTCAAAACAAGATTGAATGTATTTCTTCAAAGCTTTCAAAAAATGAACGGGATTGTATTTGTCATTTTTTTCCATCCATAGGCGATACTATTCGATGATAAAGAAGAATTAACACTGATTCTTAAATTTTTATGAGTGATTTTTTAAAGCAAATTTAGTACCAATGAATTGCTAATAAAATGTTAAGGAATCTCAAACGAGGATGTCAAAAAGAAAACACGTCTTGTGGATTAAAACGAATATGTTTCGATTTAATGCCCGCGTGTGAGTTTATGCGAACAGGTGTTATAAGTTCCTATACTCATCGAAGTTTCATTTGGGACATGGTCGACTGGGACCGAATTCCCATTGTGAAGTCGACCTTCGCGCTTAAGGACTCTAGAATACGTTAAGTTGGTGTGAAACTACAAGCAGCGCGAGTCTGCTAATAGTTTGGTGGTCTTCTGTGAGCCCATATTCGCCTTTATTAGTCTGTGTAATACTGCCGTGTTTAATTAAAAAATCTCACTTATTTAGCAAACGGGTCGTGTGACAGAGTAAACTTTTAAGAGTATTTTTCTCGCAATTCTTTAAGTACAACCGAGAAGGATGACGATTGCCGAGGGCGAACCTGGACGGATAGAAAGGAGGAAGCTCTGTCCTCGGGAAGGCATACTCCCTCTTGCGAAAGCTGTCGCTGGAGAGACACTTCTTTTCTCAAGTCATATGATTCCAACATAAACGTTAAGCCATCACGAGGGCGTGTTGGAACACTAGCATTCTTTTGTCATGAAACTTAAGGCAAAAATTAAGCTGTGAAGAAAAAGGCAAGCTAGTACTTTTGTTTCTCTGCTCAGCTCTACTTCTACATTCGCATAATATCCCGAAAAACACCGCAAGGACGTGTAGCGGAGCATTTTCGAGCCCAAACCATTTAAGCATATCGTAGTACGCGTTTCTGAAATCAGGTAGGTGCGGTGGCTAGCGCACTGGCTTCCCGTCCGTCAGATGGGGGATTAAATTGTGGACCCTTAGGTGAATTTCATTTAAAGTAGGCTAATGCTGAGGCTGGATATCTCTCCACCATTCTCCTGTTTCCTGAAATCCTACCTCTGCCGAAATTACCCACCTATCGCCAATGGTACAATTGGCTTGAGCTGTCGGGTGCTCCACGTAATAACTAGGTACGATTACTGCCAATATGCACTCATAGACAAATATGGACATATATTTGCACATATACATAAAATAAGGTACACTTTCCCCTATCCCTCTGCGGGATGCAATAATGGACGTGCTCGAATGAACTGTTTAATTTTGCTTTTGAATTATTATTGTTCATTATGTTTAAGTTTGTGATGATTGTGTACTCGTATCATGCGTGGGAAAAACTAGTACTGGAATCCACCAGTGAAGGTCTCTCTCTCATTTTATCCTCGTGGTCCTATCTGCCGCTGTTGTTTGGTGCCATAATGGGTCCTTCGATGGTGCAGGTAAATTCGGGTTTCTTCTATACTTTTAGAAAGTCAGACTTGCTCTTCTTCTTGGCTCAAGGGACTCTCAACCTAATTCCTCCGGCATACCCGCCAAGCTTGTACTATTCTCGCAGCAATTTTTAAAATATGGAACAGATTTCCTCTTGATTTTTCCAATTAATTTATATACACTTTTTTCATTGTTACCAAATATTGGCCCCGTATTCCAAATGTGCTCTGGACCAAGCTAAGTTGCATCTTTCTTTAATCTAAAACCTAATCTTAACCTTGGTTTTGTTGTGATTGGTAATACCTATAACGTGCACCTATGCACTATGCACCTATGCACGTGAAATATTCTGTTTCTTATGTTTAATATGGTCGTTTCAATCTTACGAGAGAATGTCTGGTTTTAATAATAAGCAATCAGGAGTGAAGCCAAATGGTTTGTGGCTTAATGGAACTCATAGTCTCGCTACTTCTCTTCCGTCTATTAGCACCGTGGTTGAGTCGGAAATACCGTTGAGTAATTAGATGATTTAGGGTTGATGGGAGGCCAATAATTGAGCAAGGCTGAGAATATGAGCCATGTCAGGCATTCTTGTATTTTGAGTTTCCAGAGTTTCCAAGCTGAAGGTTGGGGTTCGAATTTGGGCGCAAATGACCTCAGCAGTCGGTCGCCTCCCCTAAATACTACTACTCGAATTTGGAAACATGTCTGATTACCATGTACAGATAATTTCAAGTTCACTCCTCCCCCCAACTGGGGGGACGCTCAGCCATGGGCTCATTTGAGCAATAACTCCATAGCAGGAGAGTTATAAAGGTCAGTTTCTACTGCTTGGGGAAGGCCACGCGATAAGTTGAGGAAAATGGATCATTATAAAGTCAATCGATACGAGGAATTCTATTAATAAGGCACAGTTGGTGTTCGCGACAGTCAAACATACGTATAAGACGCGTTGCATCTTCAAGCCTCTCCTTTTCCATATTGATTAATCTACCATTATAACCCCATACCACTCGCCATTGTGCCAATTTAAATGATATTTATTGTGCTGATGAGCCCGGAGTATGTCTTCAACTGAGTTCATATTATCTGCGAGAACATAATTCAACCAGCTTGGAAAATTCGTTACTTAGTTTTGACATTCGAATACTCCATTTAACCTAATATTTTTAGCATTTGTCATCAATCATTATCTGACATTCGAAATTGTATTGCGATATTACTCTGAATTTCGAATGAGCAGTACCGAGAAATATTTCTGTTTTCTTATTGGATATCTTTCAGTTGGTGGCTTTTTCCTGCCCTGATTTTAAAAAACTCTCCCTTGCTCGTCAATTTAAGAGGGAGATAATTTCCTTCATCAAATCAATAATTGAAAATTCAATGTTGGTTGTCTGATTTATTTATATTTTCACTTAAGTCCCTCGTGACATATGGCACACAGATGATTTTGGTGACTTAAGGACTGGCTCTCCGGTCTGGCTTTTGATTCGGCTGCTGGAAGGTTCTAATGACAATGTTAATAGCGTTCAAGCTTTCTATCCTGATCGTAAGTCTCATTTTGAGCTTTTCTGGTTGCGTGTATACACTCAAATCAATGTTTTACGTCACTTTTATTGAGTTATCAACACGAGATATTTTCTAATATTTGTTTCGAAGCAGCCCCAGGGATTTCTCTTTGACCTTCCTCCCAACTTACTCAAACTCGTAATTATTCTCCTATCACCAATTGCAGAAATGATCTCAAAAATTTGTCACCCGATATGGAAATACAGTGTTGACTGAAAATGCAAATTCGGCATTTGTAATGCAATATTTTCGCGCCCGAGAGCCCAAACTCAACCTTTGCAAACGAGAACGTGAATTGGAGACATAGTAGGTAAATGATGGAAGCTCTCCGTCCTGTAATTTTAAGTGGCATTTCGACACGTTATCGCCCGGCGAGCACTGAAGTTCGTCTTGTCGTGAATTCCTTTTCCCATTTCGGCTTTCCCAATGGAAGGGAGGAAGCCGGCTTCCATAAGGGTTCAACTCTTCCCCCCCCTCCCTTGCACCCGGAACCCCTGCCCTTAAGGGTCTTCCTCAATAAGCTTTCGACCCTCGTCTCTTCTGTGCCGCTGCCTCACGGTCATTGGAATTGGCTGAACGGTTCCAAGCGACGGATGACGTACGAGTATATTGCGCATTTGAAGAAATAAAAGATTTGGACTAGCCCGATTGAAATTGTTTCGGCAAGAAAATTTCTGCGAGCGGAATTGATGCAAAACTTAGCATTTAATGATAATGTAATTCTCGAGTATCTTATCACAGAATGATTATAAATCTGTTAGCAATAGTGTATTTATACTGGAAGTGAACATTTGGACTGCCTGTTTGTCGTTCTGCTTCCGTTAGCAATTGTGGCATTATCTCCGCACGAATACGATTTATTTCACTTTATAATTGTTAATCTGGTATGATATTAATGAGTTTTCTTCTGTGTAATTCAATACTTTTTTTATTAAAGTTAGAGTTCTGTGGTTATAATAATAATAATAATCTAAAAATCATTATCACGGCAACTTTGCTGTCGGATACTCGGAGGTGAATTAATACCAATACGTATAAAATCTGTCGACGTGACTGTCGCGACATCTCCCGCTCTTCTTTGAATTTGTTTACTTTATGATGATAGCTATAATAGGTAAAGGCCGGAAATTGTATCGCACTTAAAGTTAACCGTCCGTCTTACCGTAGTTTTGACGCTGAAGGCGGTGACCAAATTTCGGGCACAGAATTGTTGCCTACGGTAAGAGAGTATTTTTTGAAGCGTCGTAAGGAGACGAGCAAGAAGGGAGCCGTGGAAGACTGTTACCCGATGCGAAATTAAAAGCAGTCGTCGGGGGGTTCTTTGGATATATAAACGAACGGCAGGAGGAGTCGATCCTCGGATAGTCGGCGGGAGAGGGAGGTTTGGAGTGGGCAAGCGCCCCCGGGGGGGGGTGAAGTGGTCGGGTGGAGAAGGGGGGGAGAGAGTGACAGACGAGGCGCGTCGCCGCTCGCAAACAGGAATCCGCAGACTTTTCGAGACAAGGGAACGTCGAGGGACACGCATGCAAACATGCCTTTGTGAAGGAGGGAGGGGGGGTGCGCGCACTGGTCGGAGGAGGTGTGGCGGAAGAAAAGGGTCGACGGGGGTATTTATAGTGGCAGCATGCATGAGCGGTTGGGAAGGGACGCTCTTAGATATTGAAGAAGCTCGGATACGAGGAGAGCGCGGGAGGTGAGGGTTGTTCCCACACCCCGACGGCGGGATGAGCGGTCACTTGCTTTTGTTGGCGCGTCATGTGCATAGGGTCTGATGGACGCCCAGTAAGTACACCTTCCCAACCGGGAAATCCCTACATTAGTCAATAGTTTGATCAAGGAAATATTTTTTTTGAATTAAAGGGGTTGAAATCAACATGGGTAGAAAGAAAGGGGAATAAATCTAGATATCCGGCAACCTTGTTTGGAAGATGGTGCGGTTGAGTTCCCTTAAATATGTCTGTCAGCTCATAGAATCCATAGCGCCCATGTTAGTAAACTTCCCGAGCACCTTGGCGTGAGATCAATCGACACTTAAAAGTGCAAATACGCTCACTCGAGGTGCATCAAGATAGCAGACTGGGTTTAAAGGCTTGGAAGGATCACATCTGTGCCTTTACATAATTCTATGGTTGTGTCCCCAACCCTCACCACAGCAATAGCCTCAACCATAACATTTAAATAGGTTTGAATATGTTCACGTGAAATGGCAATCACAAGCAGTCTTGAATATTTCGGTGGCCCAAACACCTTCGGCAGAAGGGCGACACTCGTCATCCCTCCGTTGATTACAAATAATATGGTTGAACTGCGGAAATATGTATTCCCGAGTCATTTTATGTCCATCTGTCTATTAACTCTCACGCCTGTGGTAATTGCTATGCGTGTATGTTTGCGTATATAAAACCTTGAGTGCTAAAATGTGTCATAACCCTTGTGAGCAAGGTTGATTCTTTTAAGACGTGAGGAGAGCTCACCCTACACTGTGCACAATTCTAGTAGTTTGTTAAATTACGTGTATTACATTCAGGGTAAGGCGACCAGCTCCTAACCCTTTGCATCCTACGGTTTCCTACTCAATTTCAGTCACAGGAAACCTCACCGCTAGTATTTCAGCGTGGGCTCGAGTGGAGATATCAGTCGGATTTGATCCTGGGACCCTCTGCCCACTTACCCGAGCGAACGCTCCGCCCGCTAGGCTGCACGCCTATGGGTGCATTAATTCTCGCCAATCTCGGGAGTGCGCGTGCATAGTCGTGGCGAGGCGAGGGGAACACGCTGCGCATTGATATTTCACTTTTATTTTCGTGGGGCTTTTCGGAGAGGGAGTGTGTGCTTTTCACGATAGCAGGCATAATGTTTTTGCGAGTGGTTTGCGAGTACGGGGGGGGGGGCGGGAGGGGGAGGTGGTGTTTTTTCGGAAGAGGATGAATGGGAGGTTGTGGCGAGGTATGAGGGTGAGTTTGGGAAGGGGAGTGCAGTTCCTTTTATGTGTGTCTGGGAGTGGGGCGCGGGAGAGTGTGCGGGCCGGGTGCTGAGCGACCGAGGAAGACGAGACACTTCGTGATTGAAGCCTCGATGCAAGGAGCGGGAGAGTGGCGGCGTTTGCGGGAGGTGGAACGAGGGCCTTTGTTCTCCCTTGTTATCAGACAATGGCCGACAGATACGGGACCGCTGGATGTACCACCGCAAGATATTCTTCTTTTTCGCTTTCCTCCTTTAAATCCATCCGCTTTCGTATTTTATTTCCTACTTTCCCTCTCCTTGCCGGCCCCTTTTTTAATCATTTTCTTACCCTACCCCTTTCTCTCTACATTACTTTCTCCTCATTAATCCTCTCTCCGAGAAATTCGTTTGATAAGGGTTGAGCGAGGGTTTATGTATGGTTTCGTTATGTTTTTTATTCAAATGCACGCGGTTCCCAGTGCTCGCGTCGGCGATGGCTGTTTATATATATTTGTTTTCAATTATAAATTAGCACACCCTTTGAATAGGTGTTAAGGTGATACTGATCATAATTTTTGCGTATTGGATGGCCTTTTAAGTTGAAATGAATCTTTTTTTGGTGGTAATCGTGGCGGCTGACGGAACCCCTCCTGAGACCGTTGTTTCGTGAGATGGTTTCCAATCTAATGGGGAATTTTCATTCAGTAGTGTCAACACACCGTAAGTCAGGTAAATCATTCATCGCTACTTCTTGCGATCGCTATAACTCTTGTCAAAAGGACGTTGTTACTTGGCAATTTCGCAAATTTTGCATCGCTTCATAAACTTTCAAACAATGAAAATCCAATGCTCGACACGTCTGATGTGATGGCAATATTCCATCATGATGAAAACCCTTCTACAATTTTCCCATAGTATCTTAAAAAAAACTTAGCTGGCACCACAGGTAGTCGAAAAAAATATTAAGAGTGCAAAACTGCGAACTAGCTCGTAATTCGCGTGTGCTCTCCTTCACAATACATTATACGGAGTTGGAATTCGCGATTTTAAGTACGAGCTCCTCTCTTCCTCGTGAGTTACATTTTTCCTCATAGCTTGTGTGAGAGTGGGATTTTTTTACCAATTTCGGCTAACGGGAGTGAAGGTAATTATTCATGTATAAAAAATAAATTGCGTAATATTTTCCTGTTCGATCCATGATTTAATTAGAAAAGAACATGTAGAAACAAATCACATTATTACATGAAACATTTAGGGAAACACAGGGTTATATGTTGTAAAAGGTTTATTCCCGTAAATAAATAAAATAAATAATAAATAAACACGAATGGATGGAATAATTCTTCTCTATCGTTAAATGTCTCAAGGAGGATTAAGGAAACTTATTGATCTTATAGCCTTGGCTTGGATGAATTCAACTTGAGGTCCATCATTCGTACGGGTTCCTTAGCAGAAGTCGCCCTAAAGCGTTCTTCCCATCAGCTTTGCATTGATAGCATTAACTGGCAGGTCAGGCGATATTATAGAGTAATATGTACAATTTGTGCGTCAGAGAGACAAATTGAAATGGAAAACGGCGGCACATGCATGAATATGAAATCGTTAGTGACACGCGAAGAGGAAAATGCTTCCAGGCACCATCCTGGAGTATTCGAGTACATTCTGGAGGGGCTAATTCTTCTCCCTCCCCTCATCTTCTTCCGACCTACCCGAATGTGAATTTTTCGGAAAAGAAAATCCAACTTGTCCCTTGTGCACCACGATACCCAATTACTCGTGTTATTAAACCAATTACTTCCGATAAAGGGTTTTTGAAAGGTGGGTGTATGTCGTTAATTCCCAATCATCGTCCCTTTCAGTTTAGGAAACACCTTGTGGCCTGAATTGGCAAATTCCGGCCCTCGATGTCTCGATTGAAAAAAATGCCTCATCTTTGTTTAGTGTTGCACCTCCGAGGTATTCCTTTGTCTGGAAGGACACGTCAGTTGAAAAACCCTAATCCCCTCATCCCTTACCCTTTCCTCCTGGTGCTGCACCCCCTGCCACACACCTTTTTGGTGGCTTGCAGGATATTGATGTATATGTAGATGTCAGTCAGTGTTGACGTCGTAGAGCGACAACAATGAATGCCAGTTTCAGTTGATACTTATTAATAAAAAATTAGAAAGATATCAGAATGACTGTGAAAAATGGCCCACTCAAAAAATAATTTTTTTAATGCCCAGTAGTTTTGTGCAGTTACTAAATTATTTAACTCTTATTGTTCTCCTGACTGGCAATTTGTCTCGCATACGCAGAAAAGAATGCGTTTTGTACTTAAATACCACAGTTGCATGCCAGGAAAAAAAATATTTCCATTATTTCATTGTTTAAATATTTCCGTTGGTAATTAACACATCCGAAATATTTAATTTTGATTCTGCATGTCTGATGCGGATTCACCATCTGCCACGCACCTTATCGAAGACTTCTAGGGTATCTGCATGCAAAAATATTTCCTGGCAGATTCTCTAATTTGGGACTGGGCTCTATTATTGCACTAGCATTGACTTGAAAATGCCCACGTGACAGTTTTACGGGGAATCAAATGCAAGTGACTCCTATGTTACCTTGCGGATGATAAAAAACACCATTGGTAGCAAATTAAAAATGCCAGTTTTCAACGCTGACGTAATTTTTTTTAACGATAAAAGCACGAATTTGAATATTTGATGTGATATCTCTCCTTTGCAGTCGACAAATGGCATCCACGTGTAGCCTTCCTATAGTTTAACTTAAAAGAGAATTGCATGATAGTGAACGATGTAAACTTTTTTTTTATTTCCATGATTTGTTTTTACATTTTAATTTAAATGAGCTTTAAGTTATAGTCTAGGGTTTCGTGCAGAATAAGGACACTAATGAGTTTTTTCAATGGTGACATGGTAGACGAATTACATCCGCGTATCCATGGAGATTGATAAGGGTGCCTTCTTCAAATTGAAATGGTAGCGTACTCTTCAGGAGCGTGGAGCTCGCGAGTCAATTGCAGTTCACGTGAAGGAGGCTTTCCCCCCCATCCCCCCTCCATGACTGCTTGGCCAATCCCTAGTCAGCTGCCTCCCCTTTAGTTTTTTGAGTTATAGTGAAGCAATGAGACACGGGTAAATGAACCGTCTCGGCGCCATCAATGTTAATTATGGCAAGCCTCCGGCGCCGGCGAATTTAATTACTTACGAGAGACTTCTTTTCTGATTTTTCGCTTCGTAAAACTCTCCCTCTCGTTCTGTCTGCAATACTCCTTTGCACCGGCGGATATTCCTCCCCGTCGGCGGAGAAAAAAATATAATAATGACGAGAGGGAGAAAGAAAAAAAAAAGAAGAATCGCTCTCGGTATCGCCGGCGGTTTTTCCGAAACCCTCGGAGCGAACGCGGTTCCACGCGAAGCTTTTTAATTAAAAAAATTACTGCCGCACTTGAGTTCTACGTCATCGATTCTCGCCGTCGAATGAAAATTGCGCGTGTTCACTTTCTAGGAATTGGAAGCGATAGACATTGAAGTATATTTGTGCGTGCAGGTACATGCAAATAAATAAATGTATGTATGTATACATATGTATGTGTGTATATATATATGATTTCGTCGAAGTAACACGGAAGTGTTGAATAACGAACTTGGACAGCAACAAACAATATAAGAACACATAAAAAGATCACTTAGGCGTTATTTCTTGATCATTTCGACGGAATTCAGCTCCGTCTTCATCGGAAGAAATAGAAATAACATAACATTACTTCTATTTCTTCCGATGAAGACGGAGCTGAATTCCGTCGAAATGATCAAGAAATAACGTGTGAGTGATCTTTTTATGTGTTCTTATATTGTTTGTTGCTGTCCAAGTTTATATATATATATATATATATATATATATATATATATATATATATATATATATATATATATATATATATATATATATATAGATATATATAGATATATATATATAGATATATATATATATATATAGATATATATATATAGATATATATATAGATATATATATATAGATATATATATATATATATATAGATATATATAGATATATATATATATATATATATATATATATATAGATATATATATATATATATATATACACACACATATGTAAATATACACACAACCGTGACACTGAAAGTGTGTATACATGTATCTATATATTTATTTTTCCTCGCGGAAATTAACCTATCCCTTATGTTCTTTACCTGTCCTTCGTACGCAAAATGTTTTTATCGTTTAATGCGTCTTTGAATAATCTTTGTATATTCACGTATTTATGAATATAAGTGTGTGCGAGAGAGATAGAGCGAAGGAGGAGGAGTAGTTTTACTTAATGGCAGGCCGTTCACAACGTGACTTCCCGTCACGGAGTGAGTTATTGGAGTGTAAAATGCAGGGAGTGATTCCGTCCGTTAATTACAAACATCGGAACGGGTGACTCAAATCATGCCACCAATCCATAGCGTATGCACACATTTTTTTTATTCCGCAGGATGTTGGCCGTGTTATAGTGTTTAAGTAGCTTAACATAGGCTGGGTTCAAAAAAAAAATTATCGCTTCACCGTCTACTCTTGGAGCGTACGGAATCTAATTAATAATGTATGAAATCAACTTGCAAGACATACCACGGGATGCGTGCAAACCGAACCTGGTTGTTTCGCGAAACGGGTCGACCTGAATTGCTCCGTGGATGCAAGACACTAGTTTAAATCTTCCTACCTCCTGCAGCATTGGGATGAACGCAGAAGTCGATCTCCGCTCAGATTAAACCGCAGTTATGCCTGTGCTTGGCAGCGTAGGCTTGGGAGGCACGTGGGGAATTCATGTAATAAACGACGGAGACGAGTACGTGAATACACGAGAGTGTACTCCAATTTGTACTTCAAAATATTCTATGGAATTCATATTCTAAAATGTATTTCCAAGCCTGATACTACTTTTTTTAGCTATAAATAGGGGACCGTTGCAAAATTACAATATAAATAACATATGTATGAAAAGACAATGGTGTTGTAATAATTACATCGTAATTTAGTTGATTCCCAGCCTGACCTTCCGCTGGGGGCTTCGCAAAGGTTTGGCCCATTCAATCTAGCAGGGGAGAAGAAACTTTGCAAATGATCATCATTTATGAGCAGCATTCAACACAACCCTTGTGTCTTCATTCACTTATGGGCTGCGATAGATTTAAACGTTTTATGAATAGCATATATTTTTTTATTTAAAGAAATATTTATGATTAATTTATGAAAATATAATGGCATTGGGCAGTAATCTGGATGGAATCATAAGAGGAGATGTAGCTCTGTATATTAAATGGAAGTGGGCATGCCTACATGGACGTCAGTATGCATTCGATGAAAAGGTATAGTACATGCTTCTTTGTTTTCTCCATCTCTCCAATTGAAAAAATATGCATCGTGGTCATCCAAAACAATAGTCTGTTGGTGCCGAGCCACAGTATAATTTTTTAGTTACCAAATATATCTTGTAATTATGAAAGGGAAGATCAAACACGTAAAATATCACGCAGCTCTAGTGGGTCTGAGAGTGTCCAAGGAAAGGACGTCGTTGAGCGTGTGAATGAGCCAGTGCTTGCTACAGATTGCTGGCAGAAATATTTTTGTTTCGAATCGATACTAAATGAATTGTTCCATCTTGAGTGAGCTCAATTATTTTTTTGTGCCTCCGTCTTATTTGCGAAACTGAAATATGTAGGTTTGCCGATGGAATGCACGAGCATAAGTAAGTGCAAAGAAATATGAATTTTGGTTTTAATATGGAAAAGAATGGTGCCTGAAGTTAATTTCTCACTTCTTGAATAAAAGAAATAAATTAGTAATTTTCATCTCGGGTGGACCATATCAAAAGTATTCTAAAGTCTACTATTTTTTCGTGGTTGCTAATTGTTCGATTTTAAAGAAATGGATCAATATTTTTTGCACTATACTCATTAGCTTCCACGATTAGAGTTCAGAATCAGGTTGAACCAGTGATTTTGCTTCCCTTTCATCATTTAATGTGATTTTGTAACTTCTCTCAATCAGAGGAAAGGCTATTCTGACCGTACTGAATATTTTTTCTCCTGGATTACTTCATGCCATATAATGTAATAATAATATTCCTGATATTTTCCACTAATTAGATTCTTTAATGCCGCTTTTTTCGGTGTAATACACCATTTTTAAATACACCGAAACGAGTCGGAAATTATGTGTTTTTCTCTGTTTATGTTATGATGAAATGATTCCACCACAGCACACCTAAATCTCTAATAACCTGATAACCTTATTTTTCTATCGTTTCATCAGTGAGGATATAAAGGGACGTTTCGTGACCGGTGCAGTTTTAATTTCTTCTTTTTTTTCGACAACAGCCTTGCATAATTTTATGGTGTGATAATATCTTTTCCTATTTCTTGAGCAAATCGTCTCGAAATCAACGCTTTTTCTAAGTAAAAATCACGGAGAGAGAGAATGGAAACGGGGATTTTTACATTCTCCCGTCCGATTTGCACCTTAGCGGCGTAACGAATTGATTAGTTTAATTTGCTTTCATTGATTAGCTCCACCCTGAAAAAATTAGGAAGTTAAAGAATCTTGTTTTCGTTTAATCTGCGCCCGTGCTGAATTCCCCGGCGGGCAGGACGCGCAATCCCCCGGACTCCGCCGCCGCTCACGTAGCACAAAAGGTACCTTATTACATGAGACAATGGTCTCGTACCGAAATACCGCTCCTCAGTTCACGTGCGACGTCCGGTGAGCACATTCTGAAGATGAGGAAAACGTGATTTAATAGGCTTCCGCGAGACACCGCCGTCGAATTATTCCCCCTTACGTAACAGTCTCCGATGATTGGGAGGCTCGGGTAATTGATGTCTCATTTTCACTTTGAAACTCGCGTGGAGTTTCGTTCATTACTCCTCCTTCACCTATCCCTTCCGGTTTTAGCTTAGAGACGAGCCCCATTGATTCGTTCGGTATGCAATCCAGACAGTAGGGTTTTATCGAATTTTTTTGCCTCCGACGAGTCCGTCCCACGTTCCCGCCATCCTCTCGCTCTCTTGTGGGACGGGCAGCAAACAGATGACGGTCGATATCCGATGCCACGCGGGGCGGGAGTGTTGGGAGTACGTGTGCATCTCCCGTCGCTCTTCCTCCCGATTCGCAAAGCCTGGCGGAGACAATGTGAGCGCGGGAAGGGAAACTGATCGTCTATTTATCCCTCTGCTCTCTGTGTGATCTTTTCTTTTCCCCCAGTGGCTCGCGTAACGGTCTATTGTTCACTATCTAAATAACCGTCCACTTTTTTCTGTGGAATATCCGTCCGTGGAAAATTTATATTTCGTAGTAATGTGCTAAAAAAAAACGTCGTGACGTTTTGCCATTGAGCAGCTCTGTTATAGCTGATCCGAGATAAAAGTTGAAAGACCCGCATACGCCATCTACTAAAACTTCCTCGTTTATTTTTTTTTGGTTTTGTTAAGTGTTGAGTGTTAGACATAATTTGTAGGTGAGAAAGAATTCGATCATCATCACAGCAATCAAATAAAAGTTGTATTTGATACGACATAACTTCTCTCGATTTATTTTTAATAAAGTACGAGTCTCGTAGATAATTGTTTAAAGCAAAATCTAATATATATTTATATATATATAAATAAATAAATATATATATATATTTATATGGGTCGTGGTAGTCCAGTGGGTATAGCATTGGACTACTGACCGGAGGTTCCCGGGTTCGATTCCCGGGCAAGGCACTCAGGGCACCTGCAGCTCCACCCAAGCTGAAGTGATTTTTCGGGTACCAGGTCTTCCTGGGAAACCATAACCGGCACAGGGAAAGGAACTGGCCCCCCTACCCTGATGTGTGAATTTCACACGCCGTGTAGGGCTTAGTACTGGGCGATCTCTACCATCGCCTACTAACCCGACCTTCGGGTTGATTACTGGTTTATGGTTTATGGTTATATATATATACAGTATAGTGTCTCTTTTTTGTGTGTTTCTGTGTTTTTGTCTGTGTCCACTAGTGCTAAGTGTTATACATTATAATTCACGTCCGTGAGACTTTCAAAAAGTGTTATATATATATATATATATATATATATATATATATATATATATATATATATATATATATATATAAGGAAAAGGGATAGGAACACAAATAAAGGACGAACACAATAGAGGTGGGGAAGGCGGAATCGAACGGATCACAAGAGTAAAAATATTTCCTCAACCGGGACTCGAACACCGGATCTTTCCACTTGCCGGGCGGATGCTCTTAACCACTTGAGCTATGATATAAATTATTTTATTCGGCTCAGAATATTACAGAGTTTGTTAGCATTATGCATAATATCAGGTCACAGATTATGGGTATATCATGTTTTTCTTCACTATAAGTGTATACATGGATACATACATGATACATATACCCCACATACATATCCACTTGTACATACATACGCACACATGCACATCCACACGCACATACATAAGCATATGCATACAGACGCATACTCGTACATTTGACCATTTACATTTAGAATGAAAAAAGAAAGGAAGACAAGGTCCACAGATATTAGGAGGGAGATTTTAGCTAGCAAAGGAAAATTATGTATTGTAAGAAATTATCAATGGCAGGGTTGAAATTATCGATTCAATCAGTCATTCAGCCAAAAAAAAAAAAAAACTCTTCAACGATGGACGAAGTGTGTCCGGCACCGGGTGGCTACCGGACATCACTTCCCAGAGTTCTGATCGTGGCTAGCGTCGCTCCGGTCGCGACTCGACCCCGGGCGACGAGTGCTTCGCCGTTTCCCGGGACGCCTCGTCCAACGGGTCGACGAGCGAGGACGCGGCATTTCGCCACATCCCTCCCCCCCGGCCTCGTCCGAAGAGGAAGAGCCAGCCGTGGTCTCCACGAAGACCGGGTAACTCGGCAGCGTTCCACAGGGGGCCTTCTTCGAAGGAGCACCGCTGGGGGCGGCCAAGGGGCAGGAGGTACCCTCGGGGAGGGTCGGAGTGGCGGGCTGGGGCTCATCTGCGGAAGGATTGTGGTCGGGAAAAATCAGGGGCGATAGTTGCTTGTGGTCCGTATCTTGAGAAGCGCTGGGAAGATCGTCGACACCTTGGCTGTCCTTAATGGGGAAAGAAGATGGGGTATGTGGGATTTTTGACTTTGGGAAACTTGTATGCGGGTCGACTTCCGGGGTCGGTGACGCTTCCTTTACAGTCAATGATAAAGGGATCGAGGGATGAGCTGTTGGGGACGGGAAAACATTGCAATCAGATGCATCCTCCTCACCTGTCACCAGAGGTTCTCGGGGTGTTTGAAACCCGTGATGCAAGGATTGCGTAGCGAGGGCGTCGATGGCGTGAGCGGGGGGAGGGGGGGCGAAAGACCATCCCTCTTCATTTGACGAGCTCACGGAGACGGGGGCTGGAGGTCGTGTGATATTAGGCGAGGTGGTAGGTACGTGAGCCATTTGTAGATCGGTATTCGAGACCAGGAGCTTGGGTTTGTCTGTCCTCTTCTTTTTCGGTTCCCTTTCCTCCGTTGACGATTTTCGCTCCCGCTGACATTTCCCTCCAATTGAAGGGAGATGCGAGGGACCGACGGGAGCAGCCGGGGCCGCACCCTCGATGAGTAGAAGCGACCGCGCTCTCTCCTCCACAGCCACTTCGGGCTCGTCCATCTCCACGGCGGCGTTAGGGTTGGAGGGCATCGTCATTGCCTCCACATAGCTCTTACCTCCCTGGTTCCGAGGGCAGGTCTTGCGCTCGTGGCCTTCTTGGTTACAGCGGGCGCAAGTGCGGCGCTGACCCTCATAGATGATGATGGCCCGGTTGCCGCCGATGTGGAGGTACGAGGGGATATTTCTCTCGACCGTCATCCGCACAACCCTGGTGCCAGTAAGCACCCGCGCCATCTTGTCTCCCTCCCACCTGTTCTCCCACGAGCGATGGATTTTACCAAAGCGTTGGAGCTCGCCTGTTATGTCTTCCAATGGGGTCTCCACGGGGAGACAAAGAACCCTGACATTACACGGGCTGCCGGAAGTCTCGTCAATTGTTATTGTCGTCCTCTGGTCACTTAAAGACGGAAACGGTAGTTTCCGCGGAGTATTGTCTAAAATCCTTGTCATTGTACCTTCGGTTGCCAACTTCAGGAATATCAAATGGCGATTGTATCCAAATTGGATCGCCACTATCTCTTCGGGTGTGAGCCCCAGCGACTCTAACGTGAAGAGGTGGACCTCCAACGGGGTAGGGGGCTTCGCCTTCTCGTCAACTTGCAAGGCGAGCGTGTTTAAGCGGCGCACAGCCATTTGAAGAAATCAAATTCAGCACACTAGCATGAAGAAGGAAAGCGCAACAAAAAAACGAGCACTTTAAAGGGAAATAAAACACTCACGAACGCTCCCTCCACGCCACACGCACCCGGCGGTAGCAAACAAAAGGAGCCTAAGCTCTACACCAGGAGTCAAGGTCAGTCTTGATCCACTAAACAAAACAAAAGTACGGCCTTCCCGGCGGAAGAAGTCGAGAGTCAAACTGCACGCTTCTTGATGAACTAGGCGGTCAACCGCCGCTCGAAACAAAACACGATCGGAACCTCGATTTCCGAGAGAGTCCGGCAGTGCCGCTCTCCAAACCCCGGCGGCCGAAGCCTCGGACGCCGGCGATTTTAGACACTCGGTGAACACAGGCACGTCCTGCTGTCAAGGCAGCTATCGAGGATAGTCAATTTACCCTGAGATCCGTGGGTCTAATATGTCGCCAAGCGCCCCGATTCTTTCAGCCAAGAGATGGCGTCAGGGGGCTGTTTCACCCACCAAAGGAGAAATAGACAATACACAAGGAGAGGAAAGGACAGTGGGTTAGAATTCATACAACATCATACAGGAAAGGAACAGTGCGTTTCGTGGCACGCATAGCCAGAAGAAAGAGATGAGCCACATTGGCCAAATACACATTCAAACACGAAATCCCGCCAAACGGCGAATAAATACTCATATATACAGAAACAGATATAAGGAAAAGGGATAGGAACACAAATAAAGGACGAACACAATAGAGGTGGGGAAGGCGGAATCGAACGGATCACAAGAGTAAAAATATTTCCTCAACCGGGACTCGAACACCGGATCTTTCCACGAAACGCACTGTTCCTTTCCTGTATGATGTTGTATGAATTCTAACCCACTGTCCTTTCCTCTCCTTGTGTATTGTCTATTTCTCCTTTGGTGGGTGAAACAGCCCCCTGACGCCATCTCTTGGCTGAAAGAATCGGGGCGCTTGGCGACATATTAGACCCACGGATCTCAGGGTAAATTGACTATCCTCGATAGCTCAAGTGGTTAAGAGCATCCGCCCGGGAAGTGGAAAGATCCGGTGTTCGAGTCCCGGTTGAGGAAATATTTTTACTCTTGTGATCCGTTCGATTCCGCCTTCCCCACCTCTATTGTGTTCGTCCTTTATTTGTGTTCCTATCCCTTTTCCTTATATCTGTTTCTGTATATATGAGTATTTATTCGCCGTTTGGCGGGATTTCGTGTTTGAATGTGTATATATATATATATATATATATATATATATATATATATATATATATATATATATATATATATATATATATATATATATATGTGTGTGTGTGTGTGTGTGTGTGTGTGTGTGTGTGTGTGTGTGTGTGTGTGTGTGTGTGTTTCCTGGAATATGATCAATGCCTATTGTATTGGGTTCCGCATTAAGCTGTGTGTTAAACGTGTAGCTGATATGAATTGTTTTGATATTTAAAAAAAATTTCTAGTAAGAATTGTATATCAGGACCTTGAGGGATATCTAAAATAGTTAGTTTTAAATTATTGAAATGTTTGAAGTGTAGCCCCCCATTTGGGAGTTGTTTTTAGAGCAATCTAAATAATTTTGAATGGATATTAATTTTGAAACATGGAATTCGTGCCGGGAAGAAATATTTGATCCTAGATCTAGATCTTTTTCAATTGAATTAAAATTATTGCTCATCACACAATCCTTGATTGAGATAATTGCGGGCACAAACGAGGTTATTCGCAAGTTTTCTTAGCCACTAATCCAAAGAACACCAGCCAATGTTTGTCTCACACCTCTTGTTTACATGTCGTCCTCGCGAGTTTATTCATACGCATTGGACGCTCGCCGTTGAACCACGATCCCACGCGAGGAGCGGACGGACTTGCGGCCATTTCGAATTCACCCGTCATCCCCGTCTCGTCCTCCCATACTCGGCCTCCTCTGCACTTATGGCCGATGGCCATTTCCGGATATGTTCTCGCGCGTGTATTTTTTTCATCCCCTCCGTCGATGAGGTGGGAGCGGCCGGGGCTCTCTCTCTCTCTCGTCCGGAATAGCGTCACGCACTTCCTAAAGCGACGCTGAATCGAGTCGTGCGAGCGCAGATGACTGCCCGTTAAGAAATTACGCATTGCCGCTGGGACGACCATCGCCCCCTGACCGGAGATAGGAAGTCCCCTTCTCCGCCCTCCTCTCCCTCTCTCCCTGCCCCATGTACGGAAGTCGACGGCGCGGCGGTGGCGACGGCGGGCCTACAACACGTATGCCTGCGCCACGGAACAACGTTTTCCACCCCCCGCGGGGGAATGGGTGAGAGCGAAAGGGTATTTTTTTTTTATTTAGAGGTTGCGAGCGAGAGAGCCTTGGTGCTGCTGAAGAGCGCTCGGTGAATGGGAATGCAGACATAAGGTTGGACGGTATCGCATGCGTATGTTTGGTTTGCTTCTTTTTTTACGAAGATGGCGAGGTCGGCCGACTCCTCGTGCTACGCGCACCGCGAGGATAAAAGTGAAAATTATTTTAAACTCCGCCATCGATTGCGTCCCTGGCGGCATCATTGTCGCCTGCAGTTGGGAATCCGAGGACTGGTGCCCATGCCTCGGCCTTCCGCTCTCTTCTCCCCCCCCCCCCCTGCCCGTCTGTGGCATTGGAACTTATCAACTGTAGCGTGCGATGATAGAGCGATATTGCCTTGCGATGTCGTGCCTCCGAGAAATTCCTTTTCTCGACTTTTATCGTTTTAATTTTTCATTTTAATTCGACTCGCGGTGCCAAAAAAATGCATCGAGGGTTAATGATATACTAGTATTTCTGGTGCATCGTGCAGTATTGACGCTTCCTTTGCGTCTTTCTCACGCTTCGATATATTTCAAATGTAAAATAGGGAGGATAAGAATCGACACTTTGAAAAGTTAGTGCAAATCTCCAGCTTCAGTGCGTTATCACATTTTTAACTTTAACTTATTCCTTTGGCTGTGCTTGTCCATTTTGTCCCCCTGATTCTCTGCAGCAGCAACTTTTCTTAATCTTCTTGTCCTGCGATATGAGTCGTGATTGTTGCAAATTACACATCACAAAAATTGTTATGGAGAGGCGTTAAAAATCACCTCTGTATATCTAGTAATTTTTTCTCAGAGATTACAAGTTGATTATCGCTGGTAGTCATCAAAATTTGATTTACATATAGATTATATTTTTTTGTTAGTTATTTCGTCTCTTATAAAGCGTGTTTGTACAATAGTTCAAGGGCATGAGAGCCCTGAGGGTAGAGCACTGTGCCACCGACCAGAGGGTCACAGATTCGATCCCGGATGACGCCTATGAGTACCCTCAGCTTCACTTAACCTGAGTGATTTTTCCGGTACCAGGTCTTCCTGGAAAACGGCAGGCGACCCAGGGAAAGGCTCTGGCCGCCTTCCCTGGGCTATGTTAATTTCACGCCCTTGTAGGGTAGGGTTGGTATCAGGTTAGTTCTATCCTCACCCATCCAACCAACCGTAACATTGTTTACTGTAGTTTTATTTGATGATTCTCTGTTTTTCCTCATTTATGGTAGAAGAGGATCTACTTTACTTTAATTACCTTAACGGTCCTTATCAATACTTTAATTACCTTAATGGTCCTTGGCAATACTTTAATTACTTTAATGGTCCTTATCAATACTTCATTGCCGATTTTCCGCCGTCTTTCGCTGGTCTGGCGAGGCCTGCTGACGTTAAGTTTGCTATGAATGGTTTGTATTCCATCGCTGTCAACTTCCTAATATTTTTGTAAGCTGCTATGCCTCGGGATGTATTCAATTCTTCTTGCTCTTTCCTTCGCAAATGGCCTTGGTTCGCTCATTGTTCGAAGAAATTCATTGATTTCCGTTCCTCTCCTGACCTTTGTCATTCTAATGTATTCCCAAATTTTCATCGCATCCAATATTACTTTCTCCAATCTCTCTATGAGTTAGACATCGTTCCAACTTTCACCCCGGGAGTAAAGTGTGTCCTTGTGTTCCTAATGGTGCGGAATGTGGCTGACTCAAAGGCATGCAACATCTACCGCCTTCTGTTGAAAACTCTTTACTGTGCTACTCAATTTCGAGAGACCAACTCGTTTATTTCCCCAAGGTGATACCGGGACCACGAAAAAATTCTAAATTCTTACACTCGTACTCGCTAAAAGAAATTTAATTTTTAATGTGATAAACAGCATTTCACCAACTTATTTTCTGAATTCGCATGATTGTTTTATTCGCTGGATACGAAATAAAAATTGGAACATAATACTATAAAGCCAAACTCTCTACGACTCTTAATTCGGTTGATAGCACTGAGCGTCTCTTCCAATGATAAATAAAATTCTTTAGAAGGATATTCAAAATGAGGTCAATATCTCAGTATCCAGTTTTGGCATTGAGATACTGAGGACGTTGTTCTGCTGTCCGACCTTCGCTTAAATAACTTGGCACATGTATATGTGGTAGATAAAGGATACTTTTCCTTATTTTAACAACTCCGTCTTTTTCATGTTTTCTTAGATTCCTCGGTGATACGTCTCCCGTTTTCGCATAAGCTAATACTATCGATTTTTGAAATGTGAAACCTAAACCAGAAATTCCGTTGACATACCCAAGTTTCTGTGACCTAAACTAAGTCATTATTAGCTCATTTGTCTTCATATACGAATGTTCATGGTTATATTTCACTCATCCTCGGGTGGATCCAAATATATAAACATGTATTAAGTAGTTTAGAGTTAGAGGCTGTTGTCGAGAGAGTTATCTTTCCTCTCTAGAAGGAGTGAGAGTGGTGATTACCAGCAAGATGTGACGCGTGGTTTGAATCTCTCAAGTTTGGTTCTCGTAACAGGTATTGGTAATATAGGGGTCTAAAGAAGAATTCTTCTTTCGTAATTATGCCCGCGACTCCCTGCGGCGGTGGTGCAGCAGTCGTGTTCAGTCATATTGACGCTCACCAGATTTATCAGAGTCAATGAGGAAAAATTTTGGTTCTCAATTTGAACGAGTAAAGTGCTATTTCTGTGGCAAGATGCGGGGTTGAAAAAGAAAGAAAAGCTGCGTTGCGTAATTAATGGCCGACCCCTTACTCCAATGCATCCCCGGAGCTAAATTTCAATCGGGTTCCTTTAATTAACTCGAGGGTCGCAATGGTCTCAACCCCCGCAGGCTCTCCTCTCCGCCCCCTCCCCCCCTCTCCCTCCACCCCGCCACGCATTCCTCGAGGGAGAAGGGCAGCGCCGTGCGGGAGAACATGCCCGCGGCATCAAGCGTTACGCCATCATGCTCTTGGCCGAATTCGGAGCAGGAGGGAGTACTCGAGAAATGTGGCGCTTGAATCGGAAGAAAAAGTTAAGGAGAGATGCAATTCCGCGTTGGTATGACCTCACCTTGAAAATGCATCGTGAGTATTGGACCCAGCGCGGAAAGATCTATCTAATCTTACGTACATTGCAACGCGAGCAATTAGTGTCAAATTTAGCTTAAGACTGGGCCCAAAGATTAAGATGAAATGAGTTAAATAAACCGTTTTCGGTTGAGAAGAAGAGAGTTTTTGACTGCATCTTGATTTGGGAAAACTCATTGAAAGAGGTCATTGTTCCATTTCATTTTCGTTGTTGAATTGAAATTGCAATAGAGGAGTTTTGTTGGGTCACTGGTTAGCGAGTGTGTATTATTGTTTTTATATGTGCATTAAAGAATAAAATTTTGCTTAAATTGTTTTTACTTCGATTGCAAGTAAAATGAAAATGATCATCCACTTCGTTTCGCTGTTGATCCTTAATTTGTATCTGGTTAACGTTGTATTAATTATCCAGAGGAATTTGAATTATATTTACACTCTTTGTAAATAGTGGAGCAAAATATTACAATTTTAAAGACAGTAAATTTGGTATTGGACCACCTTAATCAAGAATGGATCGTTATTTGGGCGCTTTACCTAAATAAGCGATGTGCAGTAAAAAATCCGTTTCGTGAAAAATCATTATGAGCAAAGAGAAAATCACTCTAATATTGGAAATGCTGGTCCACTGAAAACACGAAAATTACAAGGAAGACTATCCTAATATATGTAGGTCAATACTATTCGATTGAGTTAAACACTGTCATTTTGGAAACAATTCTACCCCACATTACGTTGGCAGGCGAGACCACAATGAGGTTATAAACAAAATCAAATACCGAACAGAGCAATTTTAGGGATCCTTTTTCTCTCGCGATATTCGTGACCACAACAGTATAAATAACCACGCACAATAATTTGAATCACCTGAAAATAAAATAATAGCGAATGCCAATTACCATCCTACCACATGCCCTCGTAGAGGCTCTGAGAGAAAAATGTAGGTGTAATTTCTAGAAAGAGTTTTATTGGCATTACGATTTGAGACCTAAATGGGGTGAAATACGTGTAACCGAATCGTTACATCCATCGATTTTCTCCGACGTTTTCAACGTCCGAAAAACCTCTGCAATTGACAATATTTTTAATATTCAGTATTTTATCAACTCGGTCTGTGGAAAATTTTATGATATATTATAAGTGCTTCTCAGTAGAAATAGGGAATACCTTAGGGTGGACCATAATTGTAGTTTCCGTCCTTGCTTACCCTTCTTCATGTCATTATATTTACTTTGTACTACGTTAAAGTTGCTGAGATATTTTGACTTTACTATTGAGTATTAATAGACCTAATTTCACGAGGAAATTTAAGGGAATAATTTTCTAAATGATCGTGGAAAAAGTAGTCAGTAATCATTGGAGCGATGTTCCAGATAGTAAACGTTCTTCGAATCGATCCGTCGAAGCCGGACTCTTCCTAAATGTATTTACAATGCTTAACTGAAAACAATTTCATCCTAATGTTATAGATTTTTTCCAAAATATTTCCACCACATCAATACAAGCCAGCTGCCACTTTCTCAGAAGTGGTGATTGCGACTCTGACCACGGGAGTGATTATCCAACAATCTCTGATGACCCCACGACTTAGGTGGTCAACAGAGATTTCTGGCATCTCCCGTTTTCATTCCCTCTCCATTTCAAATGTTCCTTTCGTTTTCCTCACCGGCGATGCTGTTACCGTAAGTATGTTAAGTGGCCCAATCACGCGGGAAAGTGAGGTCTTAAGCTAACCAATCAAGGGAGATCTTGGTTTGTTTATCTGTTTACTGGCGACGAGAAAGTAAAATGTAAATATAAACAAACCAGATTGCCAACATTGGAGACGCTGCTTATGGGTTTGGTAATAGTAAAACTGTATTTATGTAATAAGTGGCAGAGTATTTCAAAAATAAGTGAGTCCATGGTCTGGGATTGAATCCAATCTTCAAATCGAATTTGAGTTGATGAATTTTCATTCGGTTATTCTGTTTGCTTCTGAAAATATATCATCGAACGATTTTTTTGCGTGCGTGTGGATGTTGTGTGTATCAGATATTGTATTCAAATTCAGAATGGGGCAGTCTGAAATGGTCAACTTAAAGAAAAGGTTCGAGTTTTATAAACGGCAGGGCTTAATAAAACATACTCAACTGTAAACAGTGATATTGCGCCTTAATTAAAGGTAATTTATGTTCCAACTCTGTGTGAACCGGTCTGAAAGAATGATCTGCCCCCGAGTGGGTTCTAGACGCGTGGGGGTGCGAGCAGGGGTGTGCCACGACCACCCCCTTCCCCCGGGGACCGTCTACTTAAGTGCATTCGATGCGCTGTTGGCTCCCGTACGAGTCCTCTGCCCTTCTTTCTCGCGGGACGGTCGGGATACAATCGCTTGGACGGGTTCCAGTTTCCCCAAAGAGGTAGGCGTGACCTTCAGGACGGAAAGCTCGCGGAGATAAAAATCCCCTTTTGCGATTTATTTAGGAATAGCTCCCGTTGAGCCTGGCGGAGGGGGCGACGACATTGCGGAGTCTCAATGCCTCCCCCTGCAGCACTCTGGACGCGTGACATCGCGAAAATATTTTATTTTATTTCCCTGTGACGTTTCTGTGTTTGTTTATTCCTCTCTGCTTATTTAAGTGTGTTCCCGTATGCAGTCCTGCCGACATGTCATAAAAAATTAATCCGCGTTCGCGACGACATTATTCTTTTATCGGATGGTCGGAATTGGCTGTCTCACGTGTCGGAAAACGCTCTCCTCCGGCTCTTTTTCTCTCGCTCTCTCTCTCTCTTGTCGTCCTTGTTTGTCGCGGACGCTTTATTCACCGCCCCATGATTTAGCGCTCATAATTTTGCTCCGAGATCACAGATCTAAATCGCAACGCGAAAGGCGTCGAAAGACATTGCATAAAGACGCCGGCGTCATTTTTTAATGTCTGTCGGAAATGTTGCGAGAGGTAATGGTGGTGAGAATTTCTTTAATTTCCTGAGCAGTCTTTGGGAAATTTATATTTTTGAATTTCTGCTTAATCAGCTCACATTTTGCCCGATTTTTTTTATAAGAATAAAAATATTCTAAAAGACTTTTTTAAAAAGAATTTAGAAAATATTTTAAAAGAAAGAATTTCAAGTTGCAACAATAATCATTCGTTAAAAATTAATGGGGTTGTAAAATAAGTCCTTAAAAATTTAAACGTCTTATATCTGGCATACATGTTTGAAATTATATCTGTTAAGCCCTTGGCGCAATCATATTTGGTCGCCACTTAAAGTTTTATTTACTACTAGTGATTCGCTTACCATGTTAACGTTGATGCATGAAGATGATGACTATATGCATACTGATAAAAAGATCATGTGATACCACTTCATTATTCAGAATAAATCTGATTAATTTCTGTCTGTTCTTTAAATGATGTTACGTATGTGATCTCGTTAGCTTTCAACTCTGTTTACAATAATTGTCGAACGGAAAAATACAAAAAATATTTGTTTATTACTTGAGAGGAGTTGAAATTATGTCGAAAGACTTGTAAATAAAGAGTTGGACTAAAGTTGGAATTGGTGAGTTACCTATCAAATAACCCATATTTTCCAAGGTTATGAACCGGGGAATTTTTAAGCCCTCCCCAGGTCACGTGTTGGGGCCTTTCTATGCGATACCAAAAAACTGCGATACTGTTTCCCCGCGGGATTTGACTCGAGTCGTGAGCAATGGGCGTATTTTGGAAAAGAAGGGGTGTTTCCCATCTCTTTCTTCTTCCTCCCCCAAATGAGGGTTCATGATGCACGGCACTGAAATTGATGCGTGATAGTTGCTCGGCGGAGTGACGTGACGAGATTATTCAAAGGCGAACGACCTCTCTATACTCTCTCCCCCTTCTCCCCAAACACTCACCCCACCTTCACCAGACTTTCTTATTTACCGAATTCTCTTCAATGAAACGTAAAATGGCAGATTGTTGAAGAGGAAACCATAGGTGTCACGTCTTTCAAAATCCATCAGCCTTTCCCTCGATTGACGTCACTTGCGTCCGCATATAAACCATCCTCCCAGAATTTCGCCATAAGTATGTGATGGAAATGGATTTGTCACGATATCAACAATGTGATAGAAGAAGGTAGAACTCTTTAAAAGGGTCGAATGTTTCGATTACAATATTTGGATTTGATTTTTAGTATAATAGTGAATTGTGCAAGGAAAAACGGATCTTTAACCTCGTTGGAACTCATTTTTCATCATGCTCGGCGTTCCGATGTAATGCGAGAGTTGGCATTTTCCCTCTACGTCGCAAGCGAGAGAATTCCATGACAAATACTATTGCAGTTGGTATATAAAACACCATTTATACGTCCAGGTTTCCTACCTCATGTAGGATATAAGTGGTAGGAAACCACATATATATCATATATGTATATTATTTATATATCATATGTATATATATCCTATATATCATATGGTTGTATGTTTATATACATATTTTATATATATATATATATATATATATATATATATATATATATGCATATTTTGTCACCAATTGGCAATCACGAAACATGTTCTGGAACCCGTTACAGCTCAATTTCTGTCGACTTGGATATGCGGCAGTTAGACGTAGACTGCAAGAAAAAAATATTTCGTGAACACCTTCCCTCACGTTATAGTCCACTATAATCAACTCGGAAGTTCGTTCTGAATTCCAAAGCATTAACGCAGACCGAATTTAGCCCATTAAAATGTGAACTTTAAACAACACAGTTTGCGAGCCCAATGTTTTTTCTCTCCGCCATCATTCGATTTTTCATGAAGTTCTGGTAACCGTAATATGTATGTATGTCACCGTTTCAACTTTTAGATGGGGTTGTCGAAAGGATTTACCCTGGGTTCGTACCCGGTAACCTACGATCGGTACAGTAAGGCACCACTCCCTGGGATATCACGCCTCCAAATGTCATTAATCGAATCTGCATTGCTCTGCACCATTAAACGCATGTTTTTATTTCCTCTTTGGTACCATCGTACATGTCCAGGCTGCATGGCAATAATCTCGCAGGTAAGATGCTGCTCTAATAATAAAAATTAAGAATTTAATTAAACCGGGAGAAGGAAGTTAACCTGGTTAAATGTTTATTTTTATCAGGCAAAAAAACCGAGGGGCGTTTGTTTGATAATTTCCAACGTTATTGTTATATATTTAAACCCGTACACCTTGAACAGCGATGGCTCTCTCTAATTTTCTCCCGCGGAACTCGCTTCAGATGTCGTATCTTGATGAAAAGGCGTGGGGTGCTGTTAAAACAAGCGAACGGGACGGGAGAAAGCCTTAACAGGGCAAGAACGTGGAGAGATGGCGGATGTGGAAGAGAGTGAGAGACGGGGAGCGGAAAGGTTGTGGGGAAGGGAGGAGGAGATGGGGCGAAAGGGCCGGGGAAGCGGTGGGGCAGGAGGGAGAGGAAAAAAACGAACGTGCGATATGAAACGAGGCGCAAGGCAAGAGGGGTAACATGGCCGCAGTCATTAAAATCGCTACTAGCACTGGATTTGTGTGAGGTCCTTTTTTCAGTTTGAAAGTTTTTATTCCCCGAAAGGGTTTTGCTCGGGAAATTTTCCTTCCTTTTCTCGAATCTTTTGATATTATATACACACACACACGCGCATATATATATATATATATATATATATATATATATATATATATATATATATATATAGATATATATATTTTTTTTTTTTTTTTAAGTAATCTACCGGTTAAGGTAGGTTTTTGGACTGACACAACTACCAAACAAATATTTTATTACTCCTAACAAAACACAAAATCAATAATCCTACTCTATATCAGGTCCCTCTTCATCTCTGAGTACTTCCTTCCTCCCTTCATCCCGTCCAACATCCCTATCCTGTTCCTTCCCTTTCCTCTTTTGCCCAACATTCTACCCTCTATCACAGTCTTCAACATCCCACTGCCGGTCAACACCCCCTTCATCCACTTTTCCTGCCTCCATAGGATTGCTCCCAACAAACCCCTCTCTTCGCCCACCATACCAAGTACTTCCTCATTTGTTTTCTTCTCTGTCCATTTCACCTTCTCCATTCTTCTCCACACCCACATTTCAAAAGCCTCCAATCTACGTCTATCCTCCTGCTTCAATGACCACGTTTCCGCTCCGTACATAGCTACGCTCCATATCAAAGTTTTTACGAGTCTTTTCTTAACATCCTTACTCAAAGTCCCTGTCATCAACTCCCTCCTCCTTGTGAAAGCCTCTTTGCCTAGCGCAATTCTTCTCCTTACGTCCCTACTACTTTGACCGTGTTGGTCCAAAACACTACCGAGATACGTAAACTGTTCTACCTGCTCTAGCTTTTGCCCTCCTATTTTAATGTTAAGCTTGGCCTTTTTCTTTCTAGAAAATCGCATAACCTTTGTTTTATTAATATTGATTCTCATCCCATACCTGTCGCACTGAATTTCCAATTCACTAAGCAATGCTTGTAGCCCCTTGGCTGACTGACAAACTAAAGCTTGGTCATCAGCAAACCTAACTGATTTTACGACTTCCCCGCCCACTTTCATTCCTACCTCGAGTTCTTCCCATGCCTCTTTGATCATTTCTTCTGCGTACAGGTTGAACAGCAACGGTGATAATGGGCAACCCTGCCTTACACCCCTTCCTAACACTGCCCATCCTGACTCCCCGTTTCCCACCCTCACCTGGGCAGTCTGAGACATGTACAGATTGCGGATTAGCCTCCTTTCCCTCCAATCTATTCCTATTTTCTGCAATATACTCATTAGTTTTTCCCAATTTACTCTATCAAACGCTTTTTCGAAATCTACGAAACAGGCAAATACCTCCTGGTTGTGTTCTATATTCCTCTCGATTAATAATCTCATTACTGCAATGGCATCACGCGTACCTCTCCCCTTCCTAAACCCAAACTGATCATCCCCTAAGTAATCATTTGCCCTACTCTCTATCCTTTTGTTTATGATCCTGAGAACAACCTTAGCTGCGTGGGATATCAAACTAATTGTCCTATAGTCCTCACATGACGTGGCCTTTACCTTTTTCGGAATAGGAACTAAAACTGATCTCACAAAGTCTTCCGGCCAGATTCCCTCCTCATAAATACTACGGATCAGCCCATATAGCCTCTTCCTCCCACATTTTCCCAAGCATTTCAAAAGTTCCACGGGAATGTTATCTACCCCCACGGCCTTATTTAGTTTCATCTCCCGTAATGCCCTTTCTATCTCATTGTCTAGTATGCCTGGACCTAAGCTATCTTCCTCTACGTCATGTTCCTTTTCAATGTCTAACTTTGTTGGTCTAAGCTCTTTACTATACAGGTCTTCTACATATTCCTTCCATCTCTCTTGGATCTTTCCTGCGTCAACTATTACCTTACCGGCCTTATCTCTAACTGCTATCGTTGATCTCCCTTTCTTACTTCCCGATAAAGATTTAACTATGCTGTAAAGCGCACCGATTTCCCCCTTCCTCTGCAGACTTTCCATATTCTCGCACTGCGTCTTCCACCATGCTTCCTTTGCTTTATTTGTTGCCCGCCTCAATTTATTGTTCAATTCTTTGTACTTCATTTTGCCTAATTCTGTATTTATATTCTTCCATTTTCGCCGCTCATCCATTTTTGTAATCATCTCATCCGTGATCCATGGTTTACGAGTCCTTTTAGCGTTAACGGTTCCAATAGTGTCTTTTGCCGCTTTAGACAATCCTTTTTTGATACATTCCCATTTTTCTTCAATAGTACTTAGCTCTTTACCGTCCTCCATGATTTTCTCTACCGCCTGTTTGTATTCCTTCCTTTTCAACCCATTTAATGCTTCTACATTCCATTTTCTAACTCGCCGCCCCTGCCTTATCTTTTTGAACCGGACGCTACATTTCATAACAACTAAATTGTGGTCTGAGTCCGCATCCGCTCCCGGGAAGCTGTGCGAATTTATCACACTGTTCCTAAACCTGTGTCTAACCAGGATATAATCTAGCTGATATCTTCCCGAGTCACCTGGCATTTTCCATGTATACCTGCGTCTTTTGTGGTGTCTAAACCAAGTGTTGGTGATGACTAACCCCTGTCTCCTGCAGAACTCAACTGCTTTCTCCCCGCGGTCATTCCTCGTGCCTAAACCGTAGTCCCCCACCTCATCACCATCTCTTCCTTCGCCTACTGTCGCATTCCAATCCCCCATCACTATCAAATGTTTCCCTGCAGGAACACATGCAATCATGTCCTCTAACTGATCGTATATCCTATCGACCTCTTCTTCCTTATGGTTGCTCGGTGGCATGTATACCTGGATAATAACTAAGTTCGTCGGTTCTGCTTTTATCTCCACTAGTAGTATTCTATCCGTTACCTGCTCTATGTTGACTACGCTTCTTCCTACCTCTTCATTTAATACTATGGCGACCCCTCGTTGGCTCTCGTCCCCACCGCTGTATATTATTCTATACTTATCACTCCAGTAATCCCCGCTATCTTTCCATCTCACCTCGCATAGACCTAAAATATCTATATTTCCCCTTTCCATCTCTCGCTTAACATTCTCCAATTTCCCCGTCCTCATCATTGTCCTAACATTCCACGTTCCTATTCTAACTAATTTCGTCTTCTTCTCCTGCGTCTTCTGTCCTGCTGCTGCTGGTTTTCCCCTGCAAGGGTTTCGTGGGATGACGACCGCGGAAGCCTTGCCTCCCCCGCTGCCGGGCACGACACACGGCCGATTGGGCCGAGCCCCGTGGTTGCCAGGACTCAAAATATCTCTATTGTCCATCACATTGTTCTTGGGAATGATAATTGAGGTGGTTTCCCGTTGCCTTCCTCAATAGTGTTTTTAACGTGACACCATCACTTACTGGCCGCCCCACTGGGGTCAGACGCCATTGCAGCCGCCTCACTGAGGAACAGACGCTGCGTGGACTACCTTTCGTCTGGCTCCTAACCTTCGACCTATCTGGCATGGGTGACCCTACCAGGAGCAATTTTTATTACTCCCGCCAGTACAGCTCTAGGGGTCATCGGAACGCACAAGCCCTTCCACCACGTCAAGGTTGTAGTCCGGGGAGGGGTATATATATATATATATATATATATATATATATATATATATATGTATAAAATATGATATCATATATTTATATGTATTATATATATAAAACATAATATTCTCAAGGAAGGAACTTTTCTTCCATGAGGAAGGTGGCTTGTACCACCGAAAATTCGAAAACGTGTGTTTCTTTTCTTTGTTGTGTGTTTTTGTTTGCTAGTGCTAACTTCATATACATTGTGTATATATATGTATATATATATATATATACATACACACACACACACCCATCAATACTAGTATGTATAGAGAGAGGTTCAAATACGAAAAACCGCCAAACGGTGAAACATTCATACGAATGTAGGTGTACATAAAAGGATTGAAACACAGTTAGACTATATATACATATATATAGACTGTCTTTGTGTGTGTATGTACCCATGCATGTACAAGTACTTGTGTGTACGCACATACGTATGCACAAACGTATATGTTTTCTCCCTCTCCTTCCCCTACAGACCTTTTACCTCCTCCATACATAATTCCTGTAGCCCGTCGTTCATTCCCCTTCAATTTCCTTTTTGCTGTTCTTGCCCACATTTCGACGCTTTTGTGTCTCATACTTCGCCCGGGGGAAATACGTCGCGTTCCTTCCGTCGCCACGAGGAGGAATTAGTCAAACGAGCGTGATCTCATGGAATGCATTCGTTAATGCCGAAAGTTATTCCTATGACAAGCGCTACCTATTTTCTTCCCCGCGGTTTTTTAAGCGAGCGGTTTCAAACGCGATATCGCTTTAGATAATCTCGTTTAGATTCAGGTTTCATTCATTTAATTTGATTCCTTTTTTTTATTGTTAGGTTGAATTTGGGAAACTCGGATTTTGTAGAAAAAATCTGCAACAAATCACATCTATGAATATTTTCCGTATTTCTCTTGTTCGCATATTTCTATGTCTGTTCGTCACAATATTGTAAGTACAAGAGATATTAAATACTCAATTTCATTTATATTTATCAAGTATCCTGAAGTTTCATGTTAAAAATCATTGCATTTCACAATCGATATTTTTTCGGGTATATCTTTCTCCGTTTCAATTTATTTCCAAAATCTGAGGTTTTGGTGGACTATTGTCTATGAAGTATTTAAATTGAGTAACGACTTTAAAATAATGAATTATAAATCACACTCATGAAAACATGCATGTGTATGTCGATGGCGTAGAAGCAGTCACGAAAGCAATATAACACCTGTACGGAACAATGGAACACAAAAATGTGTACAGAAAACATTGTTCTGTGTGTACCTTGTTTGTTCGGCCTATGAATAGCTTAATGCACGCGAAGTCTTACTCAGTGGGCATACTCGTTTTCAGAACCGTCATAATGTCATTACTAATTGTAGTCCTATCGGCAGTAAAGGCACGTACGCAGAGTGTCCACTGAGTCTGGAAAAACTCAACCTTTTCTAGAATTCGGGGAGGCCGATGTTTTTGAAACCGGATAGTCCATGTGTGAACCGGGAAAATTATGTTTGAATCGTGATTTCCGAACTTGAATAAAAGCGTCGTCCTTTTAGTTGTGAGATCAGTTCGCGTTAGCCGTAGGGCGGCCACGCGTGCAAGTCCTGGACGCGACCGAAAACTAACCGTTGCGTACCGACTTCATTGATCGATGGCACGCGAAGCGATGGATTTACGATCGATCCACATGAAGAAATACTTATATAATGATATTATAAGCACTAAGGAGAAATGAAAATGCGAGGGGGTTCGATCTATATACGGAATGACTAATTTCACTCGAAGTCTCACGACGACCTACCTTTCAAATAATGCATCGTTCAGGGCACTGTTTGGAGTAGGCGCAGAAAGCGGAGTGAACAATCAACGCGCAGGTCTGACACCACGAGCTGGGTGGTGAGTGTATGTACCGAATTATGTTTCATGTGACAGTCGGGAGAAGGGACCTCATGTTGGTCGAAAAAATCGGTAAACATTCCGAATTGGAATCCATAAAATTTTTGACCACTCCAGTTGGTAAACACAGGAGAAAATTTGTTTTTACTGAATATTGTGTCGTCGGGGGCCAGCTTTACGTACCACACGCATCATAGAATGAGCCACATGTAGTCCACGCATTACGGATGTACGTATGGAAGCACGTGAAAGATGTTGCGCCTGACTATTCTTTTCTCTTGTTAAAAACAGGAGATAGAGGGTGGGGGATGAAGGGGAAATGAATTGGTAATAAAGGGAAATAATGAGAGGTAATGAAAATAAGGTAGGAAATAGTCACCCTATCTAGAGAAGTGTTTTATTTTTATGATTATTTTATGTTTACGTTTATTTTATTTCTTTATGAAATTAGTGTTCTATGCCGGTTTGGTCATGTTGATCGAAACACAAAACGTGTCTTCGGGGGAATTGAATGTCTCGAGCAGAAGGGAGCGCCCGCGAAATTCTTCCGTGAATGTGATCGGAGAGACAGTCGGGAAGGATGAACACTACTCCCTGGATCTCGGAATTCAGGAGTCTCTGGAATAGTAGAGCATGAATGAAACAAGGTACGACAGAGGCGAAATGAGTATGCGTGGACATGGAAATACGTGGGAATTTAGTGAATGGGAGTAAGCGGCTGAAATACCTTAAAATCAGCCTTGCCAAACCACGAAACGGAAGGGAGTTTTAGTATTTTTTGTTGTCAACATTTTGATAGCAGATTTGCGCGTTTTAAGAACTGGAGGATTGCTGGGAACGCAGGATTGATGTGGTGAGTGTGGACTCTGTGTAATTGGAGAGAGATATGAGTGACCACCATAAATGCTTTCTCCCGGAGTGGAAAACCTTTCAAATAGGAATACCTTTCAATTTCGTTTGAATCTTCGTACTTTTTGAACTGGCGATGGTGGAAACGGCGCTTTGAAAAGGGTTTTGAAAGGTTGACTAGCTGAAGCAGTGTTGTCCCATGTGTGCATACCTTTCTGGTATTAATCCCCTCTATTATAAGTGCATATCATGACTGCACACACGGTAATCGCATACCATGGCTTCTCATGCGATACGTAAATATCAAGGCTACACATGAAGATCGTATTTGTTTACCTTGCGTTGCTTCTCTTCCTCCTGGCATCCAGTGAGCTTTTCTTTTGAAAAAAACACGGAGGATATGTGTACTTAATGCGGTCAGTCATTAAGGCACTTGGTGTTTCTTGGTGCAGAAGAAGGGCTTTCAGCATTTCAATGTTTTGTGGCGTTTGATGTCATCACTCTGGGGGTATCAACGATCACGATGACAAACGCGTCGACAGCGTATCCCTTTCCCCTTCTCGTTTGTAGTTAGTCAAGGCTTAGACAAACATCCCTCGATGAATTTGCGATAAAACGAAAGGGAAACAGGGGAAGGGGGTGTTTTCAATCCGCTGACTACTCGTAAATTCGAGACGAAAAAAGCCCGAGATGCCGGGCGTGGATTACCTCTTCCACGCCATGCAACCGTGTGTCGTCAAAGACGGAAATTCCTTCGTCGTCGCGCGAGGGTCATTTCATTCTTATTTCCGTCTCCCCCCCTCTCTCTCTCCCCTCATAACAATTCCTCCTTCTCCATCTGCGGACCGGTGGAGTATGGCTTTGATTGAGCGAGGGCAGCTGTGTGTGTTATTCTGCTTAGGAAAAGGAGAGAATGGAACTCCTTCCCCGGTGAAAACAAGAGGATAAGCGTCCTTTCTCCACCATGGCACGCTCGCTGCCGAGTTGAATATACATTATATGACACGAATCACGTTCCGAAAAAGCTCATTGTCACGGGGGAATATCCGCGAGTGGAGGGGAGGGAGTCTGTCTTAACTTTCGTTTGTCGTGACGTGTTGAACTCCACATATGCGTACAGAAATGCCAGCATGCAGCGACGCTACTTGCCGGCGGGAGCGGAATCTGACTGAAACGGTCGGAGGAAAGGAATAAAGGGCGAGTGAAAGTCCACGTATGGTGCGGAAAAAAAAATTTTTTTATTTTCTTTTTGCTTACCTCCGCAGGGCAGATTTTTATCCGCGAGCCGGCTCCTCGTAAAAATCCCCGATGATGAAGGAGGAGGAGGAGGCTTTCATGCTCGACGGAATCCTCGAAGCGGTCGGTGCCGGCTCACGAGACGAAAGAGTGCGCGGCGGATGCCTTTTGAATCACGATTCGCACGAGTGAGCCCCCCTCCCCCCGCTGCGGTCGAAATAATAATTAACTCCTATGCTATTGCCCCATCCTGAATTACAATTACTGCCTTTGGTTCATTTTAAAGCTCGCGGAAAGAATGCCGAGAGTGTGCTCGGCCGCCGTGTGCTTTTGTTTGCCGAATATGGGTCGGCTATTGTCAACTGATGAAAACGCTGAAGTATTTGAATCCTGCAGTGGCAGCACAGAGTAAAATTCATTCTTTGCGTCCTGCAGCAGTCAGTCATTGGAAAACGCTCGTGTTTTACAGTGGGCTCGGAATTACTAAGTGCATATTTTTTTCATATTTCATTTAAGTCATCATCACTGAGCTTTAACGACAAAGAAGAACTATATGGATTGGTCATAACTTGAGGCACAATGGATTGGTTATAATCATAACATATGAGAAAATTGAAGGGAAGATACCGCGAGAAAGACCAAGTGACAAGTACATAGGACGAATTAATAACGTGAAACGGAGAAAAACTATTAGGGGATGAGAGGGAAGTAACGCTGAAAGGAGAAGAACTAATGACTAAATCAATCTTAGGATTGAAATATTGATGATGATCATCATCCCTCGTCAATTTCCTTAGACGCAGCTCTCCAATCATTTCACTTATTCGCTTGTATCTTCGCGCATACATTTTTCTTCTCCTTGACCATCCACAGTAATCAACCCGAAGTTTGACTCTACAGGCCAGGGTAGAGCTCTTACGGAGGGGTACGAAATTCACGTATTTTGGGGGTTTGCCAATTCCTTTCTCTGTGTCACCTGCAACTTCCCAGGACCCTATGGTGGTCGATAGTTCATAAAGCTTGGATAGTGCTGAGCAGCGACACCTGGAATCGAGCACAGACCCTGCGTTTGGTAGCCGAATGCTTAGCCATGTCCACTTTCTCTTTAACATGTGTGACTATTACTTTAACGCCCACCATCCCACGTCTTCCTCTGCAGTTCTCTCCCTTCACGGCTTCCCTTGACGGCTGTCTTAGCTGGACCATCGTCTCTCAAAATGTGCGAGTTGTCCTTATTTCTTATTTTCGAGTTTTTCGAAGACTTTTCTTGCATTGCTCCTGGTTGCTCCATCCGTCCAATTGATCTTCATCATTCCCTCAAAGTTCCACCTTCTCAATCCTTTGAATAATCTTTTTTTTGTGCTTTTGCCACTGACATGGTAATATTAATAATTTATTTAATCCATAACCCAACTAAATGTTTTATGATAAAAACAAAAAATAATAAAATAAGCAAATAAGTAAATAAAAATAAGTAAATGCAATACAGAAACCACAAAAGTTACTTTTTATCGAGAAAGTAATCAGTTTTTTTCTAAAAAATTTTAAATAATCATTAAAAACGTCAGAGTCGGTTTTATAATTTAAAAACTCATTAGCCGATCGTAGCATCCGTATCAATGGTTATGGATTCTTAGCCTCCACCCTCCCGGATAGATCTCGAAAGAGCGGGGTGTATCTTGTTCTCAGCGTAGGGACGTTAATGTCTACGATAACTAGAAGGTGACAAGTGTGTAAAACTCCGTTCGAAATACCTCCTCAATCCATTCATCAATCTCTCTATCAAGAGAAGTATGCTCAAGGTATGTTCCTTAGCTCGTTGTTCCACGTTGGCATCCCAACTGTTCACTTCCGCGTGCAGTTGAAATTTGGGCAATGCCTTCTGTGCTTCAAGCACATTGCCAGTTATGTCCATTGTGCATCTCCCATATTGCCGCAGAATTGCTGATTCTACCTCCTAGTAAACAACCTGCTTCTAGCTGTCGATAAGTAAACACGTCTATTGCAGATCCGAATACAGTAATTTCGTCGGGTAAGAGTAAGCGTATTGGTATTTTAAAAAACTTCTGAAGCCTTTCCTTTGAGTTATTTATTATTTTATTTGCAGTCTTATAAAATAATCTTTCACATTTCATCGTTCACAAATAATTATGCACTGCCCAAAACAAGATTTTTGATCGATTTTGATTGACAGCTTGACATTTCGCACTCATGGTCGGAGAATTATCAGCAATTTGTATTCTTTTGCGTGGAGAATTGACTCTTCACCATGCACAATGTTAACACCACCGGGTAGCACATGGTTTTTTTTGTTGTTAGTTGTACTGCCAATTCGATAAGCTCACGAAACGGTATCCGTTTGAGGGCGGGAGGAAGTTCGGTGTCGGCACCCATTTTCTTCCGAATGGAAGTGAACGCGCCGTTTACGAAAGATATGCCATGAAATTTCTTCCGCAGGGATTCCTAGAGCAAATTGGCGAACGTATAACTACGCAAAATTCTGTCCTTATCCACTCTCATCATTTTGTTTTGCTAATACTAAAATCTAATTTGTCGTGGATTTGCCCATGCGATGTTTGGATATAAAGTCAGTCACCCCTATCATAAACTTTAAGTTTAATAAGGGATATCTTCCTGTAAGTTTTTGATTTGGAAATATCAAGCACGAGACCGCTGGTGAAGGTGGTCGTGGGAATAAATCAGGAAGGTTCATGAACGAGGTTGAAATTGAGGCTTAGAGTGTATACCTAATGGAACTTAAGGTTTTAACCTCAAGAATTTATTTACATTTTGTTGTACCCTAACTTCAAGAGTGCACCACTGAGATTAGTGTTGAAAACGTTAAGCCAAGTTAGAGTGATTATTTTGATAAAATGACGATACAGCTTTGTTCGTGACTGTATTTTGTGTAATTGTTCATCCTTAAATTATAAATATTCTTATTTTCCGCTTTAATCTAATGATTTTCATTCTCCGGCTATTGGTAATTTCATTAATGAGCGGATTTAAGAGTGTACAATTCTTTTCTTGAAAGTATATGCGTATTGTAGTTATAGCATGAGAGTTAAACTCAAAGCTTCCGTTGCTTCCGGCAATACGTACGAGGCCCACTGCCAAGTTCAGCTTCCTTCTTATGAGGGATTGGAAGAAGGTGCTACGTTGATAAATTTAAAAATAGCCGAGCTGTAAATATTTCATGAAAATGGCGCCTCATCCCGTGACAAAAGGTCATGCCCGTTGAACTTAGTCAAATAAATGGTCATAATTCATTACGTTTAACTGGAAGTGTTTCGTCATTCGCCACGGTTAGGCATCGGTTGGATGGACCCAATGTGGAAGGGTTTTGAAGCTACGTGTATTCCATTTACAGCCATCGTAGGCGGCCAGTGGAGTTGATTATCCGTCCTTAGACTTTTAAATTGATGGGCTGGAGAGCCATAAAGAATGCGAAGGCTTTTGAGGAAGATACCACCGTCTTTCATAATCCTCCGGCACTGATGGAACTTGCAGATAAGGTGCAAATTGCAGGTCATGCAGGGGGAATGGCATCGCGATGCTAGGAATGGGGATCGGCGAAATGGGCGCTCGACAACCTTGCCCGTGGAGCATCCTCTCCTGATGCGAAATCCCGTTTTCATTGCTTTTTAGTCGGTATTCGGTTAAAAGACGGTACTACCGATTGCAAAATCATTCCCTTCGTCAAGCAGGTGGTTAGTTTTGGATTGCCGTTCGTAGGAAAATATCAAGTTCACTTGATCAGTTTAAAAAACGAGAACAACATGGTTTGCAGATTTTTATTCGAGAAGCAAATTTCAAATTCAAAAGTAATTATCAATAATGAATTACTATTTCGAAACTAGTACTAATTTCTTACAATTATTTCTTATTCTTCATTGTGTTGATTAAATTACTTCAGATAAAAAAATGACTAATCTAATACTGTGGAAAAAATTATTTCCCGAGGAAAATACCTTGCGGTTTATTGCGTATACACGGTGAAAATATTGGAACGAATGCTATGAGATTTAAATTTTGCTGATTGAAAATTGAAGTGATTTCCTCCGCAATAATCAACCAAAAGGTCTGATTGATTGGCGATAATTTTTAAGATTAGAAAAAAAGTTGCGATAAAATATGTAATGGACCTATTTAAATAAAAGTGGTCAACTTTTTTAAATCTTTTTATTTTAGGATAATTAATTGAGAAACAAGATTGAACCAAGTATTAAGAGGAGGGTTAGTTAATGTTAACGAAGTATTAATTATACACAGTCCTTTTCATATGCTAGCATTCTTCATCGCGGCGGGGGCAAGAGAATCACGCACGCGTAAACGAAACGGAACTTCTTACTCTCTACGAAATTAATTGTTATCGCTTCAAAATCATTTTCAAAGTTCCAAATATGACACGAGTAATCCTCCTGTAACACAGCTTACTCGAGCATAAATGATTTCAAAGAATGATTTGCATTGAAGTAATGCATAATTATTCTCAGAAGCGTATCATTTTCCGCCATTCACACGCTCGTCGGCTCACCCCCAGACCGCCCATTTTTATTGCCCCTCCACGAGTCACGGGAATGACAATGGGAATTGGAATTAGGCCCATTTCAGCGATTTGAGTAATTGTGGTCAAAATCGTCGGACGCGCAAAAGAAGAGATCTCCTTGGAGTCTTTAAGTATTTCCCGATACCCCTTATTTTTTTCTCTTTCCCTCCCCCCTCCCTCCCAGCGGGCGGGGTCGGACACTCTCCCGAGACAATGGGGACCGTATTGAGTGGCAGTTTCCGCTCATCCCACAACACATCCAACCCCATTCAACCGATGTGGAACCCTCCCTCCTTGGGTGGGTGAAATGGTCGGTAGGAAAACTGCATCCATTTTCGTGAAAACGTTTCTGATGGATGTGTTCGGGCGCGTCGAGCGAGCGCTCCGCTGCGCCCCCATGAAATCATCCCCGCGGGATTTACGGCCCTCTAATTGCACCGCTGCTGCCCTTTTACCCCCCCACCCCCACCACCCCTCTCCAATACCCTTCCCCCCCGCGGGTGACTGAATCCTCTTTCCGCTAAGCGCTTCAATCTCGACTGCCAAACCGTAAATAAAGGGCGAACGCTGAACGGTGCTCGTGCCCCCCCCCCCTTTTAAACTTTTCATTTGGATTTCAACCCGACTCGATTTTTCCTCCGGGCGTCCTCGAGTGCGAGGACCCTGGGAAATCGCGTCCGCGGACGTCAACCCGGACCCACTGGTTCTCCGGGAGCGTCCTGGAGCGCTGAAGTCAGTCCTGTCACAAGTTCGTATCGGCGATTTCTTCGTTTCAGGGAGGTATGCAACGGATGCAGTCGCACTACTTGCGGTGGGGTTTTTTGTGACTAAGATCTTTAGACATCCCCATTTTAAATACACTAGGGAGTATTCTAATAACTGCGCGAAATGCCCTAGGAGTTATTTTTAGAGGAAGCACCGAAAAACGAGAAATTCATTCTGTGAAAATCTTTCAATTTGATGCCTGATGGTATGTGACGCCTTTCCGAAATTTCTCCAACTGGTGCCAGATGCATCGCGTAACGCTATTCTCGCTTGCAGTGAAACTGGAAAGGCTTTTAGGGTGTTAAAGTAATCTCCCCTCACTGATGTAAGTTTCGCATAATGCCTTTAGTTACTTGTTTTAAGTTCTTAATTTAGATCGGTGGAAGTGAAGGGCTGTCCGGAAATCATTATTATCGTCCCTTGACGGCTATTATTTTTTAAGCCAAATGGAAATATCATTTCGAAAAATAATGCATCATTGAATAAAATCCTTGGAGATAATATTGGTGTTTGGCTATCAATATCATTGAGAATTCACCTTTGGTTCATAAATACAGGATAGATCAAGGATTGAGAATGCTGGCTTTATTGCACCCTAAATGTCCGCTGCGGAGGAGATGTTTAGTTGAAACGCATCAGACAGGGCCACGCTGTTTTTCTTTTATTTGTCCCACGGAACATATTTTATCTCTCTCTACTTGGGGACGATGATTTGGTCACATTTGATGGTGGGAAAGGGACACGGACCTGGCAGCTTGAAGCAGGTATTCTTGGGACGCTGTTTCACCGGTTAAGGTGGATCATTGGTGTGGCTATTGCGCACAGGTATTTGAGTCATCCCTTCACGGTCACGAGTCACGTGACGCCCGTGACCGACGCGGATGTTTCCAGAACCTAGGAAACGTTCTTGGAAGGCAACGCCATGGTGGTGTCGCTTCTATGCTATACACTACCGGCGACTGTTTTCCTCGTAGATTGTCTATTGGTAGCTTAATTTGTTAAAGCACTTGACCGGTAATGGAATGATCGAAGTCCGGCCGAGGAAAATCATTTCTACACTGTTGAATTTTAATGCACGTTAGCGGATGACTCCGTTTAATTTACGGTCGAGGTATCTCACGCAGTTCTTTGAATATTTCTGTCAATCTGACATAAGATATCGATCTTGCCTTTCGTTCATCCGTATACATAATCTTTGTTGTTTGGTGCACTTTTTTAAAAATTGAATAGGTCAAGTAAGTAGTGAGCTTGGGAATTTATTGTAATTTCCGATGTTTCAAGTTGACTTTGCATCTTGAATACTCGTAATAATATTCCAAATTATGCAAGGAATGGAAAAATCGAAACTCAAAAGGGCTGAAATGTGATGGAACCATTGGAACAGGGAACATTGCATTGCGGAACATTTGGCAGGCCGCGCAAAAAGGAAATCTATGAAGTTAAATAAAAATTATTTAAGGTATTTTAAAATGCATGTCTAAAACGGTCGTGTTCTGCCACGAATACGATGCAGGTGTAATACAAAAGAGTATTCATTCCTGATTAAAATTGATTACCATTTTTTCGCCTTAAGTTATATTTTAATTTAAAACATCAGTGTAGCAATTAATGGTAAGGGCGATTAAAGATGACCGTGATTATGGAAGAGAGCATGTGGTAGCTTAGAAATTTGTGTGGCTTATTTTATCTCAGAAGTTAGCGTTCGCTATTCTGTTCACGTGCCCATATTAAATCGCTTTCATGTTTTCCATTACGTGTATCGCGCATTGCGTCCAAAATCTTCCTCTAGAATTCTTCCCGTTCACTTGGCCTTCCACTGTTGACTTCAGCAACCTCTCTTGTCTCAGGGTAGCTATGTCTGATGAGTTTATCTCAACTTCAACTTCAGTGTTTACGGAATGATACAAATGGTCACGTCCGTCCATTGTAATTGATCACGTATGTCCGTCACGATCGATCGCGTATTGCATTTTAAATCCAACACTCTCAGCACGAGATTTCAATGATAACTTTGAGTGCCCATTAAGTCTGGTGGGAATTACTCCATTAATCCCCATCTCTCCCGTGAATCCGCTCATTTAACGTCGTCTTGTGTCCGCACCGTCCATCCTAAGTAAACCTAAACTCATGCGTGGCGGTATACTCAGTTTCTCGGAGCAGAATGTTCACTTTGGAAACTTTAATCAGAAAGTTTTCACCGCGAAAATACTTTAGGAATATTTGAAGATGAACGGAGTGCATTTTGAAATTGTTTTACCTGGGTGTATTCTAGGCTCTAAGGAAGAGCTTTGAACGCCGAGTCCCGGGTTCAGAACCTTTGGCTATAACCATCTAAAATCCTAGAGGTTGCTGGAACTTTGTTGGAAACTGCAGAACAGCGGAAGGTACTCCCATACGCCTCACTTAGTCGTTAATGGGTGATATGGGTAAGCCGCGGGGGTGAGCTCTGCCCTCACCTGTCAAAACCAACCTTTGGGTCGATTGCGGCGGCGGTAGTTCACAGGCGACGAAGTCATGTACATTCGCCCGCGGGAGGACAAAGTTTTCGCGTGCCAGAGATTAGCCAAGTTAAGATCGCAGGCGTCTCGCGCCATCTCTAGCGTGATCCCGGAGGGAAACACACCAAAGAAAGTCTTTAGACTTCAGCTGCCTGCTTTTTGAAATCTTTAGGTGGCTAGGAGACGCACACATTTGTTTATAATTTCATTGAATAGTATTTATTTTCATGCATTCAAATTAACAATTATGGTGCTGCTTCGGAATGAGGCTATTCGGCAGGTGTCAGTATTAAATGCACACACAAACATTCAAATAAATATGTTGTGCAAAAAGAGTAAAAGAGCATAATTAACTCTAAAAAACAATAAAAAATAATATATCGCTACAAGTCAATACTTTTTACAAATATACAATTTTAATCTTCTCTTACTCGAAAAAAGTTATTTTATAATGAGCTGATTCTCAGGTAATGGGTTCAATTCAGGTAGGGACAACATCCTTCAACCGATTACAAGCGTGCTTATCGTAGTGTCATGGCGCCTCCAAAAAGCAAAATCTTGTCTTATGGTAGTTGTCTTTAGTTGAAGATTCTTATAATTGTTATGACAAAATGCTCTGCCATGGTTGTATATTGAAAGAGTGCTACAAGGCGTCGCGCGTGTTTTACGACACGATGTATACCTTAAAAGGGCTCTGGGAGGTAGTTGGCTGCTCGTATGGCTCTCCTCCTCCGCCAAGACTCGTCCCCGAGGGAGCGAATGATTTTCGCGGGACTTTACCGGTCGTCCTCGCCGCGGGCAGAGATTCCCGTTCGCCCCGTCGGGTTTTATTTTATCAAGCCTCCGCCGGGGATTTCGAAAGTGTTCCACGGGAGGGTGTGGGCCGGGGGGCCGGGAATGGGAGAATCGTTCGCCGGCCGTTTTTATCGAATTCCATTGGTCCTGGGGAGGTCACCACGGTCGTCTAAGGAGGGGTGACGTCAGCCGCGGCCCATTCAGGCGCGCGAACCTCCGGCGGGGAGGCCTCACCTGCCCCCTGGGGGTGTAGAAAGGGGGGAGGGGGAACCTCACGGAAAATGATTTCGGGGAGGGAGGGTGCACGTTCTGTGGGAGGACGTCGTCGCCTTATGGGGAGAATGCGGAATGAGTCATTCGGGAAGGAGGGGCGGGGGAAATAAATTAAACCCTCTTTTTAAAAATCTTTTTAAATTTCCGTCGCACGATATCCTTGTCGGACGAGCCTGAGGACGTGGAAAGTTGCATCACCTATTATAAATAAATGCAGTATAATCGATAAGCGCGGCTAGATATTTTTATTTGGTTGGCTATACTGACGGAGGAGAAAAAAACCAGGACTAGAAGATTCTGCAAAATATCGACTGCGATTGGCGATGCTCATGCGATATCGATTCATCGGTCAAACCAATTGGCATCGAATTCCAATGTAAATGAATGTTAAACGTGCGGTAGGCCACAGTTTTGACGCCGGATGTTTCATTTGCATTTTGCCTGTCATTTTTCACACAAAGACATTGTGTACGTGCCCTTTACAGAATCGTCCTTGATCGCATCCCTCCGCAGTGAGTGACAAGTTGTGGTAGGATTAGGGAAAAAACAGCACGAAAAGAAATGGATACCACCGGGAGAACAGCTGAACTATGGCCCAGCGAAATTTGGTGATTCCCAATTTTATGTTACGTATCGAACGCCTTTGGATGGCATGGAAAGTATGGAGTGGGTTCATCGTGCTATATTGTTCGTGTGGAAATGACGGGGGTCATGCCGTAAACATTCTTCGAATCGCACTGCTCTTACGAGTATGTAAATGCGCTGTAATGCAATGTCGCCAATTTACATCACAAAGTTAGCTATGTTCAATTTAAATTCATCGGGCAACCCTCTTGATTATTGATGGGATTAATTATCTTTACATTGCAGGCACGTTTCGATCACTGTTACTCAGATGCTTTGTGGTAGATAGAGCACTTAAAATGTTTTTGAAATGATAATTTTTAATGCGGTTACGTGATTATTTCGACATGGTAATATTTGCAAAACCTCGTATTTGAAGTCATTCTTAGCGGTGTAGCAGATTAAGGCGTTCGATTGCTGACCGGGTGCTCCTGTGTTCGAACCGATCATCACCGTATGAACCTGGGGTATGTGATTTTCTTCGTCTGAAAGATCTTATTGGGAAAATAAAATCAGCGGACTCCTCCTCAACATCCCGTCTGACCTCTCGGCTGATTATTGAATACTTGGCGTGCAAGTGAAGGAAGTTTTATCGAGGAGATAATTGTTTTACGAAGCGTGAACCGCTTCTTTTGACCCCTAACTGTGACCCATGATAACTTGTACAGTGGAATCAGCTTCTTTTAATGCCCTTTTTCCGCACGCATGATGCATAATGGAGAATCGATCCTAACAAGGAATTTTCCATTGAAATACATCGCCAGGAATGACCCTCTAACTTATCCTAACGGGAGCAGTCAAATCAAAATGACGTATTTTGTCTCACTTTTCATTAATTTTGAACTAGCATTGTTTTTTAACAAACTTTTGCGAATATTTGGAGTTGGCCTTTGACCGTATTCAAGGGGTTAATTGTGTGAATTGTTAAATAATCAGCAATTATTATTTTTTAATGTTCCTCATAATCGCTCCAAAAATAAGATATGCGGCAGTTAGGTTTTGCATAGGTGGCGTACGAAAAGATAAAAAGGCAAAGACGAACCTCCTGATGTCTATAATCAAATGATAATTATTAATTTTCTGCATGGTTAAATTTTATTGTCGTGGGGATCGGGATGGTGCGGTGGCTAACGTACTAGCTTCCCATGCAGTGTGCCCGGGGTTCGAATCCCGTAGGTGGCAGATGGTGGTATGCCGATCCCTACCTGAGCTACTTTTTGGAGAGTACTTTGAGTGAGTACGCCGTCCGTCGGATGGGACGTCAAACCGCGGATCCCTTGGCGCCTTTCGTAAAGAGAGGCTAATGCCGACGCCGGGTTTCTCTCCACCCTTCATCCTTTTCTGTCTTAATAGCACAAATGGCATTCGCTGTCAGTCGCCTCCTCTAAACCTACTTCTATTTATTGTCGTGTGTATGCCAGCCATTTTGGAGATTGAGCCTGTGTCAAGGCCTTTATAATTACGTGTATGCGTTGAAATCGTATTCTGCTACATAATGGAATTCCACACATTTCGTCGAATACCACAGGCTATGCCCAGATGTCTGCATCGAATCTTTTTTTTTCTCGCCAGCCGTGAAACTCATCTTTTACATCATCTTCACCATAAACGAGCTGTCAACATAATTGAGGACTAATTTTCATAATTAAAGCATGACCTCAACCGCGGAGCGATTCCCGAAAAGGAATCGCCGCACGGTAGCTTCTCTTTATGCCGGCGGACCAGTGACGGAGTGATCTCCGCGCTCTCCTTCTTCCCCACCCGAAAGAAAGTTCATCTGTTCATTTTTGTCGCATTCCTTCGCGCGGAATTCGCGGCGACCGGATCGGAATACACTTCGGCGTCCTTGGAAGCGCTCTATCGGGCGAAGACGAAAACTTGAATAAAAACAAACGGCATGACGTCACCGGCCCCACATTTCGGCCGCTGCTGTCGGGCGTCACGTGTGGGCGTCGGCGGAGGTGCGTGCGTGCTCGAGGGAAAGAGGTCGGTCGGTGAGAGGGATTCCAGTCACAAGGCGCCCTAGGGAAAGGGGGCGTGAGTGTTTTTTGGGGGACGTCCGCACTTTCGCCTCTCTCAAATTACTTTTGTCGCTCATCATTAGTTTTCAATCCGAGGAGTGGAGTGGGAGAGTTCATTTATCACTCGCCGGGTAATTGGGAAAAATTGAACCCCCCCCGTGGGTTTCCCCGCGAAATGTCATTGGTCTCCCTCGTGCTCACGTGGATTTCGTCGTTCATGAGGTACTCTCGGATATTCTTGCGCACGCTGTGTGTGTCGTAATTCATTTCCATACTTGTGCACTTGATGGGCATTTAATGAATAGAGACGGTAGCTCCCCCACCCCTCCTCGAGCCTTATGCACTCCCGGTCTCGGATTAAACCCAATTCCAATTCCCCGTTGCTAAAGTTTGCTATCACCCGTGGCGTCAAGCTTATCTCTCTCTCTCTCATCATTATTGTTGGCTGTTAAGAGAACAAAACCTTGTATAGAATGCGAAAAAATAATGTCGAGACGAATATTCAATGATCATTGAATTGGAAAAAGAAGTTTTTCCTGTTAGCAAATCGGATTTTGTCTGATGTAGACCAGAGACAGGTCTCTGAAGCTCGTTTTGCTGGCCGTCAAATCCAAACTCGGCGGCGTCTCCATTTGATTTTTGTGCTGGAAGGTTATATGCTTTCCGTAAACCTCAACAGCAAGAGTTCTGGTTTTGATATGAATACTTCGCAATCATGCGATATAAGTCGTGGCTTTCAGTTAGAATTTATTCGCATTCCAATATGAATGTATGAATCCAGGTGTAAAATTACGTCTCCACGTACGAACCATGGGTTATATGTATTACACGCATACACAGTAGCGGGAAATCAGTTAATTTTGATCGAACATTAAATGTTGAAAATAGAAGTTGATTTAGTCTTGAAGTTAGGAGACGGGGGAGACATATTGGGGAAATTTAATACATTTATGCTGCTTCCGGGAATTACCGACGCGTAGGTGAGTTGATGGAAGGTAATTCCCGGAAGCAGCGTGGATTCATCAGATAGACGTCGCGGAAGCCTTAGGAATAATGAACACATTTATGTAATATTTCAAGCATGGATGCGGGGCATTTATGCTCGAAAGAATCATTAAGAAATGTATAAATTGACTATTTATGAGTAAAAGTTACAATTCATTACACCTATTGTTTTGGGGATTCACCTCTAACCAGGATGTGTAACAATCATGATGTAAACGAGTTTGGAAAGGGGATTTCTCCAAACTCCAGTTTTTCGCCTAACAAGACGGCCGAATATTTGTTCTTTTGTCCCTCCACCGACCCACACGCGATCCACCGCGGCCCTAAGACATCCTAGGATAACCTCCATACCCAAATTGAATCACGCTATAGTAACAAAGGACGCTCCCCAGCTGCAGTCCTCCCACGCAGAGCCCTTTTAACCTTTCATAACCTCCTTTTCTCTATATGAATTAGGTGAAAGAGCAGACTAAATGTTCTCAATCTCTCCTCGAATAAAGGCAGCCTCCGTGTCTCTCCACATCCCTACCTCGCTCCACCTTCTTTAGTATCCCGTCTCCTATCTTTCCTTACGACTTCACTACGAGCCATAGAGGCCCTTGCTTCTATTCTGCGTGGGTCTACACAATAAATTGATGCCATGAAAGCAAGCCAGCGTGCTATGAGAGGGAAGAAAGGACTGTTTAAATGGTTTGGTGGTGGAAGAACGGCTCTAAGAGAGTGGGATAGCACTGGAGGACTCGCTAAGGGGATTTTAATCGTATGGAAAAAGTGTTTATTCTGACCTCTTTTATTTGCGTCAATTTTTAAATGTTATTTTCGTGATTTCATTTGAAAATATGTATAAGTTATTGTAAATAAATAGTTACATTTGAGGGTTGGAAACTGCAAAAATCAGGAATAATATCAGTGTAGCGTTAGATCTCTTTTTTCCTCTAATGATTCACAACTCATATCATCGTAATCCTTTTTCTTTTAATCTAGCATTAGTTAATTTGAAAAATAATTCTGGCCAAGATTTTGTGTAGTTCCGTAATGATGATAGAAATGTAGCACAGGCTGCGTTCAGCAGGAAATGTAATTTATTGGTATTCTAGTTACACTACACTTCAGCATCTTTAGGATTAATGGTGCCCGACTCAGATACACATTTGTGTATATTTCGTCCAGAGGTGATGGTTAGGGCGTTGAGAGAAAAACATATTCTCCGAGAAGTTCATAGTGTGTAATTATCCCTTCATTTCGATGGTGAATGTTCACTGTGGACACATGTAAATTGGTGGTGGCTTCTCGAGTGTTTTTAATAATAATTTTAATTTTTTTCAAATAAATGGGGAAATTCAGTTGGGTTTTGGACAAATGCGGACTCCAGCCAATGAATTGGAAAACTTCAGCGCCAATCTTAAATTATATTGGCGACTGATTCTTTACAATGACAGTCTTGAAGTAAAAGAGAGCAAAACATTAAGTCTTCTTTGGTCATGACGAATGACAAATGTTCATCGTATCTCCCGCTTCGTAATGTCGGGGAAGTCGCGCTGTATGAAAGAAGATTTTTTTCGTTTTTACCGTATGCGACGATTTCTAATTAGAAATTGAAATATTTGCGTTAAATAAAGGTTTCAAGAAAATATACGTCCGAGCCTGATGAATTGGCAAATGTCAACGAATTGACTTGGTAACGCGAAATAAAGTATTCCAGCTGTCGGCTCTTCACCAGAAGAGGCGTAAGGAACATTTTAAAATACTTTAATGAATTTAAACAGAAAGAGCTCTTTCACACTAATTAGCGCTCACCCAAAGAAAAATTGCATATCCCTGTATGTTCGACATGTCAATGAAATATTAATTATATTTTTGGTTAGTATTTACATTTAAGTGTCTAAACGAGGCGATGAGCCAACTAGCGGTCATCTCCATGCAAATGCTAGCATTATTAACATTATTTACGAGCATATGCAAATAATTTTTAAGTGGAATTCCTGAAGTGTTTAAGTAAAATGATCAGATAGATTGGTCTTCGGATATCAAATCATTTCGAGTCTTGCCTACTATGGAACCCAGATTTCATGCATTCGTCCTGAAACACTAAGTAAATGCATCATGTTCCGTATACGATATCGTATCCAGCGATGACTCATCCCTTTCCACTAATAAGCTATTTCATCACGCCCTGAAACCATCCCAATTTCGTGTCGTTCACACTTTTTTCATAATGTGTGCAACTTTCTCCTATCATCGCTTAGTTTATCATGTCGGAGGTTTCAATCTTTCGGTGATTGAGAATGCTGAACATGAAGGATGAATTGTTATTTGATCCGCTGTCGCTCTTGTCTACATTGAATTATATTGGATTCATTTATTAAAGGCAATAAATGTTTACTGCCCCTCTGAAAAGGTGTTTTATAGAAGGCATTTCATCATTTATACAGCTTCCATTGAAGTTTTAGGGTATATTATGTAGCCATTCGGCATATACATTTTTTCCTTGCCCTAACTCCTTAATGATATAAATGTTTTCAGTTTTAAGTTGCCAAATACTTAAGTGCATGATGTTTTAAATAACATGTGCACTGCTCCGTTTACTATTGAGAGAAAGGCCGGCAATCTCTGACAATTGTATTTTCTGTATCGTTTTCTGTTTCTATTTCGTTTGATTCGTCCAGCTTTATGGTAAGTAAAGCTTACAAGGGTAGGAGGATGAATCTTGGATAAAGGCGTCGACTGAATTAAAGGCCTCGTCTCGGATTCCGCCTAGTTAGTGACGTTTATTTACCATGAGATGGTATGATTTCAGCTTGCAAAAAGAGTCCAACCTTTGGAACATCCAAGTTCTCCGTTTCACTGATGTTATAAATAAGCTAGAAGCCACTTTTCAATGAAACTGGGAGCAAAAACCGTGTGTGTATATAAAACTATTATTTAAGGGGCAATATGAAGAATATGTGGGCAAGCTTACAAAAATTAGGATGTATTAGAAGACAGACAACTGAGGAAATGTGACGAAAGCGTTAAAGAGCAATGCTATCTTTCGCTAGTTAGGTCTCATTTTGAATATGCTGTTAGTACACGTATATGGGATCCTCATGAAGTTGGATTGATTGCCGAATTAGATCACGTGCAGCGTAGAGGAGCTAGATTTGTGTAACATTGTTATGATACATTGATAGCGTATCAAAATTGTTATTGGAACTAGGTTGGTACTCACGGAGCGAAGGTTAAATTAGTGATAAAATCTCTTGTCTGTATTGAAAGGATACCTCTTCAGTGATGATATTGAAAATGTATAATTGGCCACCCCGTCTAAGGGTAGAACAGGTAGGTATATTTAGGATGTCATTTTTCCTACAAATGATAAGGGAGCAGAATAATGTTGTCCGATTGCCCTAGGAGGGAAAAGTGCTTCGTGTCAAAAGCAGTCTCGTATGTAATCGCCCCCTGCCACACGCCCTGATGGCTTGCAGGGTACCATGTATGTATATACGTATTTTCTAGTCAAAATGAAACAATTATCAATTATCAAGGGTCCCATCATTATTCAGGGTTTCATATACATGTAACTTTGAATGATATTCAATATATCTCGTTGTTTACAGGGTACTCTCATTCAACTTTTTTACGTTCTCGTGATTGAGTTCATTTTGAATCCCTTTGCTCTGCCAGTTTTATTTGGGCGACGGTAAAACGAACCAGTATTTACAATTGAAGGGGAAGGGGTATTTCTCATTCTGCGCGTCGCATGACCTCGGCGAAAAACTTTTAAACGGCCTGGCTTCTCATACAGTAGAGTCGTAATTTGTCCAACAAATTTTCGTTTAATGGAAAATGTCCACTGGCGCCGTATTTCGACCTCACTCACTGATAATCTCCAGCTCATGACCGTGAGATGCGTGCGTTGGCAAGAGGCGTGACCTCTTCGCTGGAAACGTATCTTTCGAATATACACGTGGAGAGACGACCAGGGCTCTTCTGTAAGAATGTAATTGATAATGATGAATATAATACCACTACGCGGCATCTACAACATGTCGGAAGCAGTACCCGAACCGCGTCACTGTGACTGGACCGGCTAAATGGCCCACCCCCTGACTCCCAACCCCCCCCCCCCACACAAAGTTCGCTTTCGCCCGAAGCTAAGAAGGATAAGGTTGACCAAGTCGAAACACACGCCCGCAATACGTGGGACTGCTATTAAGGACACTTGGCGCTGCCGGCCCTAAAGAAGACAAAAAAACAAAGAAAGATCGATCCATCCACGGATTTAGAACGATGAGCCCTCACCGTCCCACCAGTCGGGTCGAACAAAGGACTAGGAGTTCATTGTTTCCTTAGAGATTACTTCTACTCCCAGTCCTCTCAGAGCCCTTTCGAAGGATTTTAATTTCCGTTTAAGAGAGGTCGGCGAGGGGTGCAGGAAGGAGAAGGAGAGGTTTAAGGGGAAATTTTTTCCTCCGTCTAAATCCCACCTCTCGCCTTCCCTAACGTGCCCCCTCCCCCGCGACCCCCTTCTTTTTTGGGGTTTTGGGGTGGAGGGGAGAGGATCGGGGAGTTATGGGATGGAGGTGGCGTATAATGTCACCCGATGCCGTTCCGTTCAATCATTCCGAGGCGCCTCTCTCCATTTATTTCCGCGGTCGGGTTGACGAAGGCGCTTTCCAGGTCGAATCTCTCAACCCCCCCCCCCACATCTGGTCTGGTCTCTCCCCTTCCCCGACCTCTTCCCGCATGAGGAGGTTCTCTTTTCGCCGGCTCTAGTGCTTAGAGCGTGGAAAACGGGTCATTTTCACGATCATCCATTGCGGAGGATAAAAAGGATATATATGTGTGTATAAAAAATATTTATTTATTTTTTTATACATATGTATAATATTTGGACAGTACAAACAATATGAGAACACATAAAAAGAACACTCACGCGATATTTATTAATCATTTCGACGGAATTTATTAATAAATATCGCGTGAAAGTTCATATTATGTGTTCTTATATTGTTTGTTGCTGTCCTAGTTTTTTGTGTATTCAACACTCCCGTGTTGCTTCGAAGAAATCATATATATACACATACATACACACATACTATATACACACACACACATATATATACACACACACATATATATACACACATATCATACACATTTCGATAAAAATGTAAATGAATGCACATGTGTGGGTGTGTTCCGATATCAAACCGACCTTCGTGTTGATAACTGAGGTGGATATATCGAATGTTCCGAAAACGAACGCTCTTCAGCGCAAGTACGTGTATAAAATCCAGTTAAAAACTAAACACAGAAACATATACAAGTATATATATATATATAGTATATATATATATATATATATATATATATATATATATGTATGTGTGTGTGTGTGTGTGTGTATATATATATATATATATATATATATATATATAACATTCGGACGGCACAATGGAGCTCAAAATAAAATAGATAACACGTAAAAGGAGACCCACATTTTAGATCGTTTGAGCTTTCGGCCTTTTCTGAAGCCTTCTTCAGGTCAGAGTGCTGACCTGAAAATTCGTAAGGGTTTTTCAAATTGGTTTGTACTCGGCGGGAGGCTGGCCCTAGGGCTGCCAGAACCTCCTTTGAGAAGGTGAGAACGCGGTTGAGAGAGATTGAGTGAGGGGTCGAGGAAAGGGTGGGAGGAGAGCGATGGTCGCTACCCGTGGTCGACCTGCAGTCGCTCGGGTGCGTAGTGGGTTTCTTGTAGCGCCTCTCGCTGATTTTCGTCGTGGTTCTTTTTAATTAAAAAAGGGCGCTTTTTCGCATCAGCAATGACGATCCTTTTTTCCTCCTCCACAATCGCTCAAAGAAAGTTTCACTTTGGATTTGCGAAAAGATATGTTCCCTTTGTGCAGGAAGTCACCATAAAACTGATTTCGCTCGTCTCCACGTACTTTTATGTAGCTGAAGAACAATGGGAGGGCTAGTGGTATCATAGTTAATATTTGTGCATTGACTAGAAGTTTTCTGCAGTAGAATGAATTATGATTGACATGATATCCACTTTTTACATCATGAATAGATTAACATGAGATTCACGGAAGCATTAAAATAATTAATCTTCACTGTGGCACAATGAAGAAGGAAGAAGATATTTCAAATTGGATTGGAGTTGCAAAATATTAATTTTTCCCGCACGTTAAAGACAATGTCTAAAACAATATCTTGGGCTTTCGACCTCGCTAACATTGTTTCGCTACAGAGATTTACTTAAATAATTCTGTTAGTGAAAAAATATCTTATGAAGTACTGGACACATTTTGGAATATTGTTAGATTAAATATTTTGCTTACGAAACATCCTCTGCAGCAAAGTTGGGTGAAACGCCATGAAGTTGTTTTCCAATCCGTAAATTATGCTGCCGCACCCTGTAGTTAGACTTGATGCACTCTGGTATAAGTACTCAGGTAGTTCCTGGGAATCCTTTTGCTCCCTCCAGACGTTTCCAATTTGCCAAATTCGCAGTGCAAGTTGTCTAGGTTTCAGATTTGTTTGGAAAAAAGGCGTACTCGTACAATTCCCAGAGAGAAAAGTGGCGGTCCCCCCATCCTGAAGGGGATCGAGATGGTGCGGGAGGCTAACGTACTGGCTTCCCACCCAGAGGGCGCGGGTTCAAATCCCGGCGGTGTTGAATATTTTTCAGAGGTATCTCGATCCCTACTTGAGGTGCTTTGTGGAGGGCACTTTGGGTGAGTACGCCGTCCGTCGGATTGGACGTTAAACTGCGGACCCCTTGGCGTCTTTCGTAAAGAGTAGGCTAATGCCGACGCCGGGTTTCTCTCCACCCTTCATCCTTTCCTGTCCATCCCCTATGGCGCAAATGACCTCAGTTGTCGGTCGCCTCCCCTAAAAACTACTACTACTCCATCTTGAACGTGCCATTTCTAGCGCTTAGGACAATATTAAAACCAAAATACTCTTGAATATGGCCAGGCTTAATGGTATAACAGCTTATTTGGCGTCCAAAAGAGGAATCAACTTACAACGGGTCATTAAAGGATTTTTCCAGGAGCTGAACATCGGTGAAAAAAAAACAGGTAGTGGACAAAATTTGATTTTTTAAATATCAAGATCATAATTACTGATGAAAGAAATTGATTTTGACCCTACTTTTGAAAGTGCCCTCTCGTGAGGCCCACTTGACCCGACGCTTCTATGGAAAACTGCGAGAAACCATTCCCTTGAGTGTTCAGCGTGCCATCGCAATTATAATAATTAAAGCTAAGGATCATTAGTGGGGATAGTCCAGGTATTTTTATTCCATTGCAGGGAGAAGAGCGTTGACTTTAGCGAACGAGTCCCGACAGTCCTAGTGGCACGAGTGAACGTGCCTCGCGCGCCCGGGGAGATAAAGAGTTAACAGGGAAATTGGAGATAGTCTATGTTTTGCTAATGGCCACTTACGCGGAGTAGCCAGCCCATCGATCGCCGTTTGATAGGTTTCCGTTCCGGGCTCCGCCGCTTGGACAGAGGGCACAATAAACACTAACTAAGTGCTCTTGAGTTTGACCCCCTTGGGGGTCACAACCGGGGATCGCAAGCAAGAAGTCGAAGGCTGCAAGGTAATGGTTTTCTAACTGGAGACGAAATGAAAGGTTTGGGCGGACATCCAATTTCGCTGTTTGATGATCTCTCTCGACAAACCTGTATTTTGCATCCACCGTAACACCATCACAATTATACGTTACGAAAGCACGAACATAATTAAACCTGATTTTAATCTTCATTCAAGCAAAACTTCCACTTCAAAGGCGTGCCGCAGGGTTTCTCGGGACGCCGTCCGCGACGAGGTGGGGGAAGAAAGTCAGTATTGGATAAGTGTGAATAACTGAATTTCCAAAAACTATTGGTAATACTAACTAATTATAAACTAAAAATTCAGTAATGATCTTGTTTCTTTCAACTTTTTTCATAGTCGCGAATATTGAGACGTACCTATTAGTTTTGAATTGATTCGTTGATCAGTCTTTATGATTTTGGCATCATGGATCGGCCTGTCGATGAAGTGCACAGCATTGCCACGGTATCCTCGGTAATATCTTTTGAGTGATACCTCATCCGAAGCATTTAACCAGATCTGAGTTTCTATGTCTCTATTCCAGATTTTGTGGTAGCCTTTTTTCTTTAGTGGTTGCTGAATGGTCATCCATTCTGGATACATTCTATCATAATGGATTTCTTGGTCTATAAACATATTCTTAGTTATCTATCGCCTAAATTTGAAATTGAAAGAGAATGAGGATTGTAATCACCAGTTATTTCAAATACGTTTATGTGAATTTTCCATTTTTACCAGCCATTTCAGCTCAACCGATTGCTGTTTACCACAGGAACATAAAATTACAGTGGTGTATAGAATGAAATAGGATGAAACATTAGCAATTTTATCGGACACCAATTTTATTGGTCGTTTACTGTAAAGAATTATTATATTGACATGACCTTTTTCAAATGAAAACTCCCGGTTCTGTAAGGCGAAGTCGTTCCATTTAAAAAAAGATAAGCCCCTCTCTATGCAACTGCCAGTGCTGTACGACACACATAAATACTTATAGATGAGTTCTTCTCCATTTCAGGAATATAATTTATGTTTTTTCTCCGGTAAATGAAGGATAGATGTCTTTATGTGTCTATTATAATGATGGCTATTTATGACTTCTGTAGCTCTCCTCCTAAAAACAGACATGTGATGATCAAAATTCTTGAAAGAATTCTAAAAAGAATTGCAGTGTCAAGATCGAAACTATTACATGCAATATAGTCAATGCAATGCACTGAAAAGACGTAAAAATGAATGAAAACAGTCAAAAATTGACCGCATAAATTCAGTTGCAACAGGTCGATATTTTTTAATAATTGCCTACTTTTATGTAGACATGTAATTCATATATTGTTAATACATAATATTCCTTCCCCTGTGAGTAAACAGTGCAAGTGAACGCCTAGTTGGCTTGACTGGATTAAGTACTCGGCCTAAAATCTAAAAATTCAAAGTATTATACTTAAAACGGATAAGCATTGAGGTTGCTTTTAACACTCTCTGGCGGCGGCGAGTCTCAAATCTCTATTACGCTGCAATGAATGGCTTTTCATGTGCTGCACTATTATGGGAGGGCAAGCATTGCGGGGATGGGAGCGTGTACCATAGTTCCTTTGTGCGTCCTGGGAATGTTTGAACTGAAGTCGCCACCCCTCCCGCTACCCCACATCCCCGCCGGCCTTTGATCTCGCGCGCGAAAATGAACGTTCTCCCAGCGGAAGGAAAAGGCAAGTCCCCTTCGACTGGGCCCCCGTCGGGGACATTACTACGTGCACTAGAGCCCTCACGGTCGTGATTGCGCCCGTTAAGATCCCGGGTGCGAGAGATATCCGTGCGGAGGGAGCATATTGGGTAAGTTAACCTCTCTCTCGTCTTCGCGGTGAGGCGATAACGGAGCTCAGAACATCGATGTGAGATATCTCAATGAACACTCGTAAAAATGGGAAACATTCATGTCCCCGATTTACGACAAGTCCCCGTGGCATGAGTATATAAATAGACTTGCAAGAAATGTATTGGCAATATTTGAATGTAATTCAGCCATCAAAACCTTGACACATAAAATATTGTTAAAAAAATTATCGATTATAACAATGCATCCTCACACAAATAACCGTACCGCTGAATGTCGATCCTTATATTACACATCTATGTGTACTATCTTATCCTTCCTCTTGCCTCCTCATCTTGTGACCTCGTCCATCGTAAGGTTTCTTTGTTTTCCCCGCTTGTCTCCTCTTTAAAGAGACCAGCATCTCTTAATCCGGCCACTTCTTCGCCTCCTACTCGGCCCGTTACGTCCTCATGTCGTAAACCAACAATGGGACCATTTTCCTTCCCTCCCACCACCCCCACCTGCTATTCCGCCCGCATCCGATACTTCTTTCGTTTCACACTCTCGAGCGTGACGCTGTATCTGTGATCATGTAAAGGGGGTTTTACCGTTTGGGGGGTCTACGCGATACAAGGGGGATTTTATGTATACATTGATATATATATATATATAGATTTATATATACAGCATGTATATGTATATACACACACACACACACACACACACACACATATATATATATATATATATATGTGTATATATATGTATGTGTGTGTGTGTGTGTCTGTGCGTGTGTGTGTCTTTAAGTATAAAGCACCTCCATGTCATGTGTGTAAAAGGAGGCGTGAAGGGTGTTCATGACGCGAAAGAGGAGGAAGCCTCGTCGAAGCGGGTGCCGCAACAACGAAGGTGGTCCGGGCGAATGGGTCCGGATGTCCTCGGTCGTATGTCCCGCTTTCGTATTGTCTTCCCCCCCCTCTCCCCCTTCCGTTTGCCCTCCCGCTGCGAGGCGGCCGTGGATTCGAGGGCGCCCATGGCAGGAGAGCCACTCTGCTCCGCTGGCGCCGGGGATATGGTTCATAAAGACGAGAGGAAGAACAAAAAAGGGGCTTTTGAGGGGAAGAGGGGGTTCTCTTCGCCCGGGAGCGGTCCGACATACGTGTTTCGCCGTCGCTGCTCCACCTCGACGGAGGCGTCGGAAATTGGGGATCCCCTACTCCCCTTGCCCGCATCGCCCCGGGGAGTGGGGGTAGGGAGGAGACCCGCTTGTTCTCATCCTTGTCGCACGTATATAACACCTATTCAGGGGGGCGACTCCAGTAATGATTGCGCGCCGAGGTACTGCGAAGATAAAAATGGAAGAGGGGAAGGCAGGCTGTAATAGGATTGTTGGTTGAACCGCACCACCGGGAAATCTTTCCCACATGATCCTCCTCCTCGATCCGGGTAACAGGAGAGGATGTACGCTTATATCTTCAAGCTCCCCGTTCGTTAATTTTTTTTGCTTTCCACGGCAGTAATATTAGTGGATTTCCATTTCGCAGAGGTTTATTGCCGGACGTGTCTTAATTCAAGGCTTTGCGGGAAATTGTTTCCCAGATCTGTTTGGTTTTGGTTTATAATGTAAAAAATCGCTCTCCTTGTGCTTTTTTTTGTCTTCTTTATGATTACATTTGATTTTGAAAGACAAACGCTAAATGCAGGAAAGATTACATAGCCACTATTGGATACACACATAAGATGCTGCAAAAGATGCTTGATTACGTCGTTAAGGCGCGAAAGAAGTACACGAGGATGGAATAATGTTTGATAAATTAATTAGAGGGAGTAAGTTTGCTATCACAACCTTAAATGGGATTTATTACCGTTGCCTGCATGGATAGGGAAATACGTGAAGGGCACATATGAAAAATATTAACATCTTGGTAAAATTCTTTGCAAATTGAGCTCATCAGATGAAATAATTTGCATCTATTTTGTGTGAATGTAACTCACTTTATTTTTGTTTGATCTGTTTCCTATGAATTTCGTCGATCAAAAATGTTATTGATTCATTTAAGCCATCAGTATTTTTTGGCATACATTCATAATTTTCAGTTGGAAAAACCAAGATACAAAAATGCGTACCAAATTCAGTATCAATTATTACGACCAGTCCTTCAACTTAAGTATTTCAACTTTTTTAAATATGGTAACCAAAATATTAAATTCAGTTTTGTTTCAGCTCAATACTGATAAAACTTTACACGGCATGTGCTTCAAAAAGGAAGACCCAGTGAAATGCGTAATGAAATAATAAGTGCCATGATATCATGATTTGACTCTTTTTTGTTCTAATGTCTTCGGCCGCCTGACTGTCCAAGAGTTCAAATTCAGAAACTCGTAAAATCGGACATTCCGCGATTGACAGTAGCCATCCAATATTGACATTGAGGCAACATGGCTGGCGCGTTTAAAGGGAACGGCAGCGACTCGAGCTAAGTAATTCGTCCATTCGTGCGTGTTTATACGAGAAGGGGTGTATACCAACGAAACCCCATCGTCGAATATCGCTTACTAGGCGTTGTCGAATCACCCATCCACAATGGATATCCATCCATGTCGGTTGTGTAGTATGTGGAGTGCAATGTGAGGTGCGATTGCGGTCGGCAATAGCTTTAGAAATCTCTGTTTACTCACACTTCAGTTTAATTACGCTACACGTTGGCATTTTCAAATACGAACGGACACGAAAGGCCACGGCTCGCTCTGCTCAATGCAGACCTCAACCAGACTGATGAGTGATTCGGTCGAATCCATACTCTTTCAATCTCACTTTCTTGGCTAAATCAATCAGTGTCCACAACTATGCCAAATTCATTATGATTTCCTTAATGTGTGCGGGACAAGAAAATTCAGGCACATGAAAGTGTAGAAAAAAGGGTGAAAAAGTTATTCCAATATTTGGCAGCAATAATTCACTGCGTAAATCTGTTAAAGAAGTCGTTACGCCAACAGACGCTTGAAAATCACCGCTTCTCCTAAGTTCTCTTCTACGCGTCTTCGTCATATCCTCCGAATATTTTTATTTATTCAATTTTTTATTATTTATTAAATACATTTTTAGGGAGAGTTGTAGTCCAGCTGATAGAATGCTTGGTTACTGACCGGAGGATTCGGGTTTGTTTCCGAGTGACACCTCTGAACTTCACTCAAGCTGTTTCATTGTTCTGGATATTACTCGGTAATCGACGGCAGTACAGAGAAAGTACCCTGATGTGTCAAATTCACACCTCGCATAGGAACTAATACGAGTAGAGCTCTACCCCACCGATCCATCCAATCTTCGGGTTCTTGGGGCGATTACTGTGGTTGTACATATTGGAGGGGCACTCTGGGCACCTGCAGCTCCACCCAAGCTAAAGTGATTTTTCGGGTACCAGATCTTCCTGGGGAACCATAACCGGCACAGAGAAAGGAACTGGCCCCCCTACCCTGATGTGTGAATTTCATACGCTGTATAGGGCTTAGTATTGGGGGAACTCTACCATCACCTACTAAACCGACCTTCGGGTTGATTACTGTGTTTATGGTTTTTTATTACATGAGGAATACGCCCGGTAATTCCGCGGAAACCAAAGTAAACTCCATAAACAGTCCGTGCGTTTTGAGTATTGGATAAGGTTTCCTTCACCTGAAGCGTTAAGAGTTAGTTGATCCACTTTAAAACGTTTTGCGTTCGCTGATATACAGAAGTCGCATAGCTAGAATGGTGAGGAATCTGATTGAAATGTTAATTATGATGAATGTGCGAATTTTTTTTGTTCCGATCTCTCACCCACGAGGCAAAATTTTGCAGAAATAATACATTTTTCCTTCCGCCCCGAGCGTTGATGGCACATAATTAGTAAATTTTAATCTAAGGGATACAAGACCCCCCAAAGACCCTCCAAGAATTCCTTCCCTCCGAACGTTGGAACGTTGGTTGTCTCCTCGCATTGTCCCTCCATAATTACCGGTATTTTATCGCCATAAATAATTGTTGTCGCGTCGGAAGTAATGTTTCAGCCGACTCTCTTTTTCAGATAAGCAGCCTTTCTTTCCGAGTGCAGTAATTCCGTCACGTGGCAAGCATTAATCTCCCAAGCATAGCTCTCATTAACATCCGAGCTCCGATGTTATGAGGATCCTTTGGGTCCATTGCTTTACCTTTTGGCAATTAGTGGCAAACTCTCCGCGCTGACAGCGAACACAAAGGACTTCACGGTGTCTTTTATTTTCTTCGTGCGTCCAGGCTTTAGAAAGTCGGGCGAGTGCGCTCATTATATGCATTGTCAAATGGAGTCCCTTTTTTATTAACATAAAAATGACAACAGGGGGAGCGAGAGGAGGATGGGGTGGGGAATGGTGATAATATAGACCATAATAGCACTTGAACTGCGATACGCAAAGGAATAACGGGTCGACGGTTTCGTTTCCTTCTTCGGTCGTCAAAAGGGGTAAGGATTGAAAAGTGGGTGTTCTCTCCTGCGAGCCTTAATGCGCGCCCCCCTCTCCCTCCGCTCTACTTTGCTCTCGCTCTTTGCAAAGAATTTTACGCCTGTCTTGTTTTCTTTCCATATTCCCCCCTCCCTCTTTATCCCTCTCTTTGTCCCCCTCAGCCCGCCCGCCGCTCTCCCCCATCCACGAATAATGAAGACGCCGGAGCGCGGGGAATGCAGCTGGCGGGAGAGGGGTTGCGAGTGTGGCGCGCGCGGAAGATCGAGAAGCGAAGAAGGATACGTACGTCGTTCGGGAAGGGGAGAGACACGGGAAGCGTGATGGGAGTGTTGGGGAGGGGGGGGGGAGGAGAGGAGATTCGACGGCGAGTTATAGGTAGGATTGCCAACTGTGCCACGTTAACCGGGAGGCTTCCGGAATTAATCCGGCGCTCAAATCTTCAAATAACAATTAACGTTTTTGTCTTCCGATTTATCTCATTTAAAATATCCTCTCGTGAGGTGTCAGAACGTTATTAAATTGGAGAGTTTCAAGTCGTGCTTTTTTGTAATATACACGTACTCCCTAGTGGGAACATAGTTGGGTTATCTAATTTTAAGGGACGGAAATGGTTAATACGAGCCCTTTTTTTAAATTATAAATAATAATACTTTCTCCTATTTGTACCAATTGTCGTTTTTATTGAAAGCAACCGTGCAAGGAGAGATCCAGGAGAGGAATTTTGGAACCGCTCTCGATTGCTGTACATAGTATGGTGATTTGTTTCTCCTACTGGAATATTTTGGGGGTGAATTGTGGAATTCGATTGGAGATAAATTTACGATTTTTATTTTTACGCCAATGATGCTCGCGATCTGGATGTTTCTTTGGTGTGTAATCGGTATATTTACCCGTAGCGCGATATTCCTCCGTACTGAACGTTTTTTGATCTAGGAATTCAGCTCAGATAATTCGTGGTAGTGGGAGGCATTGTGATACGTTTTTGATTTCGAAGTGTGACATTTGAAGAACGGTGATAGCACCTTTTTAGTTATCCGTAGAATTAATGAAGACAGCAATGATTTGCACGTGTGGTGAAGAAGAACCATGTTCGAGCCCCCGAAAGATAATCGTTACGCAGTTCACCTATGACGGTGATGCACTATCTTTGATTATTAATGGATCGCACAGCGTATATAGTATTCCGAGTGTAGGGAACGTGTTAAGAAGTACGGAAATAGCTTCGTTGCGATCATTTCATTGGATTAGTCCATAAAGTAACTAGAGACAAGCATTTTTAATTAACTTTAAATACGAAATTATTGGAAATATCGGAAAATAGCGAAATTATGTTTCACTGTTATTAAAAATATCGTTTCGTTTTTAAAAATATCAACATCGCCTGTCGCTGCCCACATGAAAAGCAGTGGCGGGCCGCGGGTAGTGTAGTACTGTCCTACGAGGTAGTTTTGCTTTTAAGATTCGATAAACTCCCGGAATTTCCCGCTCGTGAAGTGGTCATCTCCCAGAATCGACCCTCCAGATGTTGGCAGCCCTAGTTATAGGGTGGAGTGGGCGGAAGAGAGGGAGAGGGTCGTCGAAAAGAGGCGAGGGGGGGGGAAGAATGGCAAGGTGCGCGATAATACGTCGACACTCTGCATAAGGTCAACGTCAACCCCTTCACTCACCCGGCCCTCTCCCGCGCGCCTCGCCCTCCTCTCCTCGGCCCTTCAGACTTGCAAAGTGGCGTGGAGTGGCGTGGCGTCGAAGGGCGTGCCGGGGGAGTGGACTGGGCGAGAGGGCGAAGCTGAGTGGAGACAGGCAGACTAGGGTGGCGGAATGGAGGAAAAAGCAGCGGTTAGAGGGGTGAGGGGATGAGAGCATACGAGTAGATGTAGCTGAGCGGCGATGGTGGCGGATGGGGAGAGGGGACGCCGGCCAAACTGTCCCTCAACGATATGGTCAATTTCGTCCAGCATCTTTTGACCTTTTTTTTCTTTTTTTAATATACCCGTAGTCGTGTGTTCCGATGCGGCATTGCTACGGTCAGAATAGATTTCAAAAGATTCCTCTCAAGCAAATGAAATTTTAAAGCGCATTCTAGAGGCAGTGTTTTCCTTATAGTATTTGTAGTAGTTACTAGTGTAGGTGACCGACAGCCGGGGTCATTAGCGTCTTATTGGATATGTTTATACCATATCTACTCTTTCATTGTAAATATTCTGATCTTTTTCGTCAGCAATGATTAGTTGCGTTGTATTATATTGTATAATTAGGACATGCAATGTATTTATTCGTGCTTCAAGGAATAGATCGCGAGCAATAAATGTTATTCTATTGTACTATCAGCTTAAAGCCTTATACATTTATTTCTGTAGGCTACAAAGATAAATATATATACATATATATCTCACGAAATATGGCGCCAAGTGCCAAGCTCTGGTTTCCGCCCGTACCATCTTGGTTTTTAAGGATTGTTCTTTCTGATGAATACAATTTTTGCAACTTGTGGAAACTTTGAGAATTAGCCACGGCGCACTCAAACATTTTGCCACACTGTGATAATGGCTATAAGCCCAGCGACATAAACAAGGTCCTTGATATCGTTTTCGCGTATTTTTACTTTGTAATTTTTATTTACCGACATAAATTCCTTCACCTCAAACGATGTTTCCTGCTATACATAAATGAATTATTGCATATTTTTCAATTGACTTCAGTGCACTTCCCGGAACTTAATAACACGAGTGTACTGTGCAATACCGTTCGAGAGATATCTATTTCGATGGGGAGGATTCAAAAGCACTTCCATCTGAAATATTAGTTTTTTTTGTTAATTTTTGTTGTTCAAAATATTTTCTCTCTGATAAATTTCGAGAAATTAAATGCCTATCAGTTCAAGATACCGATGCCAGTAATCGCTCATACAAGAGGCCGTAGAGACGTGTTCTTGTCGAGGCCCGAATGCCACCGCGGTTGTGATCTATCGTAATGTGCCCATTTTCTCAAAGCTACATGTCAGCTCACAAGTTCATGTAGCTTGCGTTTTCATAGTCATCTAATGATATAAAATCATACTGCAACCCTTACGCAACTGTCTAAATTTCACTGGATGCGAATAAAAATAACTTGCTTCAAATTTATGTTCGACTGGTTCCTGATGCATCGAAATTTGACTTATCGCTTTTAGAAACGAGTCCTCGATTATCGACGGTTGGGCGACCTCGACAAGCGTTAAAAGAAGCTCGGAGACGTAAACCGAAAGAGAGGCGTGCGATCCGGAATGGGATTTGGGGGAATATTCATGGTTAGGCGACGAGCAGGCGGGGGTTAGAGGTAAAACAAGGAAACGCTTTGGTGAATGGAGATTGAAGCGGTAGGAACTCGACCCATGGCGCGTGGGGGTGAGGGGTGAAGGGGAGGACGTGGCGTGGGGGGGGAGGGTTGTCGAGTGCACGGAATTGGCAGACGGATGTGGGGGAGGGTATCAGGGGTGCCTTCGGAAGCGGTGTCCTAAGGGATCAGGATCCGTTTTAAGAAGGAGCTGAAGAGGTTGTTACGGGAGTGCGTTTTGTCCGGGCTGGGAACCGTGAGTATTTCACCCTCCTAACCCCTCCCCGACCCCCGCCCCGCACCACCAACCCCCTCCAACCCCCTTTCGTGCGCGGATGGCGTCCGAGTTGTTTTGGCCGCAGGCCGATGGTTGAAGGCGTTCATTTTTTTCGTCTGATTTTTTTCGAAAAGCGGTGAAACGAAACGCCCATCGTAAGCACCCGATGCTGGTCCCAGTGTACTGCCGATGGCTTTAATTAGCCTGGTGCGTTCCCACTTCGGAATCTTTGTGGACGTTTTTATAGCATTTATGATTGAAACGCAAAGAAGTGCCAATGTTCACTGTTTTGGAAAGATTGACCATAGTATTTGGGGTAATTGTCTAAGCATTAGCGGTTGAGTTCGAATGGCGCAAATGCGTATGTAATGTGTATGATATGGATAAAGAAACAAATGTAATGATGCTTATTGATAAAATTTTATCTCTCTCTTTAACCTAATGGATGATTTTAGTAAACACAGATGTGAGACATATGTCGCCGCAGATCTTTCGGTTCTTCTAGCAACTGGTTTCTTACTGTGTATTTGATTTGTTCCCTCTTAATTCGTGAGCTCATTCCAGGTGCGTTAGGAGTGGCATGGAAGAGAATGAGTCGCGCTTGGAAGTGTACGTATAGCTCTCCTTTGCTCTCATTTGATCACCAGTTTTTTCAAATGTTGGTTTCTGAGGATAAGCGTTATACTTATCCACTCTCAACCCAGCCATATATTAATATTAGTCACTAATGAGATAATATTTGGAAGTAACCAAAGATTAACTCGCCCTATCAAAGTTGCTCGTAAGTATCCTTCGTCCTTGAGCATAAATTGATGACCTTGTTAGGATGAAGTTATTGTCGCAGTGAGCTTCTCTTTTCCCTCATTAGTTATGAGTGCCCCAAATACTTCAACCGTATTCCAAAGGTGCATTAATGTCAGTTAATTGTTTTTATTAGCTGTTTTTGACGAATCCTGATCATGAAAACGCTCCAAGACTCAAGTTGTTTATCAAATCTACTCACGCGATTAAATACAAATGAAGGAGCTCCATTTCAGTTTTTGCTTCGGAGGGGTTTGGGCTAATATCGTTTAGATAAGAATCAATAGAACTTTATAGTAATCGTGAAAGCACATACCATTCAATCAACGAATACCTGTTCATTGATAAATCAAAATTGCAATATAGTGCCTTCAGTACATCATATAGGTTGATGCATGGGAACGGTCATAATTGTCAACTAAGTTGGTCCGCAAATGAACTTTTCGGTGGGATTGACACGTTTACTTTCCATGCGATTATAAAAGAATATCGTATGTCTTCGAAAACAAGTTTTATTTTAGCTCAGTAGGCTCATAGCATTCGTGCACATTGAAAAGCTCTAAATTAGTATGTGTATAATGCAAAACAAAAGGCTCTTTAATAGAAATGAGACATTTAAGGCCCTACCTTGGCCATTGATCATCTTTGTATATTAAGTATACACGTTCAATAAATGATTTTCAAGTTCCCTGTGAACCCAAAATGAATATATCTTTGGCATTCCGTGCCATGATCCTCTGAAACTCGGAAATCAACTCCGGAACTATTTTCCATGCATTTTCCTCTCATTGTTTTTATTTCTTATCGTAATATACATACCCCTTACTTGCTGCCAGTATATGTGCAAATTTTTCGCAACAAAAATCTAAAAACTGGAGGAGGGAGTAGGAGGTTCCCAGGTTTCCCTCCATAAATGACACCTGTGTAGAGATGGATTGCTATTTTCGTCGGTGTACAAACCCTTGACAGGGCCGTGCCGGAAGACGAACGTAGTGAAAAATTACCCTTTTATGCTCTGTGAATCATGTGTGGCATTCATTTCCTAGCGAGAAGGGCACAATTGGTGTGTTTTGAGGGCCGGGGTGGAATGATTCATTCGTGAATCCGCCGGCGAACGTGCGGGGAGTTTCTCCGAGCACTTGAACTCGTCTTCCTGATTGTCAAGGACAAGGATATGAATAGCGACCCCTTTGCAAGCGATAAATTCGCACAAATTGGCGCCGGTGCTTTCGAAAGGGGACGTGTTCGGGCCTAATGGTCCGCAGTGAGTGTGCACCCCGTGAGGAGGAGGCACCATTATATAAGCCTATGAGTTGATTGATTTCGTATTCCAAGCTTCCTGTGAATTGACCTACCCCTTCGGGAGGACGGCCGTTAATTTCGTCAGCTACCAATGGATGAGGATCAGATTGTATTCTCATCCCGCGTCCCCAAGAAATGAGTACAGGAATGCTCTAGCTTATCGCAGTTTGTGAAATGTAATGCCGTTTTGGTATTTTTGCAATTTTTGATAAACTTTTATTAGCATCATTAAAGATTGGAGACGAAGGTTGATGGTTGGATGCGTTAGGTTTTATTCTGGAATCTTGGTTGCACGTCGCATGTGCTCCTGACAGGTTATATTTTTCATCGAATAGTTAGATAAAAGAATGAATGTATCATTTAATCAATGAAAAACTTGTTTTTTGAAGGACCAAAGTTCGAGTGCAAAGTGTCTCTGGTGCCTGGTCCCTCAAACAGTCCATTGTGTTTCGTAAACTTGAGAATGGTTGTTATAATTGTGAACTATGTTAGTCTGTGAACGAACTTTGAAGTGGATTGCAGTTTACTTTCCATGCAGTTATATTTTTTAAGTCACTTAAAGTCTCCTTAAACAGTTTCATTTTATTTCCGCAGGCTTATAACTACTTCGTATTCCCTGAAAAGCTTTTGTTCTCCCTGTTTAGTGATGAAAATTCTTTGGTGAATAATCCAGAACAAAAGACTCTTGCAGAGTGAAAGACATTCAAAGTCGCTTTCTTGGCCTCTGACCGTAATTGTCCGTAAAACAACCGCATTCGATAATGGGTTTTAATACTCCCTGCGAACATTAAATTATTTTTAGATTTATTAACAACATTTTTAATGTACCAATTTCCATATTGTCACTCGTATTTATGTTGTTTCATGTTTACGTGGAAATGTTGAAAATGCCTTTTTTTACATGCGTAATGGGCGCGATTAAAAAAAAATTACCATTATTCGGACCGGAGGTTCATAAAAGATCTGTTGGTTAGTCCACTGATAGATTATTGCACACGGAAGAAATGTTCACATACTTGAACTACAGATGTTTCATATCAGTAGGGAATGGAATGATTTTAATGAATAGACGACTAATAATGATAAATCATTTAGTTCTACGTTCCTAAATAGACCATGTTTCAATTTTAAGTTAAAAATAAATGCGTATTACTAAATAAAAAAATATTATTTTTATGGGCGCTCATTTTATCGTAGTACGTTTCTCGAAGCTACCGAAATTTAAAACACCAACGCTAGGATAATTTACTTGCGTACATAATATTTGAAAGCAAATGAAACGTCTGTTGTAAATGCAAATATGATCTGTGGGTTACTTTCTCAACTGCAAAATCAATATCCGATGTTGTTAAATGTTAGAATCACCGCTCCCTTCATCCTTCATAGGCTGACGTGACAACACTGCTCCCACCGGATGGAAGCCGAATTAAAAATACGTGAAAACCAATAACCGCAAATTTTCGAGCCGCTCGTCATAGGATGCGGCACCGCGGTATTGAAATGCCTTCCTGCTGAGCACTCGAGTCAAAAATGGGAGTTTTTATCATCAGTTCGACTGAAAAAGCCCACTGCATCCCGACCGCCAACGCAGGGGTCACTCCGAGCGAGCGGCAGGTATCACGGCGGCCGAGAGAGGGAATCATTACGGCGGACCCCCTCGCCGCCCCCGGTCGGACGTGCGCTCCGCCGTCCACGCCGCACTCGAGTCGAGGCCGGCCTCAAATGATTTCGTGCGCCGATTCACTATACTTTTTTTTTATCTCCCACCCTGATTTTCAATACTTTTCGGTATCGTTACGCGAGCCCATCTTGCCCGACCGCCGTTTCTAGGCATCACGTGTTACCTCGCCAACAGCCGGATTGCGCTCCAGACCGCGTCGAATTGAAAAAAAAATTTCGATGATAATGACGTTGGGATGAGAGGAGGCGAGAGGAAAAAAAAGGAGCGAATGAAGAAATAAACGCGTCTATGGCGTTTCTACCCCAATCACCTCCTCCCTAATCGCGATCCGATGGTGCTCGCTGCGGCACGTCGGGAACGGGGGCGTCGGGGTGAGAGACAAGTCGTTGTGGGTGGAGGCGAGGGATGGGTTTTGGTCGTCTGGCATTGTGGGGGTTGGGGGGGGGGGGGTGAAGTGGGGTGAGAGGGAGGGAGGAGTTAGGGTGCTTGGCGTGTGGTTCATGCCGATCCCTTAACTCTCCCCCCCCCACCCTCATGATTTTTTCCCGAGTGCCTCTGTGCGTCTCGAGCACACTCTGGAAGGCAGTTGGCGGAGGTGGGGCGCGCGGGTGGAAGTCGCTTTTACGGAGGGGTGCAGGAGGGTGGTATTCGCCGGAGACGTATTGAAGGGCGAGGGTGGGAAACGGGGGGGGTTGAGTCGACGGGGGTTGGTTGGGAGGGGAGGGAACGAGAGTGGTGTATACTGACGAGATTGGGCGTGTGGGGAGGGAGGGTGAAGAGTGGTAGGGGGGCAAGCCGGGAGACGTGCGCGGGAAAGGGGTGGGATGAGGGGTGGCGGGTGAGAGAGTGAAAACCTGGGGTCCCTGGTGATGCCGGTGGGAGTGGGAAGTGGGTGTCTGGGGGTTGAAGTAGGGAAGGCGGCGAGTAAGGAGCCGCGTGATGTAAATTGAATATCGTATGACGTTTTGATACATCGATGCGGCAGCGTAAATGGAAAGGCATCGTCGTATCGGGTATCGATTCCCCTCAAAAATCTACGTTGATAACGCAGTGTCGAATCGTAGATGAATAGAGCGATATTTGGCGACGCGGATGGTGTATCGATGTGTGGCCAGTTTCCATCGCTGATCGCCTAAATCGAGACCGCCTGAATGAAAACGTTTCCGATACAGAATACATATTACAGGTAAGTTACTAACCGATACATTAGCACTGGATTTGATGTATTTTATGACGATTGTTCGGTATCGTTATGACCTTTAACGGTAACGTCAGTTCGGAGACTGCTTTGCTCTGGGCAGTGTGATGTGGGGATTTCATTGGTCGCATCCACTGGCTGCCAATCCTCCAGTGTCGTTGGCGTTTGTAATAGATGATATTAGTGTCTTTTGATTGCGTGGTGAACTCTGCAAATTCTCAAATAGCGAATATTTAGGCGACATCATAGGAAATTAAATAGTTATTTGAGGAAGGAACGCGAGATTAGGGAATCCTATCATCAAATAACGCTAGCCTGCGGTCGAGTCTTAAACGGGTCCTCTACTAAGTCGTGCAGGTCCGGGAAGAATATCTATACACTCGTACTGGATGTAAATTTAAAAAAATCTTAATGTCAATGCCTCCGAAATACTTGTAGTTAATTTGTTTGCATTATTTCAGATGCCCTTTTTGCTCAATGTAATGTAAAATTATATGCGATCTGTATATTTCAAAATGGCACTTCATTGAAGTATAAATATTTGTTTCCATCAGAGAGAAAAGTATATTAGGCCCTGATCTACATTGGCACCCGACTGATTCCACATCACAGGTGCTTCCTCATCTCAGAAGACTACGTCCAAACCTTACATCATTTAACAAATATAGATGGTACCTGAGCTAGATGTTGATTATCGAAACTTATTTTCGATTACAGATAAATATCAATATGATCTTATTTTCGACATATTCCACACATGCACGTAGATATACTCATGTATGTATGTATGGCTCGTATTTATATATACGCTAACGACTAGTATTCCGGATACTGCATTAAAATTTCGAACTTGTAAAGATTTAGTGAGTTACAGTGAATTTCCTACTTCCAAATAGACGCCTAAGCGTACGAATCAATTCCTGCATATAATGATCGCCTTATAAACATAACAATCGAGACGATTTTATCATTATATAATATTAAAATCATCTCGATTGCTATTATATCGATGATATAATTGTAGTTCAGTTACTTTGACCGTATCGTTCGGATCCAACTAGGGAAGAGGCACTTATTTAATTCAATGTTTTATGTTTTGACCGTCATTAATATTTGCGATCATTGTGGCAGTGCACATCACGGATTGAATCGATCTATTTTTCGATTGTCTAAAAATCTATTTGCTATTCGATTCAATATAAATCGAACGGTGGTTATAATATCCTGGTCCACCTGAGTTTCTGCAATGGAATTTACGTGACATTCCGATACATCGCGTTGCTTTGGTGCCCGGATGTCCTATATCGTTGTCCATGCATCGCAATATATCGCTCAGGTCTCTATCGGGATGTCGAAGGGTGTTGGTTGGGTTGTGGGTTGGGGGGGGGGGTACTGGTGGGAATTGTCAAGGAGGGTTTGGAGGCGGAGGGAAGGACCCCGGGGAAGGATTAGGGATAGGGTGGGGGGACGAGAGTCTCGTGAGGCCCTGCTGGAGGTTGAAGGGGGAAGGCAGTGGAGGGCCAGGATGGGAGGGGACGAGGGGGCGAAGGAACGAGTGGCGTCAAGAGAAGTCCCCCTCTTCTCATTCCGTCTCTGCACCCTCCCGCTCCCCCTTTTCCCCCTGGGGGAGGAAGTGGAGGTGAATTCGCGCTATTAAGAGAGAGAGAGAGATTTCGAGGGGGGAGGAGAGACGGGAAATTCGTCGGAGATTAGGTTTTGAATTTGTCCCCCGACGCTTGTAATTTTTATTTTTTATTTTCATTAGAGCGGCTTAAATCTTATTGCGCCGTCGCCGAGGGGATTGGGGGGGAGGAATATCTTTAAGGCGTTTTTAAACGAGCCTGCAAACCGCCAAGCGAAAGTTGTTTTTCTCCCGTTGCGTGGGAAGACTCATTATTTCTGCCCCCGAACTGTGGGAAATCGCCGAGGATTTCTAACCTTAACGGCGGGAGTTCCCAGGGAAGCATTCGGCGGATTGAAGCCAAGCAATCCGATCAGAAGTTTGTTTGGAAAATAGCATTTGGATGCACTTGGTCCTCGTTTGGAACTCTGGATGTCTTGGGTACCTTTTCCTTCATTCTAAGTGTCCATCCCGCATTTCAAATTCCCTATGAGCTAATGGAAATAATGAGATATTTCCGTGAAGACGTTTTAAGTTCTGCTTGCAAGTGAATTTGATTGTTCCAATGTATTATTTTTAATGCTCAAGCAAAATTTTAGTGCAGTAAACGTATTGCTATAGCATTTCACTTTCTCTTCGGAAAAATATTTTGAGGAAACGATTTAGCGAGTAGCTTGTTGTTTCAAACGATGGTCGGTTATTGCACTTTGCAAACCCTAATATGAACCATCGCGTTCAAACGGAGAGAATACTTTTTCAATAGACACCTGCGGATTTAATAAAGTCGTTCGATCAGTCGCAAAGAATATCTATCATTTATTGATAAGATCGTTTTAGTAATCTTTTTGATTTACAATTGTTCTTGGCATGCCACGAAATGGACCTTCATTAAACTCGTTTGTTTACGAAACCCGTAACTCTTTTTAGAGACGCCCTTCGTTCACAAATTCGTAGTGATTCTCACATTATTTGCGCATAAGAACAGCGTAGGTAATTTGCAAGTAAGCGTTCTTGAAACTGCCTTATTTTTGTCTGTAAAATTCAAAATCATTATTTCCAGATCAAACGCCAAATTTTATAAATTAACGGATAATTGATCAGATCTGAACCTAAGTGTATGGTATTTTTGTTACCTTTTACCTGACCACAAACCCGTTGTTATAAGTAGCGATAATTTGATGAAAAACATCCCCGCTAACTCGCTATTGAATTGAGCGTGAACCTCGTAAAATCTGGCAAATACTATTCTTTAATTAACAACGGTAAGATTTCGTTAGCACCCAAATTAAGTTACAGCGTAATCCAACGGGATCTGTATGGTTCTTTGTCACATATGGGCAGTCGTCCATTGACGGCAGGGGAAAGCTTCCTCGGCCCTTCCCCGATGCCCTAGAATGCTTCTGGGCATGAATTCCCCGTCGCCGGGACGTGTTTCCCGTCCTCGAGCTGCGGCCGGGATTACTCCCGGACGAGACGGTCTCCGCCGGCGACATCGGTGCAGCACGGAGCGCCGGGAGCAGGAGCCGGCTTCAGAGCGTCTTCCGCGAGGCACCCCGCGGCGATCGATTTGCGTTCGACGCCCGTCTTAAAAATCCCGAGGGAGGGGATCTTCCTCGGAAATGACATCCCTCTTCCCTAACCCCCCCCCCCCAAAGCGATCCCCCGCTTTCTCTTCACGGAGATTTCTTTCCCCTTTGCTGATCTTTCACTTAGCCGATCGCAGAACCGGAAAGTGGAAGTATTCATTATCCGCTTTATAAGGTAGGCACGAATCCGCGGAATCGAAAGTTCAAGAAATCACGGCACGGGCAATTAACGAGCAGCGCTGGTTGTAAAGCCGGGATGGACTCCAATGTTTATCCCCCCCCCCTCTCTCCTCCCCCGTTCCGTAACGGCGAGTTGGTATTGCTCAGTGGGCACGTCTCGGGAAACTACCGACGCAGGCCATACTTGCGTTTACCCGCGGTTTCTCCCACAGGAGTCGGGACACAACAGTCCCGGAACTTCTACGTTCTCATTCTAACAAATGTTACGGAATCAGGTGTCATGTGGTGGAGCTGTTTCACCATGACTAGGAACAGGCTTGCAATTCTCCACATGATAATATTTTCATTACAACTGGTTTCGATGCTTCTCTGAGGAACTAGTATGCATCATCAAGTGAAAATTTGATGGAGTGATGCCTTTGTTTTCACTCAGGAGCATCTCAAATTATCTCTATATCCGACTCGGTACTCTCCAATCATTCAACTTGAGCGACAAATCTAATAATGTACACCACTCTGCGGGAATGCACGCCACCAGTTTCCTTCTGACTGCAGCATGACTAAGTTTCACGTTCAAAGTGGATACTTTTACCAATGAGTGAAATTAATCAGTTTGTTTGGAGGAAGCGACGTCCGACTTCACATTCGTGATTATTGTGAGGTTAGAAATTGTTAAGGAGAAGTCTGATGAAGTCTCCATAACGATCAGCAAAATCACCCCTCAAAATCAATGCTTTCACGTTGCTTGCTATACGAAATGACAAAAAAATAAATTATCAAACTTAAAGGGAGCCATTTACCTGACATCTTGCAGCCTTTGGAGACGTAACATGACGGGACGTGATAGTTCAGTGGGTAGAGAGCTGGGATGCTGATTTTTGTGGTCCTGGATTCGATTCCCGGTTACCCCTTTTGAGCACCATAAACTTCACTCGAACTGTGTGATTTTTCGGGCACAGATCTTCCGGGAAAATCGCAGACGGCACAGGGAATGGAAAGAACTGGTCACCCTTAAGACCATCGTGTGTGAATTTATAACTCCGTTGTTGTAAATGTGTTTGTGAGAGGACTGTCAGAGGGCAATTAAGTTTTTCGATCGAGCATTTTCTGAGCTATTGACCTTTGTTTCGTCAAGTTAGTGCGAGGGAGCATTTGCTTAAATCTATCCGTGCTCGGAGTACGTCTATTTCCGTTATTTTATCCGTGTGGTCAAATCTTCCGATTTAGTGTGGTTATGTGGACTAAGGTTGTCAGCAGTTTAACACCACTCCACGAGGTGAAATCGTAAATGTGTTAAATCTCAATGGGCTCTTCCCGTGAAACCGAAGGCAGATAATCCCGGCCGTGACCCGGCACGAAGGAAGATAACAATCTTTCAACAGCATGAGCGAAGTTCAACATACTTGATTTTGGGTCAGGGGCTCGTTCTTATATTCTACCAAAGAGTATTTGTAACATTCGTCCAATCCTTCGCTTCCACGAGCCGTTTCGAACGAGCATCCGAGGATACGGTTCTTTCGTAGCCTTTAACCTACGTACGTTGAACCTTACAATGGCAAATATTGGGAAAAGTCCCTGGAATTATTTTACCTCCTTTTCCCACGGAAAGATAGCGATATTGGTTGGTACAGTCGTTAGCACTTAAGATCCCTTATCTGAAAGATCTCATCTTTCTTTTCAGAAGAGCATATTTTAATTATCAATTGCGGGACACTGAAGCGATGAAACTAATACGATACTCGAAACAAGCCTAAAAATCATAACATTGCGCGTTGGTTTACTTAGTGCTCATTCTTGATTAATCCCTTCGGTTAATTTTGACTAAATTTATTGCATTTATAACAGATGAAATTATGTATTGTTTGTTGACGCATTATAAAGCATTATGAAAGGGAGCGGATTAATAATAGTGTAACCGAATTTCTTTTTTGTTTTCCAAGGTTACTTTCCATTCACGAAGTTAAAGATCTCTCTTCCACAAATTTCAGTCGACATGCGATTCTAATGGCGTAACTCGCCAATATTTGTAACGCCATACATATCGTAAGAATGAAGTTTTCCCTAATATACATGATTTGCGACCATTTCTTTCTAATGACTGACAAAGACGATCAAATAAAATAAGCATTCGTTGGAAGAAGAAGAAAAAGTAAGTATACATGTATTCTTAAAACACAAGACACTAAAAAGGTAAAGATATATTTCATTAGTACATCCGCAATATACTTAAGAAAATGCTTGTGAAGGACAAAACTCACTTCACTTCTACTAACTAACATCGACTTAATTTTACGTACTGAACGTTGTGTCACAATCTCTAAAGATGACAATGCCGTCTTCCCATTTGGATCCTGGTCGCGTGTGAAGTTGCCTCTGGATTCTGCGCTCGTTCACATTTCACTTTCGAGGCTGAAATTTACATATGGATTACACATCCCTTCCTTGATGTGTTTAGTGCCGGAAATATTTTTTCTTCGCTTCTCGTTGTTTTTGTAAATTCGTTTTCCCTCATACCCGAGTTATTCACTTTCTCTGTGTTTCAGTGTTGTCAACTGTTTTGAAGCTCACAGCTCGAAATCAGGACTGATGACAGTTCTATGCCCACTCGAATCAAAGCTATGAAGCTCATGAAAGCAGAAGTGCTACGTGAGTAAAATGAGACTGGTTTCTTAGCCCTCTAGAATCCACCGGCTATATATATATATATATATATATATATATATATATATATATACATACATACTTTCTCCATACTCTCCCGAGGTCCCCATTTATCAGAACTCACTGACAAGGAAAATCTGGTCTTGAGTTTTAAAATTTTCTCCACATTTAATCAAATTGAAATGGTCTGAATTTAAATGCACATAAATAAATGTTGCCCGGTTAAAATTAAAGTTTGAATATCCCTTCTCGGGCGTCGATATTAAAATTATAGCCAAATTTATGTGTCATACCTTCGTGGTGGTTTATCGCTAGGAAGATTTAGCGCCGACATTTTTTTCTCGTTCTCAATGAAATATTAATTTTTGAATGATATGATTTTTTTTCCTGAAACAAGATGGGACGTTTCGTAACTTCTACGATCGCAGGTTTTGCCGCTGGTTGACCAAGAGCAGTTCAGGTCGTGACGCTTATTTCATCAGAAACGCAAAAAAGAACGTATATAATGGTTCATCCTCAAGCGATAGGTGTGTTCGGCGATATTATCTCCAAATTTACAGAAAATTCTAAGTACGCCACGCACGATGAAGGTCGTCCATCGCTGATACGTGAAAGCTTTGTGCTGGGAGAACTCGTTTCGTAGGCTGGAGAGAGCATTAGTAAACCAGGAGGAAAAGAGCAAATGAAACAGGATAAACTTTCCTCTCCCTTTTCTTTCAAACGATTGTACGTCGACGGCGCGGATAAAATCTAAGGTTTTTTCATTGAACAAAAAAACTCTTGAAGGTGTTATTTGGCGATGTGTGTTTACTGCGGGATCGATTATTAGAACTTAATACACCTTCCTCCTCGGAACCTGGACCCAATTTCACGCACGTACGAACCGTTTCCCTGTTCGAAACCAATGTCTCATCATGAAATGTTGCCGTCGTAATGGTTTCCTGGTCCCTTGCGTTAATCCCATTTTTTCGTCAGTTCTACGTACGGAAAAAAATCTCTCATTTCTTTTGACAAAATCCTTCGGATTCCGTGCGCGTGAGATCGCATCACGATCCCCGTAACCTCGCATTCGCGGGCACGTTTCGTCATATTTTTCCCGTGCAATTTTTCGGCCCGAAACGCGATGGAATGGACGCGCGCGGGTTGTATTCGAGTTATTTTAATGAACTCATGGAAAAGGTATTGTGGAAACTGGTTTTCCTTCTCCCACCATCCCACCCCTCTCCTCTCTCCCACACTTGCTCCTTCCCCTCCCTCCTATCGCCCCTCTTCCAGGGAGACTGGTCATGCGGACTTCACCAGGTCAGGGCCTCCGCTTTCGCTTCCATCTCCACCCCTCCTTCCTCCACTCGCTCTCTGACTCTGGACCGCTCCCCTCTCCCTCCACCCCTCCTCACCTCCTCCGTATATCTTCTCCTCTTCCACCGCCTACAACTACATATCTCCGCGACCTCCTCCCAGCGGACGTGTCCTCCCTTCTCCCCGTCGCCTGCAAAGAGCTTCAAACTGGTCACAAAAGGATTTCTCCCTCTCGGGGATGAACGGGAAGAAGAAGTTTCGCTGGGATTGCTGCCATGCTTTTTATTTCGCTTCAACACGCCTCCCGATGTCCCCCCCCCTCCTCCCTTTGTTGTTCTCGTGTGCCGTCCGTCGGTCAAGCGCGAAATCTTATCGATCGCATTCGCCTTCGGTGGAAAATTTTGACCGATGGACGCGGTTTATACCGTTCGAGAATCCATACCGAGTTACTTGCATTTCTGATTCCAGTTCATGGGATTTTGTTCACACAATTTTAGATGAGAGAAGTACTCTCGAAAGTATTCCTTATGGACTGTCGGAAAAAAACACGACACTAAGTTGTAATTCATCCCTCAACTATTAATGTTATTTCACCCTAATTTATAATATAACATTGTCGTCATTTGTCTACGTAGAAATTCTCTATCGTTGCTAGGGTTTCTCTGACGGTGAATTGGGTGGCCCGGAATAATTCGACAGACCGTTAAAATAAGGTTTTTGCACCCATTCATCTATTTTTTTCTGTGCATTACGTGGTAAAACATTTTTCAATGTGTTTATTGTCGTATAATAACTAAATGGTAGATCATCTTAAAGTCAGCGAACAAATACTTAAGGGAGTAGAATGATTTGCCAACTAGGCATTGCATTTCTTGTTTATTTTTGTCTTAAATGGCTGTTAGAATTAAATTCATCTTTAGTTATAGTCAGCAATAGGTTCTCCAATATCCAAGAGACGTGCGCTGTTCTTAACTCCTTCTTCTCTATATGTTTTACAGCATACTGGGCCTTTTTCTTCATCTTTTCTTTCTCTTACGTACCTTTCCTTCCGTGATTCGTCTTTGTAAATATCCCATTTGCAATATATACCAAAGTCATGTCTACTTCCCTTTTGTTATGCTTTTCGAAATACATCTTCCCTCTCCAATTCTTCATGGCACTTATTCATTTCTCATTTGGTTGCTCCTGTTGAGATTCTCTATTTTCCTCCACAACCACATCTCAGAACTTTGGCCTTACTTCTTATCTTTCTTCTTTATAGTCCATGTCTCAGCTCCACACAGAAATACTTTCAACGCAGAAAAGTTCGCAAACTTTTCTCCGAATAGATACTTATAAAAGGAACATCAAATCCACTCTCGAAATTATGTACTATTTAAGCTCTTGGAATTTAGTTATGTGCGGAATGTTGGGAAGAGAATATGTTTTTGAAATCTACAGGAATTAAAATGGTGGAAAAATAGTAATATTGAATCCTTGGAGAAGAATGAAGATGAGAAGTTACCCTCTAATATTACGAAGGCGTCGTATTTACTTTCGACTTCTTCCTCGTTTCACTGAGTTGGTTCCTGTTTATTGCCACGCTTTCCTGAACTACGAAAAAAGATAAAAATCTTACCACTTAATCTTAAATCTTAAAAATGGCCTTACCAAAGGCATTGGTTATTTGAAAATATATTGTCGAAGAAATAGCTATTATTGCGTGATAAAGCAGTGTAATTACCCCCAAACTAGGGTCTTTACTTTTCCCTCGAAGAATTGAATTACTTCTTGTTGAATTTGATGCATAAATATATCGCCTTTTTGGAATTCCAATTTATTTGCTGTTTTAGGAAGTTGATTTGTTGTAGGTTACAAAACGAATCACTGGTTCATTATGCTAGTTTCATTAACGCCTGGAAATAATGGCATATGTGTCTAAACCGCTAACTCGTGACTAATGCGGGGGTGTAATGAAATCACTCATAAAACGACACCTTTGTCTATAAGCGAAATGAAGATGCCGATGTGTGGACTTAAGACAGGCTATATAGCAAAACAAAAAGGACTCCTGATTGGGATATCAATCATGAATATTTATTGTTCGTCAATTAAATTTCTCCTTGTGACAACAAGGAGGCACGTGCGGTCTCTAGAGAAATGCTTATTGGTCCATTGAAGAAGTGATCTCTCCTGCACTACTCTTATGATCCATTCCAACCCAAATAAGTCTCTTGGATAGTAGTCTCCTAATAGGTATGTTTGCATGTGACTGACTTGTACCTCTCGGGGCAAAATTAAAAAAATATTCCTTGTCCTTTTATTCCAAGAGAAATCTAAAGTCATTCTCAACCATTGATCCTCAAGGAAATTTGTCAAAGAATTGGGACTCTTCTTTTGTAGCTGTAGAAGTATAGGGATTGCTTCTCCCTTTAACCTTTTCAGTAATATTTTTTTCGTAAGATGCTAATGTTAATGAAAGGTAGAAGGGGCTAATAAAAGTTTATTTTTTATGCAAGTAATATGCAGGAAAAGTGCATCACATTCTTTGCCTCGGAACGAGTTTGGCAATTCCTCAGTGTGGCAACCGCAGTCCGTAGCTACAAATGATTAACTTCTTGAGCGAAGCGGGTAATTTGATTTTGTCGAAAATGTATTTTTTTTACCCCTGTTAATTTATGATCCCTCCAACTGTGTGTAGAAAGTTTTTTCGACTATTTACTTTTTAGAAGATGAGATCGTTGAGGGATGCCTTTCCTCTATCCATCCCCACATTTTTGCCTCTCATTTATCGGTGGAGATAAAAAAAATAAGTATCTGTTTCATTAACTGCGTAACTCATCAATGTCCTTAAGAAATATATGTATAGAAAAATATATATGCACATAAATAAATAAACATACTGAATATAAAAATAAAGAAAATGGGGGATAGGGATGGTGCGGTGGCTAACGTACTGGTTTCCCACCGAGAGGGTCCGGGTTCGAATCCTGGAACCGGCAGATAATTTTTCAGTGTCATCCCGATCCCTATTTGAAGTGCTTAGTTGAGAGTGAGTACGCTGTTCGTAGGACGGGACGTTAAACCCCGGGCCCCTTTCGTTAAGAGTTGGCTAATTCCGACCCCGAGTGTCTCTTAATCCTTCCTCCTTTCCCATCCATCCCTAACAGCGCAAATGACCATAGTTGTCGGTTGCTTCCCCTAAAACTACTGCGATAAAATAAAAATACATAGAAACCATAAACACAGTAATCAACCCGAAGGTCGGTTTTGTAAGGTGACGGTAGAGGTTACCCAATATCGATACCCAATGTTCAACGTCGTGTAAAATTCACACATCGCGATAATATATTATGGAAAAGAATGTTAGCATGAAGCGGTAGAATTTTTCTCTCAATATTCCATACTTCGTTGCCTTAGGGATAAAATATCTCCACACTTGTAGGTAGTTAACCTTTGATTTTTTTAGTTACCATACTTCAGGAAAACACTGAAGGAGGAAATCAAGTTCCAATAAATTTCATTTGGTATTCTCCTCAACAACTTCTATCCAGGAAATGTGGATGAACTGCATCTGATCCTTAACAACACTATTATTTAGTGTTAATATGTTTTTACAACTCTCACTCTGAAGAACTTCAGTGTTCCTTTCTCTTGTGGTGTATCAGCCATTTTAATTTAATCTATTGAATTGTATTTTATTTCCAACCTTTTTATCTCCACACGCTTTATTGCTTGCCTCATTTGTATTCAGACATCCGTGACAGTTCTATTTTCCCGTCGTATAAATAGCGTGTAAGTACCATTCATTCCTCATCCCATTTCGCAACTCCATTTATCAAGTCGTTGCGTAAAGGCTCACTTCGTTACTTTTCTTGTTCAACTTAAGTTAAGAATTTTAACGGAAATAAGCTTGAAGTATGACGAGGGTTAACTGAAGGAGTTGGGGTAGTTCAGTGGGTAGAGCGCTGGGCTACTTACTCGTACTTGAGGCCCGGTGTTCGATTCCCGCTAACGTCTCTGGGCACCCTCAGCTTCACCATTTGTCCACGCGGTGTGATTTTACGTGTAGCAGAGCTTCTTGGGAAACTACAGAAGGCACAGAGAAAGGAAAAGGCCCCCTTACCTTGATGTGCAAATTTCACATGCCGTTGGTAGCCACTATCAAACCGACCATCGAGTCGATGAATGTGTTTTGAGGGCGAACTGTTTCATCCAACTCTGAAGCCAATAGTTTGGTCGTATTTTTCTAATATGCAGTCAACTATTTTTGGGGGTTTATTCAGTTACAAGGATTATGTGTTTTAAGTATGAAGTTTTATGTAGTTGAGAATTAATATTCCGAGAGATTGACAATTTACCGGCATTTTCCATATATTTCTAGACTTATTCATAGAAGTGTTTTCTCACAATGAATATAATTTCAAATTAATCATGTAAAAATGTCATGAAACATATTCTGGTTCCGACTTTTAAGCGAATTAAAACAGTTAATGGTTTGCACTGTAATTCTCCCTGCCAGCTTTCCTTAATGGCTCGTCTGAGGTAGAAGTAAATATAAAACAATCATTCCCTTGATGACCCCTCCCTTTTCACTGCACCGCCGTTCCATTCTTTTTGTTTCTTCGCTTAGCGTTCCGTTTTACTACGAGTCGGCTTATTATGGATGCTTGCAGTTCTTAGGAAACCGGGTTAGCTATAATGGCACTCCTTGAGGTAGTGGGTGAGTTGTGATGAATCACGCAAATTTGTGTTTCTTTTGCGACGCCAAATAGGTCGCCGGCCAGTCTAGCTCCTCCCTTGGAAAATGATATTCCGCCATTTATAAGGCTCCAGTTTCCGTTGTGTCGCAAGAACCGTCATGCGTGAGTCAAGTATGATTGCGTAAAATTAATCATACCTCTCCTCAAGCGTAATTTGTAGGAAACCCCATCGTTAGAAATATGATAACGTTTGTGGTCATGAAAAAAGATTTGTGTTCCAAACATAATTTTCACCTTATTGTTTTTTTGAGGTAAAATTTCCACTTTCAGGACGATTCTCCCTTTTCATGGAACTGGACAGAGGGATTTTTTTTCAATTATTATGGCATCTTTTTGCGAGAGTACGTATTTTTTTCTTTTTCAAAAAAATTAATTTTCCATCTACCTTAACTGAGATTAACGCCTGTAAGGATGCACTTGGGATCGAAATGCATGTAAATCTGGATATGACCACTTAATCAAGTGTTTACCGAGTTATTAAGTATATATTTTTGATTTTTTATATCAAATAATGAATTAATGCATGGGAATTCATTTTTTTATACTCGAGATGATAAAATTGAATCATGCTGTGGGTATACATAGAGGATCTGTAGTTTTGCGTTTTCTTCCGTCACATCGAAAATTTTCAGTTATTAATTTAACAATTACAATGGTAACAATATTGCAATGAAGAAATGCGTAGTGTCAGTAAAATTCTTTCGTAATTTTATCGAAAGGATTTCCAAGATAGGGAGCGGCAGGGTTCACATCTGAAAGTGCAGTCGATTATTACGTATTATTGGGAAATTATACATGTGTATACACACACACACACACACACACACACATATATATATATATATATATATATATATATATATATATATATATATATAAATATATATATATATATATATATGTGTGTGTGTGTGTATTCACAACGATACAGACATAGGAAAATGGATAGGAGCACTTACAAAGGACGAACACAGGAGAGGTGGGGAAGGCGGAATCAAGCAGATCAAAGGTGCAAAAATATTTCCTTGACCGGGAATATAAAATATGATACATAATATTACATATGTATATATCTCAAATATACATATATATATACATACATACGCGTATATCATATTATTCCTCAATACTCTGTGGTGGCAACGTAATGATAGGTTATTTATCGCTAACGCGGGCAATTTTTGTTTGCGTCAGACCGTGGACTTCTGGTCTAGTATCATGCATGCCATTTGTTTTATTTTTTTTGTTCTTAATGCATTGCTCGTTTGTCATGGCCATCGATGTGGTGCCTTAATCAGTCATTCGCCGCAATTAATTATGCGAACGAGGCTCGTGGTATTTGTCGTGACCCAAATAGAAAACTAAATATCTCGTTTCAGTAACCCTCGATATTGATTTACTCAAAATAAATGCGATGTTTGTTTTGTTACGCGATATTTAGCGGACTCAAGGGTCAAAAGTGTCCTTGCGGTGGGTTTGGAAGCATAAAAATATCTTGCTTGTGAGACCTCGAGATGAAGTCTTGGGGACACCGATGGTGCTAGATAGCAGTGTGAGCGCTGAACAGTGCCTAGTACGTATTTATGTTTCTTGAACTCAAGGATGAAACCTTCCAGAGAATGTAAGCATCGGAATCCGCCGTTCTTTTTCTTCGATCGCAGGAGTGTCTTTCTATTAAAATCTTGATTTATGCACGCTTCGCTTTACTCCGCGATGGGCATAAGAGTGAGTTGTCTTCATGAATGCGGAGAAACCTTCCAATATTTCATTCCTTCCCTTCGGATACCGAACTACCAGTCTTGAAAAAATCTACTTGTCGCGAGCATTCCAACTTTCCCTTTGAATACTGTTTCTTCGAGTTTTATCTATATTGTTACCAATGCGGAAGACTCGGCTACGCCACTCTTAAGGAGAACGTACGGTTTCGCCATAAATCATAAACTTTTTCTAATTAAAGTTCATTGCCTCCCGAAAGGCCTTCCGTATAAATCCATATTTGTCGAACTTTAGGGCGAAAATATTAAATCGCCCGAGTGGTCGCATAATATTGATTATGTTCGTTGGATTGACTATAAAGATGAGTCTTTGATCACGACCTTTCCCAACGCTTAGCTATTACTTAACTAATTCCAAAGAAAGATAGCGTAACTGGGCAAAGCACTCGACCGGACATTGAGGGATCCGGGGTCGAATCCCGGACAAGGCGAGTGAATTTTACATTCTGAAATTGTTGCTGTTGATTTAACTGTTAAAGAAAGAACTTAAATTTTCCTTCCGATGTTTCAAGTTCGAAAAATGTTGATCGGATAAGTTCCTATCGAGTTAATAATTGAGTTGATTTCAAGCTTGCGCCTAGCACTTTCGGCGAGTGGGAAATGAATTTTTTTTGCAAGTGAAGGAATAAAAATCAAGTTGATTTTATATCCTACTTTTCGTCATTAGTCATATTTTCAGCATGCGAAGCTCGAATTTTTGTCTCATAAGATCAACTTCCTGTGCAGGAACGAAAATCATTTTGAGGTTATGAGTCCGAATATACGCCTTGGAACTCATACATCCATGCCGTCATTCAAACTGTCGAGTCGAAAGCGACACGAAAAAGCTCTCTTCCTCGCCCTGTCCCGAACCCTATTAATTTGTAGAAATTAGCAGCTTTAAACCAATGCCACAAAATCGATTTCTCGCCCTCGAAACTTAGGAGGACACTCGCCGAGACGGGAGACTCCCGGCTCCTCGGCCATCATTTTTCCTCGGAAATCGCTAATACCATCAAATTCCAAGCGTCATTTTTACGAAACTCTTCCTTTCACGAGTCACCACTTGGAACGGTCTCGTGCTGCTGGTATTTCCCGTCGCCAGCGACGATTCTTTTAACCCGTGTTCACTTCCTTCTCTCCCCCTTCTCGGATGGACTATTGGGGGGGGGGGGCTTCTGCGGGAGGCTCGGCCAGTGACGCGGGGGTGGGTTGAAGGGAGATGAGTCAAAACTAGGTTGGGTTGGCTTCCAGGAGTGTGGGCATCGAGAGTGACCATGCATCATCGGACGTAATTGCACGAGACCGTAATGGTCGGATAGACGCTGCTGCTCTCTGTCCGGGTGAGGTCGCAACCCTTCCCGGGGGAATCGCCCGGGCAGTGTGTGAGCCTCGCTTTCTTGGCAAGAATCTTCCTGTTTTCGTCATTATTTTCGGCTCCCAGACGCATTCGTTTCCAGTAGAGGCAGTTGAGACGAATTAAGTCAGTCGACTCAGTGAGCCACGTCGTTTATTTAAGGATTTGTCACCCTGACACGTTAAGAGCAAGAGCGGTTTTTCTCATATATGGGCAGGTTTATAAGGATTTCATTGGACGTAGATGGGCAAATATTTTATCAAACCTTTTAATGGTTAAATATTCCTGTATTAATATACCTGAGTGACATTGTAATCGTATTTAATTGGAATAGACTAGGCATAAACGTAATTGTACCAAAATATAAAATGGATGCTAGAAAAGTCACCAACTTAAGTTATTTGAGTTCTTCAAAAGTTGACTATGGGTCAAAATCCTCTCAAATTTATCTTCTACCGTTAAGGAGAATATCGTGATAATCATTTTCATTAATTATTTTTAGTTTTAGTTAGTATTTCGGATTTTATTTGACCCCCTGAAACAGTGTGAGAGGAATCGCCGATTGCCGGATTCTTCGTGTATTGTCGACAATGGGGATTCCTCGTAGAATAAAGAGGCGATTTTTTTTCGCAATGGCTTGCGTCTATCCTAAACATGTCAAGGTCTCTATGGTCATAATTCATCCCTCCAAAGTTTCCTGTTCAGGTTTTTATTTGCTCGCTGAATCTTATAATTTGCTCCCGTTGAATATGTTTGAATTACAACGTGTAATCTTACATTAATGTTAAGCACAACTCATATTCTAACGTCAGGTGACAATCAGAAATACCAGTCGCGTGCTTTGGTCAAGTTAAATTAAATGAAAGCTTTGTTTATTGTCCATATTTTTTCAAAGAGTTTTAGTAGACATCAAATTCCATGTTATCGAATGATGGCTTATGCTTATCTTCAGCATTATGTTTTATAGCTCACTTAATTAAGGTTTTTTAGGCATATTTATCTCACTTGATATATATATATATATATATATATACACGAGATAAAACAGCTTTATATATATATATATATACACGATATAAAACAGCTTATATATATATATATATATATATATATATATATATATATATATATATATATATATATATATATATATATTGTGCTCTTCTAAAAGTTAAAACTAGAACTATATATGTATATATATATATATATATATATATATATATATATATATATATATATATATATATATATATATATATTTTTTTTTTTTGTAGAGCGATTTGTAATATTATTTGTTCAGTATTTAGGACTGTTCTAGTTTTAACTTTTAGAAGAGCACAATACGCTGCCCTTATCGGTAATGAAATTGGTGCGGTAAAAATACTGTTTTTCATCTGGTGCGAAATTTGTGAAGGCGATGGAGAGTGAGGTGGAAACGTTCATCATGTTTTGAGGGAGCGAATAATTACTGGCGGATTAATTTAGCCTTTCGAAATAGCTTTTTAAACCTTCTGCCCTTTCCTGACCGAACATTCCGAGGGGATAACGGCATCTCAAGGTGAAATATAATGTTGCATTTCTTTCCGTAAAATAAGCCTGGGGAAGGTGAAGTACTCGGGAAGTTGAGCCATTCATCATGTCCGTGGCTCCGGCAATTCGTTACCAAGATAATGCCGCTTCCCGTCCTCAAAGTCAAGAGTCGAGAATATGACATTGTGGATCCTTATGGTCATAAGGTTTTATTTGATCTTTTGTCCTTGCTTTTTTATACATTCCACTGATGCTAATGCAGCAAAAGTAAAAAAATCTTTGATTTTAAAATAGCAGTAAAATTAAGTTCTTAATTGGAATGGTATGCAATGACTTAGCTTTATTATCTTGCTATTTTCACGCGGAAAACTCCAGTATTCAGTGCTGCTTCCCTGTGAAAACCGTTGTAATTTTTCCCCGAGGTACAATTCTGAACGCATTCCGGGAATGCTCTTTAATTCTGCCGTTACGATGCGTATTTCGAGTGGGTGGATCTCGTGTCCCTTCTTTGAAGCAAATGTCTCAGCGGTCGCTTACGGAACACCTTGTGAATCACTCGAATGGAATCCGCCTGCACGATCGCCTTTTTCTTTCCAAGATTTCTCCTCTCAGTTATTCTCCTCGCGCGTCAATGCGTTCCCCCTTCCCATTGGCCCGCCGCTGTCGGCGATAATCGTGTATTGTCAAGAGTGGATGGCGTTCGCACCTATCCATCAGGCGACGCGCCCGCTGATTCCTCCTCGCTGCTTTCCTGAAGATCTATTTCCGCGGCTGGAGTGGAAATAATTGCGATCCAATTAAAGTTATATCTGTTAAATCAGATGGCCACCGTCTGTCAAGCATTTAGTCCCTCGTGTTCAGTCGCCGCTCCAAATTCCTCTCCGATTCCAGGTGATTTTTTTCGCGACCTATTTCCCATCGTCTATATGTTACCCTGCAAACCGTCATGAGGCTATGGAATATTGTGCGTTAGGTCACCAATCATCAAGGTGATTTTTCGCATTAAAGTTTCATTTTCTGATAGTTTGAAGTGTCGGCCACCTTATTCTTCACTGTTGTGTCCTCGAATTGAGCGAGCAATAAAAAAAGTGATTCTTCATATCGGTCTATCCAGCAGTCAATTTTCTTTAACTGCCCAAGTTGTTTAGCCTGCATCGGGAACACCGAAACGGAATGTGTAGACTTGATTAAATACCGAGGCGTTACGCTCATTCACGACCTCTCCTGGGTGAAACATACAACACACACACATACTATGTGTGTGTGTATTAGTATATGGGACACACACATATATGTATTAGTATATGGGACAAGTGTGTACAAGTATATGTTGACAAGCTAACAAAAATTAGTATTTCATAGAAGAGTACTTGGTAAATGCGATGAAAAAGCCAAAGAGAAATGTTGTCTGTCTCTGGTTAGGCCTCATATAGAATATGCTACAAGTATATGGAATTCTCCCGAAGTTGGATTGATTGCCGAATCGGATCGCATGCAACGTATAGGAGCTAGATTTGTGAAGCGGTGTTATGATAAACTTAGTAGCGTATCCAAAATGTTAGATCAGCTAGGCTGGGAATCACTCACGGAGCGTAGGTTAAATTACAGATTAAATCTCATACATAAATTGGAAGAAGGTCTCTTTAGCAGTGGTGTTGGCAATGTATGATCACCCCCATCGTACAACGGTAGGATAGATCATGTTAATAAAATGGCAGAGATTAAGTGTAGAACAGATAGATTTACAGGTAAGATGCCTTTTTTATCCAGGAATCAGTATAACATTGTCCGACCGCGGTAGGGGTAAAAATATTCGGGTCAAAATTAGTCTGGTGGGTATTCTGCCCCTGCCACACACCCTAGAGATGGCTTGCAGGGTACTAAAATATCTATATCATCTATGAAAACTCAGACTGCAAAGCTAGAATCATTCCCTTCGTCAGCGTTAATCTCATATGGTTTGTATGTGTCTCCTTAGTAGGTTAAGTCGTAGCATGTAGACCTCGTGCTTCTAGTGTACCCCATCATTCACCTATGATGTGATGTTTTTTCTATGATGATAACACTTTTTCAAGAAATGGACTGCTTTTTTCAGAACCTTTTGAAACTTGGCCCTCCTTCGCGGGATCTCAGATGCTGAACGTATGGTATTTTCAGCTGCTACAAGTATGCTCACGCTGAGACGCAATGTGGTTGTTTTTGCCATCGCATGACTCGGAATTTTGTCTTTGCTGATGATGACGACAAAAGCGCTATATTGATCTTCGATGTTGTGGAAAGGTTAATGAACCGAATGCCTTTTGGAAAATCGCATTCATTTCATTTCAGGATCTATTTTTATTGTTTTCAAATTTTCATGCAGTCAAAATATAAGTACTGGTTAAAGTACTGAGTACGATTCTCAGATCTCTGCCGCAAATTAGTATCAATTCTTGGACTTGTGAGGAACAATAGTCTATATACGTACCATTAATTCTCTTTCGCAGAAAATAATGACGAACCCAAGAAAATTTCATAGTTTGTAAATTTTTTGTATGAACTTCGAAATGGTGAAATTTTATGTCGCATAATAAAATGAATTTGTTTGCTTGAGCCTTTTACTGCAAATTACATGGATACCCTGGATTACCATGGATATCATGAACTTAATCAAAAACAGACAAAACCTAGTAAATTGACAGCATGAGGTTCTGTCTATTAGCTACTCTCGAAAATTGTTCTCAGCTGACTAGTCACAATCTTGAAAAATACAACTAATTAAAAATAATAAAGATAACTGGATACTCGTAAAGAGCACTCTTCGTTCACTCCCGACCCAGAATGAAAACTGATATGCAAAAAGAAATAAAAATCCCATGCGTCAGTCTCTTCGACCAACTGTTGCTCCGTGATTAATATTTACTTTGTGTATGGTCCAAGTTCTCCGATGCGGCCATCCTTTATCTGAAACAAACTGGTGCGATAAATGGATTACGGCCGTCATGGAATGTTTCCGACTTTCATTTTTTTTTCTTCAATTATAAGCCTCATTTTTTAAAAGTATTTCATATCCAAAGACGCTTCATATGGATTTATCACTCTCTTTCGCGGTAATTAATTCTTTTTCTACTGAAGGGGAATGCATGTCGCTTCATGTTCATCTGTTACTCAATTCCACGAATTCGTGGTTTTTGTATGGGTTGTGTATTTTCTGACATTTTTTACTGGATTGTACATGTATCGTAACGTAAATAGTACTGCTATTCGATATGAATTCATGTGAATGTCGTTACGGTTTTGGATAGCGTAAGTGTCCTGGATAACCTGGTAGTTTCATAAAGGGTATTCTCCGTTCGCCGAACAGTTTTCGCTCGGTCATACGCCGACGAAGGTTGGCGCTCTTGAACTCGCCATGGAAATTGTATAGCGGCTTCATTTGCAGCGTTGTATTTCGCGAATGCCTCCAGTAGAGAAGTTCTGGATTCTGCATTTGGGATATTCGAATGAAGTTACTTTCAAAAGTTTGGAATTTCATTCTTAAAAGCCGAAGTGATATTTTATCCGACATGTATGCATTTGGCGTTTCAAAAATCTTGTGAGGTGTTTGGAAGTTTGAAAAGCTTTTAAACACGAACGTGGTTGGAAGGTGGAATAAAATACGCCTTGTACAAAGAATACTGGAGTGAATACATTTTCTTGAATTTAAATTTTGCATTACATTTATAATAATGTGCACGTTGTGAAAACTTGCCATACGAATTCGTTGCACACATTTAGTCCTTGAATTAATGACCTCTTTGCTATCAGAATACAATGCTTCACCTTTATCAGGTCTTCGTCAAGTCGTTGGAACCATGAGCCTCCTTGCATTTCCCTGTTTTCCTGTTCGACTGAATCCTTTTTAAACCGCTCTTCTATTGAAGTTTTATTTCTGCGACCTGAACAACCACTTGTCGAATCCAAAGTTTTGTTTTTGAGCGTCTAAATTATCCTTCAAGCCCTCGGGAGTCATAAGCTGACATGCACGGGATAATTACCCTCAAACCGCTGCGCCCCATAGCACTTTTCAACTTTAATGCCCCTTCCTCCGTAACGGAATCTGAATTGACCAGCCCGTTACTCTAATTTGGTTTGCGGACAAGTTCTGTGATACCTTTTCTGGATTTTCACCGAATTCATTCCGAAAAATAATAAGTGTAGACGCTCACGGTTTTGCATGACCCGCAAACGCCATCCATATCTGGTGTTCTATCTTAAGATTGGTTTTGTGCAGAGCTTCGCCCGATCTTCAATCGACTATGCTCTTTTAAGTATTTGTAATACTTCTCTTTAACGTCTGTTGCCATATTTTTTACGTTGAGATTGTTTTTATCCCATCCTGTTTCTTTCGTACGAAAGTTCGCTTTTTTCTCGAATGCGATCATCATCAGTTTTCTCGTCTCGAATTGTTTACGAGGATTGTGGGTAATTGATATGAATAAAGGTTTTTAAACTATTATATCATTCAAATTAAATTTCATGTGTAATCTTGAATCTTTACTCTTATGATCACGTTGTCGATTTTGCGTTTTTTTTAAAAGTTTGTTCAACGATTCTCGATTTCTTTGATTATTTTAAGTTTTTCATGTCTTCCATATCGTAGTCTTATAGGTTCATCAAAATGAAAACAAGTGATTCACTTTTCAGGTTTGTTATATATTAATACGGCTCATAACCACGGCAGCAGAGATTTTTATGACCAATATGGATCAGTAGATGTGTTCATCTTAGGTTCCATTCGCAATTATATCTCATTGTCGTGTAAATCAAGTCCCTTGATGCAGTGTGCGTCATTTGAATGCTTTTTAACGCCTTGAGGAATATTGGAGCCATTAGTTTGAGCGCCGCAAGCTTCATGCCTGCCAGCCTCCCATCGCTTAGTTACACTCGAGATATTTTTCTGCGCCCTTATTTCTGGCCAAGACAATTAACTGAGGAGCGGAGGTTGCATTACCCTCGTCATCGAAGTTCAGTCGATGGACGGAAAAGTCTTCCTTTTCTAGAGAAAGGATGGGAAAAAGGACCCCGACAAACTAAGCAAGCTGTGGCCTTCACATATATTTCATCCTCTCTGGTGATCGTTGCTTGATGGAAAACTTTTTTATCTTTATACTCAATCCTGCCAGAATTCTTACCCAGGCAATCATTCATGCGTATCAAATGGGTATTTCATGCTTTGTTGCTCCCCTAAACAAGATATATTCCGTGTAGATAGACACTCGACGTTTCCCTTAAACGAATAGTCTTAATTCTCCCATCTTCATCTTGAAATGGTGTAGTTAGATGAAATTCCTTCGGATACCTCCCGATGAAATCTTCGATTCCAAAAGGTCGTGCCATATCGTCCTTTTAGTTTCAGGCCGCACGTAAATTCATGTTTGCTAATAAATATGAAAGCGATTCTCATCGGGTATAAATCGTGTTTCTGGTCGCTTACAGAGCTGCACTGCCTATATTACTACCACTGCAACTGCCTGCATTTTCGTTTATCATTTACTTTGTAGATTGCTTTGTTCTTAATAAATATTTTTCCATTGTGTCGCGGTAAAAAAGTGTTTTCCAGGATCTTTTTCTAATTAAAGGATGAAGTGTTTCGCTCAGTTTTTTCTTTGCAGTTCTGTCCTTCTACATTTACATAAATACCCCGCGATTCGTCAAAGAGGTGTGTGGCAGGGGGTGCAAGCTCCATGTGGGATGAGTAGAGATAAGGGAAAATAAGGGAGAGGAGGGGAAAAGGGAACAAAAAACATTCATTTAAAAACCTGCAAAAAAACGTACGTATTTTTTACCTATTTATTTATTCATTTAACGATTTCATTGGGGCATGAGACATTATAATCACTTCTTCCGCCTAACCCCTAAAATATAACTCATACATCGAAGACAATTTCAAACACTCAACATCTAGGTGGAGGAAAACCCACCTAGGCGGTAATCGAACACGCGACTTTTGTTTCGGCAGGCGAAGGCGTTACCCCACCGCCACCGGGGCCAGAATGTATTAAAATACACGAAAACTTCGTTCAAAACAAGTGGAAATTTCACCCAATTACCGTATGTCTGTATTTATCGCAGTATTAGTCGAATTCTAGCTTGCGACAAAAGAATATTCGAAAGAAATCTCCCAGCACACTCGCGGCGTGTGTTGCCGTTTCGGAGAATAAAATATATTCACCTCTTATAACTATATGCCGTATGAGTTTTTAACGTGTTGCATCAACAATTCGCTTCTCAGAAACATTTGACTTACGTTGTCGTCGATGAATATCTGTGGACTTATTTTTTCCCTATCCCGAGGTCTTGGAAATCGAAGTAATTATTAGTTACTCCGGGGGTGTTCTTGTTGAGGCCCCCGGATGAGCTGGCACTCGTTTCAATATGCCCTCTGCGGGGAGAGAGATGAATGTTCTTGGGATATGGGTCGTATATTCGTCGGGGAGAATTAGAATAACAGTTCCGTTGAGCTCCTCCGCCGTGCCCTTTCGCTCCGCTCGACAAAGCGGGAGCATTCATTCTTTTTTGAACGGTTGCATCCGTAACGTAATTCACGAAAATATGTCGATTCGGACACTTTGACTAATTGCTCAGGCCTCCGGAGGGGGGAGGCGGAGGGGAGCCACCTCAATTTCAACCGCCTTAGATGGCCATGATTCATACGAAACAAAATGACGGCCATTATGCCGGCCTTTTAAAGCGAAATGCCAGGCGCGAATTTAGGGAGGATGAGGAAATGAATCAATCGTTTCGTCCTTGTTTTTTTTCGTAGTTTTTGTTGCGGCAGCATCTCGCATACGTGCGCAACGGTGTCGCAAGGCCCCATCGTCATTTGTTTGTCAGGCGCGACGGTATTTAGGTTGGTCACCGTTCGCCGCCGCGCTTGGTGATGGAATTTCGCGAGAGTTGAGAGAGAGAGAGAGAGAGAGAGAGAGAGAGAGAAGGGATGCGGAACGAAATTTCTCCCTCGCGCTTTTTTTCTTCAATTCTCGCAACCCTCCCCCCCCCCTCCCGCCCTCAGAATAATACGAGGAATATTCATAAAGTAAGGGCCGTTTGCTTATATTTAAATATTGGCGCTTCAGAACACAGTTTAACTCCTGCAGCGCCATCTACTGAATCGTTGAGAAGCTATAGCAGTATTTGTTTTGTTTCAGAAGTCGTTTGTTTGTCCGTGCATGCTAACAACAATGCCCGCGACAATCGTTCATCCCGCCATCTCTTAAGTGCGTTCTGTCATACGAATCTCGTGTTTGCTCAAACCACCTGACTCAATCCATCCGTCACCGTATACACGAGGAGAAGTGTGCAATACTTTGCTACCCCAGGTTCCGAAGGTTTGATTTTACGTAGATTTCAATTTCTCCTCCTCCGTTGTGTTAAAAACATTCCATTCATATAATCTTTTCTTGTACTGAAAACATGACGACATTCCCAAAGCATGGTTTCGCATCGGCAACCCTGCCGTTAATTTTCGGATCCCAGCTTTGAATAGTTCACCCCGCATGCATTATGCGCCCAATGAACCCTCGACCCCGCTGAGAGGGTTCATTAGGTGGAATAATGCCCTGGATAGCGTTCGTGCTCGGGCCCACGTAGTTGATTTGGTTAACGCGGCCCATGAGCAATTAAAATTTTTACGCTTGACGATCGCCGTGGTAATATAGGACCTTAGATTTGATTGTAATAGTAGGGTGGTTCGTATTTCCATTGGCTCCAAATCCACGACCCTGGAATAACAATGTGACGCGGCTCTCCGTTCGTAACGATTTTTCATGAAATGGACAGCTCTACTCCCGAGTCTTGTTTAGTTCCGAAACAAATGCCTACTGCGCAGAGCCCCAAATAATCGAAGCGGATTCAAGCCGATGTCTAACCAAGGCGAAATAACGACGCCCCTCCTTCTTTTTCGTTCGAGTAATGTTGCATGTCGCCACAGGAAAAAATCAGTTCTGCACATCTTCACACCGGGTCCATTTTCGCGACCTACCTACCTCGAACCACTAACGGAGACCTTTTTTTTCCGCCGTGACGGTAAACGGCAGAGAATTGTCCCTTCTCCACCGTCACATTGTACGCTCGGATCACACCCACTCGCTGTTTTGAAACGAGGAGATCTGCCGTCCAATTCGGAATCCACATCTCCGTTCCCTTGGCACCGATTTCCTAAATTCCCAAACTAGTCGGGGCAAGAACTCTTCGCGTGCGAGAGGGAAGGCCGTCGGGGCCCGGGGGGGGGGGACCACCGGCGACAAGTGTCAACAGCCCGCCCGCACTCGAGCGCGATAGCGAGAGTTGGAGCGCAGCCCCGCGCGAATGCAGTGTGGTACGGGATTGATAATGCAGTTCGAATGTTCAAGTCTCGTCATTCGCGAACGGTACACACTCGACCCTCGTTGGTTGTTCCAGAGGTCGTGGGTCGGAATCCCACCCATCCCTCGGCATCGTGGGTCACTATAATCTTCGTTTAATGCTGATCTTTTGAATGCATAATCAATATGAACTAATTTTCTAACTTTCATTGAGGAACGGGCAGAATTGCGTGTTTATTTATAATTCTCATGTGGGTTAATTCAAATAAATTGCTTCTTTGTCGTTTTGAAGTAAACTTGGTTGGTTAAAAAAAAGCCTTTTCCGTTTCGGAACACATCTAGTACCGCCATTTGGCGAAAATTATACAATTTCGTCATACAGTCAGAACGAGTAATTGTCTCTAGTTGCTGTGCATTTCCTATGATCGGACTGCGCAACTCATTATCAATTGATCGTCATTACTATCGCGTTTTCTCAGTGTTGTCATATTTTGAGTCATGTTGAATTAGTGCCCGGGCCAGCATTTTCACGCTATCTCCTGATTAGTTCTTAAATCCGAATATTAGTATTCTGTGGTCCTTAAAATGCAAATTCTCTTGCGCCATACCTAATGACCTCTGTGACTCATCAATGTGTGTCCAAGTTGGACATTTAATTCTCTGTTTTCTTTTCAACCCCAAAATTTATTCTTATGCCGGCCTGCTTCAAATCACATCATAATCGAGCCGGTAACAACAATGACGAAGACGGAATTGATATTATCTGGTTTCATTAACAGTTTATGCGCAAAATGACAGAATAAATGGTCTCCAGATTCCATCAAAAGTTTAGGATAATTATTTCGAACTTTTTTCGTCGTTCCCTCTTAATTTGATGCATTTTAGTCCCTTGGTGGGTTTAGTTCTTCTTCTAGTGGGTAATTTTTCTTCTATTTTCCCGTCGATATTAATGTATGTTTAAATATAACATATTAAATGCGTGCTTGTTTATTGTGTCTTAAGGAGTTCCACCCCATCTAGTTCTCCTTTTACGTATAATGCCCCAAAGTTAGAGGGATACTTCTTTGTTTTTCTCTCAAACTATCTTCGCTTTATCTTCAGAACCAGTCTTTAAGGCTCCCATTCTTCTCCGATCTACTTTTCCAATGGACCGTACCGAAGATCCTTAGAATTCTACCGTGTACACTGCAATTCTCAACCTAAATGCACTCCTTGTTAATGCTCTCCGAGCATAATAGCTTCCTCTCCGCCTGAAACGTCGTCCTAGCTCGAGCTATTCCGCGATTGATAATGTCGAACGTTCTCCATTCCTCGTTGTGCCGCTTCCGACGTGGGTGAAAGAATCCGCTTGTCCTCATTCTCCTCTCCTCGTAGAAGAACGTCCGACTTCAGCTACTCCCTCTCGCAACCTATCATCTTAGTTTTAGTCGCTCCATAAAGGCCATTTAATACTGACTTGTTTTCCCTTTCCATGTTTTACGCTCAGGGCCAATGATTCTGGCCGTAGCTGCCCATGAATAATTCTCTGACGCTGCTGCACATCCAGTCATCGCAGCGTCCATTCTCGCGGAAGGCAGGTGTTTGTCCACGTCACGTAAATCTGACGACAGCTCGCCCCCGAATCGACTTTCCTTGACCTTTTGTGGGCGAGACAAGTTTAAATAAATATCCTAGTGGAGACTCCCATCCATGGCAGTTGCATTCGATCCGGTCTTTCGATCAACGTTGGGTATATACTCTTCGATTGATGTATTTTGCCAAAAAGGAATTTTGGAATAACCCGACGCGGTTGCTTTCATAGCATTTTTTTCTCTTGGCGACCTTGCAAGTTAAAGGTGGGGCGCATGGTAAGGACAGTTGGCGTGGTTCTTCCCTCGCACGATACACAACCATAACAAAATTGAACCCGAGCACCCGAATGTTTTTACTGAAAGAGCAAAATGTATCGATGTAATCAAGCAAGCTAATTATAAAATGCTTTTTATGGGCATATCTGTGAGTGTGTGTGTGCTAGTGTTTTTGTATATGAGCAAATATACACGTACGGTCTTAAATTCTTTATTGTATTTTCGTAAGAACTACGCTGCGGGTTTTAGCTTGGTAAAACATATCAGCAGTCGTTCCTTTTGTCTATCCGTTCCAATAGTCACGTTCAAGTTCTAAAAGAAATTAGTTTCATATCAATGGGTGAATTTAATACAGTCTACGATTTTATCTTAAAGTCGTTTTCTTTCATCAACTGTATTATAATTTTGTCAATTGGAATAATTTTGATTGATAACACTTTCATCTTTCTGGATAACACCACGTATATCCAGATGCATGTGTGAGGTCATATTCGGGCATGTTCTGCTGGCGCCCCAACACTGCCCGCCGCACGCCCTTGCGGCGGCCTGTGGAGCACGATGAGTTGGGTAAATGCAGAGATTCATTCAGCGCGTTCGTAGTCTCCCAGGTCCAATTGTTCCAAGTCGTTACTCTAGGGAAACCCAAGTAAAAGTTGAAGCTGTGCGATTTTCTGTTTGCTAAAACTTGTTTGATGACCAAATGGTCGCCCAAGGAGGGGAACTGTCCCCTTAACCCCTAATTGTGTAGATTTACGCCCACCTTAAGTCTTGCAGAGTGAGCTTTCTCCCTTTACCAACAAAAGTCAACTTTCTTGTTGATTCCTATGGCTATAGTAGCTGATATAACGTGTGACTGACTGCATAATAATGACACAAGATGTAACTGAGTGTTTCAAATATATATATAAAGTGAATGAAAATAATAAATTAAATTACTAGTTGACAGCATGCGATATGATTTAGCCGAAATGGGCAATCTCTAAGGCGGACGTCTAAGCAATCAGACCCGATTTTTTTAAAAGAATAGAGTGGGCATTGCCAACTCTCTTTTATCTGATAATCTAGAATGGATACGCTTTCAGTTAATCATAGGGTATGCAAATTCGGTTACCTACCCTACCGTAGATAAATTCAAAGAAACTGCGGGAGATGCCGCGACAGGAACTTGAATGGAGTTATCCGCTAGTTTGCATTAGAATGCAACATTTAAAAGTGTAAAAAACATTCGCATCGACCGAGATGACGATCGGGACCGTCAAATTCGTCAAGGGCAAACTTTGAATTTGTTGCATTGTACCGTAGGCCTCTGACGCACCCTCACCGTTTTCAGATAGCAATTAATGTTTGCCCCACGGATCATTTTGGCGTTTTAATTGGGATATTAATTATTATAAATAACTCTGCGAGCGTAGAATTTTCTTGTCTTTTCGCTGGGGACCTGGGATATATCGCAATTCCCTTCGCAAAGTGTGTTCTGAAGCAGGTTTTCTCACTGTGGGATACGTGAATTATATTTAAAGGCGCCTGGAGAAATTTTACCGGAGGAAATTCATCTAATGGACGACGTTTATGGTACTCAGCACTTCCGATTCTTCGATTTGGCTACTTTCATTTTGTTGTTACTTACGAGGTACGGGAAATTAAGTTCGTAAGTTTAAGAGCAAGTTTGCTTCAGTCAAAAAATCACAATTAATTGCAAGTTTCCTATACTGAAATTCAATGGAATTCAGCTCATGATAGGTTTATATGTGCTTTTTAATATTGACTTTTCTGCTAACTAGTATTTACAGAAATATCATCCGCAGTATGTGTTATATATTTAAGAATGGTACTTAATAGATCTTCAAGCTGTATATTTCTCAGCTAATGTGTCTATCCATTTTAAACTGCTTGCGCGTATGTACTCTATAATGTGTGTGTGGGTATAAAATATATATATATATATTTTAATATATATATATATATATATATATATATATATATATATATATATATAAAACTTGGACAGCAACAATGTGAGAACACATAAAAAGAACACTCACACGTTATTTCTTAATAATTTCGACGGAATTTAGCTCCGTCTTCCTCCGAAGGAATAGTAGTACTTTTTATATATTTATGAGATTCGCCTTTCTTCTGTCGTTCTTCCATTTCGTTGCTCCTCCCTGCCACGCATCCCAGTGGGGCTTACAGAGTTCCATGTAGAGGTACGAGCTCAAGGAAATTACCAGGACTCTTCTGCCCATTAGTTTTCTCCTTCTTCTTGCCTGCGTATTCCAAAGACTACAATCTTTCGGCCCATTGTACTCGGCAGACTTCTTCCGCATGAGCTTAGCCTCTCCGAGATTAATTAATGACGCTTCTGCAGCAAGAAGTCTATTTCATCATTCCTGGGAAGTTTTTTTGCAACCCTTGTATCATTAGTAAATATTTAATTCCATCTTTTTTTGAACGTTAATGACAAAATTAATGACTGCATCAGAGTTAAAGCGTTCTTAATCGGTTGTTTGAATTCAAAGTGGCACTCGGTGGACATATCGACAAGTTTTCTGCTTTAATGAAAGGACGCGGTGTCTCACCTCCCACCCGCCCCCCCTTCTGCCTCGGGAGAGTCTTATGGGATTTCCATAACGGGAAAAGACGTCCGGCCCCGCGTCGCGTGGGCCGCGCATCCCGTCTCAAGAGGCCCTGCATGACTAAAAACGCGAGCTTCAGCGCGAGGGGGGAGTGGAGACGTGGAAGGGGGGGCTGAGAAGAGGAGGGGAGCGGGAGAGGTTCCAGGACTGGAATCATCCTCACCGCGTCAACCTCGTGGAGGAGTCCACTCTCTCTTCGTTGCTCTCTCTCTCTGTCCCTTATTTTTATTTCATCTCGCTTCCGTGAAAATACCGCTTCCTCTTCATCGCAACCCATTCCTTTGGGTTCTTTTCGTCGCTTCCGGATTTCAAATGAAGATTGCTAATGCAAAATGTCTCTTGCATTGTACTTGCACCTTCTCTTAGACCTGTCCACATTTTGGAAAAGATATTTTGGCCCCGGGCGGATTTTCGTGAATATATATATATATATATATATATATATATATATATTCACGAAAATCTAGATATATATATATATATATATATATATATATATATATATATATATATATATATATATATGAAATGAGTGTATGTCGCATTTATCTCTAGAATGAATAAAAGAAAGAAAATCATAAATAGTAATGCGCCTCTTAGATTTCCATTTCTTTTTTTTCACAATAACACGCATCGAGTTTTCTTGAAAATTAATTTTCTCCGCCTCATTACCTAAGTCTAACATAACATGACAAGCTTTTAACATGGTTATCTTTTCACGCGCTGAGTACCTTTGCAGCTGAATATTCGCTTACAGCATGATGTTTGCTTCGCTCTAATGATCAATTATGGATTATGGCACAGAAATGCATTGCCAAGTAAATGGCTATGCATCTCTTGCCAGAACCCCAAAAAAGGATCTGAAACCAATGTCCTTTATATTAGCCAGGAAGAATAATGGCTATCAAGCTTTCTCCGCCACCGCTCAATTCGGAATGCAAATTCCAAACTTCCATTGTTAACGGAACTATAATTTGGTTAATTAAAATACTCTCATCTTGGTGGATATTTCGGGCTCAATTTTGCCCTAATGAGGACTAAAGTCAAATTACCAAAAATTATGAAAGTGAGCGAAGAATGAGAAATGTACCGCGGGAGCATGTTTACATGTTATGGAGAATACTCTCAAGATAGGAAATATTTGAAGTCTAAGGAACAAAAGAGCTTGGGATAATTAGTGTATGAATGTGACAGAGGCGAAAGAAGCACCCAAGAGAGAGAGAGAGAGAGAGGGCTGTATGAGAGAAAGTTATGAAAATTAGTCAGTTTCACAAGCCATCATGTTACGTAGTTAGACTTTTTAGACTTCTAAGAGGAAAGTCATTCATTTCATTAAAACCCAAATCATTTGAAACCATCTCTTAAAAATCTGTATGTTTTGACTGTTGAAACTTGATGAAGTTAGACTATGGTATAAAGTTACACTTATCGAAATTTTTTCATTAGGATTATCCATGTTTTAAATTCCCCTGAAACTCCGCTTACTGGTATGGAAAACTGCTGTGTTTAATTCATTGTAAACAGTAATTTAGAGGAGTCTACTAACCGTCCAGCGTTCATATGTTCTCTTCATTAAGGCTGACTGTGTATACATTCTAGTTTCCTGCCATCAAGAATGATTGAATGTGATATGCCAGCACTCAAACACCATCCCGAATTCAGTCCGCGACCTCGAATTCTTTGACAAACTCAGCGCTGCTATTATGGAATATACTTCTGACATAGGAATGCTATATATATATGGACTCCATTCGCCTGATAGATGGCATCCAAGTTGAAATCCTTATTATCATTGTTTTAACCTTTGGCCTATTAACCTTGCCATTAGCGCGCGTATTTATTCTATGAATACTCGCATTCCTCCATTATCGTGACTATCTGACTCTTCCTTGGGCACATCGGTTCTGCCTTTCGTTTTGGTCGAGGGAGATTGGCATTTCGAAAACGGGACTGCTCGCATTGATTATATATATATAGAAATATATATATATATATATATATATATACATATATATATACATATATATATACACATATATATATATATATATATATATATATATATATATATATATATATATATATATATATATATATATATATATTTATATATATATAAATAAGAGAGACTCTCTTGAAGAAGGCCTCTGAGAGGGCCGAAAGCTCGAACAATTTACCGTGTGAGTGTTCTTTTAAATGTGTCTATTCTTTTCTATTTGTGTTATATTGTGTCAGCCCATTATATATATATATATAACACTTTTTGAAAGACTCACGGACGTGAATAATAATGTATAACACTTAGCACTAGTGGACACAGACAAAAACACAGAAACACACAAAAAAAGAGACTCACTATTTTTCGAATTTTCGGTGGTCGTTGCCACCTTTATCAAGGAGGAGAGGGACAGAACTCTTTCTGTCCCTCTCCTCCTTGATAAAGGTGGCAACGACCACCGAAAATTCGAAAAATAGTGAGTCTCTTTTTTTGTGTGTTTCTGTGTTTTTGTCTGTGTCCACTAGTGCTAAGTGTTATACATTATATATATATATATATATATATATATATATATATATATATAAGATATTTATGATAAAGGAAGTTATGTTGCCGCATCCTGTATACGTATACACATATATATGATATGCGTAATGTACGAGTGGCTTTGCTAGGTAAGGATTGAATTCACCCAAAACTAAATTTTTAAGAGGGTGAAATATTATAAGGGTAGGGTGGCCAGCTCTATACTCTGTGAAACCATTCGCTTTCCCACGAAATCCTACTAACGAGAAAATCTCACGACTTAGAGATTTAAATGGGATTTTTCAGGAGATTTGAACTCGGGACTCCGTAGAGTTGCCGAGCGCTATGTCCTAAGTCTTTCTTGTTGCTTCGTGACTAAATTGAAAGCGGAATCGAAATCCTGCATATTTTTATTTCTCGAACCATAACATATGTGGGTATGTATTCTATCGTATCAAACCTTACTTAGGGTGGGGGGAGGGAGTTGGTAATTAATGGATATTTTCTCGTAATCGATTGGGTTGATATGAACCTGAAATCGACACCTACATGTTTGCCCTTTCCAGTTGCCCAACCGAAATACCATCATCATCTTGAGTGTGACTCAGTTCAAAAATACCTCGCCCCGCAGGGTAATCATCGTTGTACGAGATAGGAGTATTCTAGCAGGTCCTATTTATCAGCATTTCAATTGGAAGATTGGTTTAATACAAATCTCTCTTCTTCCAAATTCAACTCAAACTCCATTGTATGCCTTTATTTCTCCTTACGAAAGTCTTGGGTTAACGTAACTTACTAGTTCGGTCGCGGCGTATTTAACGGACCGGAAGGAGTGTTTGCATGCGGAGGAAGAGTGACGCTAACGATTGCGATTATACGGCGGACTCGACCATAATGTGTGATAACGCACGCGCCTTCACTCCACGGCTCCTCTCGTGTTAACCTCACGCGTCCGTCATCCCTTCCTTCTCGCCCCCATCCCCTGTAACCCCTTAAAAAAAACGTCCCCCACAACTCGACTCCTTCCATCATTTCCCCCCCCCTCCCCGTCCTCTATAATGTTTCTTAGCCCTCTCCTCCTTCCTTCCCTCGGGCTGCATTCCTTCGCGAGGCGTCAATGAGCTCCGGACACATGGCAGGGAGGAATGGGGAGGGGGGATAGATGACGCATTTGATCATTAATGGGGGCGGCGCGGCACAAAAGACCTCCCTCGCCTCCTCACCGTAACCGCATTCACACATTGACGCGGGTGGGAGGAGATCGCGGAGGTGGTGTTTTGGGTGGGAGCGCGGAGGAAGTGTATTGTGTGCGTATGCACGCATTGTGGGGTCGGACCCGTTGTTTCTCGAAGGGTGGGTGTTGTTCCACTACGCGGGGGCTCCCGAGCCATCGCGGGTGACGAAGCTCACGGAAATATTTTACGCGTGGTCGTCGGTGTTTTATTTTTCCTCCGGGACGTTTACAGCCTTATCACGGTCATGTCCAAACAACCAGTTTTTTTTATGCGATAAAGGCTTCGCGCGAACCTCGCGTAACTGTTTCCCGAAGTTCGCTATGGGTAAGAGGAGGTGGTGCAAGGACGAGGATTTTCATTTGATTGGTTGAAATTTCTGTCGAGGCTAAAACTGAATGAAGCGCAAAGAACTTTGGTTCAGTAAAATAAGTTAAGAGATGCCACAGTTGATTTAAGAGAGCCAAATTTGTGCACGTTTCATTCAGGTCAATCCTCGAAAATAAATTTCAACCATTCAGACATTTAAATGAAAATGTTCGTCCTTGCACCGACTTGAGGTTGCATACTTATATACGTATGTATGAGTGTGTACATGTTCATATATATATATATATATATATATATATATATATATATATATATATATATATATACATACACACACACATAACTTCCTTTTTAAAAGCGCTTTGTATTTGAAAAAAGGAAATTTAGTTGCCGTACCGTGCCTATCCCTTTTCCTTATTTCCATGTGAATTTATGTGTGTGTATATAATATATAGTATATATATATATATATATATATATATATATATATATAAAATATCTTCGAAATGGAACGCTCATCGGCGACACACAAATATATAAAAACACAGATATAGATTTTTAGAATATAGAGACACAAAGAAAGGACACTCACAATTTGTTATTTTACGTTTCGACAGCACGGCTGTCGTCTTCAGAAGACGACAGCCGTGCTGTCGAAACGTAAAATAACAAATTGTGAGTGTCCTTCGACAGCCGTGCTGTCGAAACGTAAAATAACAAATTGTGAGTGTCCTTTCTTTGTGTCTCTATATTCTAAAAATCTACATCTGTGTTTTTATATATTTATATATATATATATATATATATATATATAATATATATATATATATATATATATATATATATAATATATATATATATATATATATATATATATATATATATATATATATATATATATATATATATCCATAATGTACACCACGATAGCACTAGAACAAAAACAAAAATGCAGAAACCCACAAATAAGAAACTCACACGTTTTCCGAATTTTCGGTGGTCAAACCAGCTTTCTCAAGGGAGAGATGGAACTTTGAGTTCCATCTCTTCCAAGAGATGGAAAAGGTGGTTTGGCGACTGAAAATTCGGAATACGTGTGAGTTTTCTTTTTTGTGGGCATCTGTGTTCTTGTTTTTTTTCGCTGGTGCTATCTTGGTGTCCATTATTATTCACATCTGTGAGACTTTCACATAAGTTATGTATAGATATACGTACTTGCATGCTTGCGTGTGAGAAAACACATATATGAATATAATATGCAAGGAAACTTCCTCGAAATGGTTATTTAGAACCTTAATTTGACAAAAAATGAAGCATGAATGAGAGAGGACGAAGAAGGGAGGGACCGTCGAAATATTAACCGAAATTGAGTTTTTTCCTTTTGTGCGTCTCGGTAAAAAAGTGAGTGAATGCCGAAAGCTTTTTTCTATTTCCCCACGGTTGAATGGGAGCGATGCGTGAGGCCGCCATCCATCAGATACGATTTTCCATTTGTTTTGATTATCTAATCCCCATGCCCCCGGTCTATTTACGCCGTCATACATCAGTCCTCTCCGGCCGCCTCAAGTAGGGGACGAATTTAATTTCCTTTGTGATGGTTTACCGACGGTTCAAATTTACGATTATTGTCGCGGCCATTTCGCACCGAGGTTTTCTCTGATGGAGATAGACTTCTCGCGAGAGAAGAGGCGCAGTCTCACCGAGCAAGCGTCGTATCGTTATCATTCTTTAAGTCTTTAAAATAGCTTTATTATTTTTTTCGTGTGGGTTACCTTTGTACATAGAGTAACTTCATAAGCTTTCTCCATTGCATCATAAAATGTTTTCGAATTGCTGAGTGTTTCGAGGTCAACATCTAAATTAAGGAAGCCGACTACTTTTTAGATAAGGATGTAGTATTTTTAAAGCTAAAATTTTTAATGATAGATTTATTTGATTAATTAAAAATGATTCGATTATAAAATTAAACCTTTAGACTGATAGCAGTGAAAAAATCCTGTAATAGAGTATATTTAAGTAAAAAATTCAGTATACAATAGTGACCATTTTGGATACCAAATGCCCAGTGGAAAGTAAAAGAAGTCTGTATTTGATGCTAACGCCTTATAATGAGAGTGTAATAACTTTTAGCGGCGGGTTTCTCCCTACGTTCTTTTATCATTCTCCCTCATCCTCATTAGTTTATTAAATGGCCCGTAAAAGGTATGAATGGACCTAATGTCTTTTGACCCCTTAAAACCTATTTACTTTAACTTTTAAAATTTCAGCCAGGAATACGAATATGAATGACGCATTGTCACGTGCGTGACAATCGCATGCCGTTGAGAATGTCATTCGCGCTCGGGAATCTATCACTTTCATCTTGCGGCCCCATTCTCGAAGCTACAAGATATTTCATAAGTCGCTGTATTTTGCTCCTTACATACATTCTAGTCACAATAAATCTTTACAACGCTTATTTAATGTAGTTTTCTCGGTTGTGGGGCTTACAACGCAGTACAATTCATTTTTACCTGTCTCAGGAGGACTTGTAAATTTCTTGTAGGTCCGAGAAACCGACCTTATCTCTCGTTAAGCCGTTTTGTGAAATGATTATTTTTTCGTGTACGAAAAAATTTTATTCAATATAAAAATAATTAATTTAAAGTTAATTTTGTTCTCATTCTCTGTTAAAACTTCACTTAAGATCACAAACTTCGTTCATGCGTTGTGCATTTTTTCGGCTAAATACCCAATCTTCATGAAAAATGCGGCAGCGAAAGTAAATGGTCCCCCTACTTTAATGCGTGAATTTCACACGCCGTTGTGATTACATTAGTGTCAGATACCTTCTGGTTTTACCTATCGACCAAACCCTCAGGTTGTCCGCTTCGTTTTTTCTATCCAAAAGGATAGAAGTCGTCGTTAACCTCAAAGAGTTATTAAAATCATGTTAGGTAGCTTCGATTTTTAAAAATATCATTCCCATCTGTCAACCCGCCTTTTCCGTAAATCTCAAACGATTAAAATATATTTTATTCCAAAGGATTCCGGTGCGGCACCGATGGACCAAACCGAGCGGCGGAGGGCGAAATTGCGATTGCTTCCATCGACTGCTCCTTTCCCTCGTGCACACTCTGAGAACGACGTTCTTTGAAGAACGCAAGTTCATTGTACCCTCTTCTCAGCCTCTCCTTCCCTCCGCACAGAATATCAACATTCCTAACGTCCGCCTGATAATTTTGTAACAAATGAGATTCATTTCCGGTCTTCCGGTGGTTTCCCAAGCTGTCGTGAAATTTGTATGACGCGGTCGAACTTGCGCCTTCACTCGAGGGAGATAAGTTTTTTTTTGTTTTGCCTGCTGGTCATTTACGGCTTTAAGGCCTTTTATTTTTTGGAGAGATTTTTTTTGGGGTGTTCATTGGTGGCTGTCCGTTTTACGAGACCAAATGAATCCGCTCCGCTCCATGAATGTCAAGCTTCAAATTCCCGCACACGAAGTGACGAACACAATCTTTGTTGGCTACGTCACAATAGCCTTAACAACAGAAATAGTGATAAACGATTTCATAGTGAAAATGTCTCAGTAGTTGTGGAAATTTAAACGTAACTTGTTTTCTTGAATTCTTTGGTACGAACACATATTTTAATCGAACATCTTAGCGTTGAAGAAATGGCAACGGAATGATGTAAGTAATTTTACTTAATTCGATGCTGGAAACTCTTGCATTGATTACGGTTCAAACCTTGGCTTAGGACATAAACGGTGCAACGGTGTGTTGTCTGATTCTCATTTCCCTTTTGGACGTCCTGTATAAGCGATTGAAGCAGTGTGAAGTTAATATATGTGTGTGAGTCCTTAAAAATCAAGCTAAGATGGCATCAAGGGTCATTTTTTGCCAAATATCTGGATATTTGACCTTATTTTCGTCGTGATCTTAAGTTGTGAGAGGGGATAATGAGTGCTTATAAAATCTATCAATTCATGATCTATTTCTGTTCACTGGTTATTCTACACAGCTGATATGGTGTGGGGTAAGAATATCTTTGGCTTTGGAGTTATAAATTGGATCGGGTATTCTTTTAAGCGTTGGTATATCTTGCACTTATCGTGCTCCGAGGTTCTAATGTGATAACTTCTTCTAGCTATATGTAACAAACATAGCAAACCATCTTTGATCGTTATGTAATTTTTCAATTAACATTATTCCTCACCCATTAAGATGGAGTCATATGGTCCTAGTGTGACCTAGCTAATGTGTGAATTGCAGCTTTCCCGATCGATCGACGAATAATGTCACGTACGTAATTAAAAGTCGCATTGAGTGGGTTGGAGGAAGGATCCGAAGCGATTGCATGCCTTCTGATCTCCCTGACGGCCTCCCATTTCCGTCGACCGTGGGCTCAGCCCCAAAACACTTCCAAATTTCCGTCCTCGATGGTGTTTACCCGAAAATCTCTCTGGCAACCCCCTTTCTGTAGCAACTCTCCTCCTTACAATATCCTACCCCGCCTTCTCACAGCCTCGAACCCTCATTTCCCCTCTGCCTTCCTTCCTCTTCCCCCCCTTCAAACCAACCCACCCGCCCTCCCACCCATTCCTCACATCCGAACGATAAGGAGGAGGTGACTTCCATTTCCGTTTAGACAACCGACGACTCCTCCTTGCCGCTTTAATCTTACCCGCCCATGCCCCGGCGGCGGCTGAAGCAGATGCGAAATAATGCTCGGGCGTGCATTGGGTGTCGTATTAAGAGCGCAATAACGCGGGTGTGGGATGATATATTTCACGGGCCGAAGGAAACGGAGTGTGTCTCGGAAGAAGAGATGATTGTGAGCCTATTCCTTTCGCTTTTTCAATGAAATATTAGGAATGCAAAATTTCTAGATTTGTTTTTTTTTCAGGCGTGAAGAGAATGAATATCCTTTTCGCATGAGAAAGACATGTACGCCTGTTTCGTAATAAGCATTACTGATGATAACGCTATGACGCCTCATTGCATGCAGTCCATAGCCTAATAGGTTAAGCGTTGAAGATTCGTCCAGAAGGACATGATCGGATTACGAGCACCGAATATCCAAATTACCGATTAAGTTGGTTAGCCTGTTGCCAGACCAATTCAACTTCCTTCGAGATTTTTCAAAGGAAATTTTCACGCATAATGTTATCATGTTAATTGGATTTTGACACTCATATTTGACTGAGTCGCATATTATAATTATTTGACGCAATGTTTTTTAGAAAAATAAAATCATTCAAACGCATTGATTTTTTTAAATAATTTTATTTTTCGGCTTAAAATTTAATATATATATATATATATATATATATAAATTAAAATGATTAATTCTACCTACAGTTAGTTTGCAATGCACATGTTGTAGATTTTCTGATATTAAGATTAAGATGGTGATGAACTAGTGAACTTCCTTTGGGCTTCAATCATTTCTGACCAGTACAACTAGCTTTTAACGTATGTACACTGCTGTTCCCTTCAGTTTCTCGTAATTTTTGCCGCCTCTTCATGCCATTCATGCTACTTTCGCTTCTATGTATAACGTGCTTCCTTACTCGGCTGAGTCTCTATATGCTTCCATAAGTGTCAACTTTACGATTTGTTTCATTCGAAATTCCCGTCATCCCTGCACAACATAGAGACTTTTTCTTTCACACACGACATATCCATACCCGTCAAATAATACGAGGGTCATCCGGAAAGTAGTACCCGTTCGTGAATTAAAGACACAAAAGTAAATATTAACAAACATAAAAAATTTTATTTGAAAGAGGATACTTTAAACTACTTCTCAACATAATCTCCAAGCAAATTAAGGCATTTGTCATAACGTGTGACAAGTTTCTGTATTCCTGCTGCATAGTCCTTCGCCGCCAGCTCATTGAGATACGCGAGGGACCCATCTTGCACAAATTTTTGCATAATGCAGATGGTGTTTAACAATTTCATGAACAATTGTTCGAGAAACATTGGGAAAATGCTCACAGATGTCATCAATTGTGACGCGCCGATCGTTCCTCACGAATTCGTCAACTGAGCTCACCAGTTGGTCTGTAATGACAGACGGTCTCTCCGAACGCTCATCGTCGTGTGTGTTCCCCCTCCCCATGTTGAAGTGCGACACCACCGCCGAACAGACGACTCGTCCATTACATTGTCTCCATACACCTCCTTTAATTGGCGATGAATATCACATGGGCGAACGTTTCTTGCATTGAGGAATTTAATCACTGCCCTCACTTCACAACTGGCGGCGTTCTCAATTTTTTTAAACATTGTAAACAATCACAGAAACAACACAGGCAATGCTAGCGTCACGCAACTTGGCTCAGAGAAGGCAGACAAGCCACTGAAGCTATCTGACCTCGTCCAGCGGCTACTCGCGTCGTCAGCACTTCATGCGGCACGAACGGGTACTACTTTCCGGATGACCCTCGTACTTTTCCATATTTCGATTTGCTAAATCCGTCAAGTCTCAAATCAATGCTAATCATCATTCTTAAAACACCAAGACCATAAACGATGGAGTTTTCCCTTGAAATGGGAAAACTCCATCGTTTTCCCGTTTCATGGGAAATCCTTGTGTTTCATATCTATCAGTATTGCACAGCAACAAACATTTCGATATGGAGCATACTAGGCTTTTAAAGTTCCAGAACCTTGTATTCGAGGAAAGGGGATAGCCTAGTTGTGAGGCTTGTGAAATGCGGCTTTGGAGAACGAAGGAAAAAATAAAACGAACGGAGAGAGAGAGAGAAAAGCGAAAAGTGTTCGATGTGGTTGGGAAAGAAAGGAGAGTTGTGGGGGGGGGGAATTCGAAGAAGGCAGGGAAATAAGAAGAAGAAGATGTTGAGAGATGAAGGGATGCTGAGCCGTTAATAGCAGGAAGACTTTTGGGTGAGCAGAAAAGATGCAGGAAATGACAAGGCCTATTGGGCGTCATGAAGGGCTAGACGGTTTGAAGAGTTGAACTCGGAAATGATTCAGGAATGTCACAATTAAGGTTATGAGGAAGTCCACAGCGCTGCGTAATACTTTTCAGAAACTGTCCCAAGCCGACATATTATCGGTCGCTCCTCGAAATAAATTAAAACTCTGGCTTTTTTCCTTTGAAAACACAGATTATTCAGAACAATAATGGTACTTTTTGTTTTTTTTTATTGTTGGCGTATTGTTTCATACGGTCTCATGAAACAGTGCATAATCATTTATATAGTGTATATAATTTTGTTCATTTGATTAATCTGATTGTTAACATGTGTTCTCTATTGGTGGAATGCACGAAGTGCGCCACGTAAACTTCATGAGGATATTTACAATAAATTGTTTGTTTTAAATATGGGAGGAAATAACTATTTAAACAGTCAAATTAAAATAATCACAAAACAAAGCAATAGTCGGGAATGACTGTTTATGTGTCGAACTCGCTAAGTACAAGTATGCTGCGCACATTGTTACGAACCACGATAATGCTGGTGATTTTGACTGCAGAATATGGGCGACAAGAATGTAGTGAAATTTGAGTAATTACATCATGGAACCGTTGAAGACCATAAAACACGGCATTGCCCTTCACGTATGTGTCAACTGGCTGTGGATTCCTTTTCAAAGTATATACGTGGTGCGAATCTTAATTACTACACCCGTATGGATCTAGGTGAACAATTTTTTCTGCCTTTTCCCAATTTTAAAATTCTCCAAATGTACTCTCGTTACTCTATTTTAAGGTTTGTATCTCGTTCAGAACTAAGTACATGTCCCTCAAATTATTCCTTTTCTGGAAAACTATACACGGCTGCTCACGTTACAATGGGCCTTCGTTGTTGCGCTGCAAGACGTACGTATTCTGATTAGAATATACGCCGGGAAAGCACCAGATCTTACTTGAGGAATATCTATATACTTCAACTGAATAATACCTTGTTGTATTGAGTCATTTCAGCAGTAGGAATGCTCTTTTGCATACTCCCTTTTTTTTAATTTTGCGGTACAAACAAATGCGAAACCGTTGGTGAAAATCAATATATTTTCGCACTCTGTGACAATCGGATCGTCTAAATGCCAAAAAATAAGAAATGGGCATGGTTTTGCTAAATTGGATCACTATTAAAATATTCGCCTACCATTTTGCAAATGGTACTTAATCACCCCTTCCAACTTTCCTCGGATAGTTTTCCACGCTTAGTTTACCACATATAGTTTTACCCGGATAGATCGACTTCCGAGTTGAGCTCCTGGCTTCCGGATGAAGTGATTAGAAGTAAATACAAGAGTACCTACTTCAGTAGCAGAGGGGGGAACCAATTGCGTAGTCGGTTACAACACTGTGAGAGTTCCACTTTTCTTTTCGAATTGGGCGGCGACCATGATTTCGATCAGGGTTGGTATCGGCGTAGAGAAATTGATATTAGTTCTTGTCTCATATGCACTGGCATCGGTGCGTAACAGTTTCTTGCACATAACTCTTCCCAGTGTCTGGTTTAAATAACATCAAGCAGATAACTTGTTTCAGGAAAAGCTGATTTTGAAGAGGATTCCAACGAAATAAATAACAGTTTCAGGGGTAGCATGGTGGAAATCCTTCATGATGAAAGAAGACGCTTTGCTTTGTTCCACATAAATATTTTTATTACGACCTAGGTTTCGTTACAGCGTGCCTGAAGATGTTACGCTGTAACTAAATCTAGGTCGTAATAAAAATATTTAATGTGGAACAAAGCAAAGTGTCTTCTTTCATCACGATTTCAACATTCTAATCTACCTTTCGCAGCCCTCAAGTTTCAGTTTATTTTACAAATGGGTACGACAGATACCTGAATGAAAATAAGTTTGGGAGAAGCACAGTCAAGATTAGACTTACCTCTTCTATCAACTGTCTTTGCCGTTTATTTTGGGGTTTTAACGACAATTTAGTATCCTTTGGCGTTAATTTCTTGTAACTTCTCGGTAGAGGTGGGATAAATTTCACAGACACGTCGGGATGAGAAGTTTTAAAAAAATGTTCACTCTTACCTTCATGATAAATACCTCTGTAGAAGGTCTTCAATATTTGGCCGATCGCGTGTAGCTAATGCGGTCCCTGTTGTCCTAGCAGCCAGCCCTTCGCGTCAATTTTACGAGGGTCATCCGGAAAGTAGTACCCGTTCGTGAAATAAAGACACAAAAGTAAATATTAACAAACATAAAAAATTTTATTTGAAAGAGGATACTTTAAACTACTTCTCAACATAATCTCCAAGCAAATTAAGGCATTTGTCATAACGTGTGACAAGTTTCTGTATTCCTGCTGCATAGTCCTTCGCCGCCAGCTCATTGAGATACGCGAGGGACCCATCTTGCACAAATTTTTGCATAATGCAGATGGTGTTTAACAATTTCATGAACAATTGTTCGAGAAACATTGGGAAAATGCTCACAGATGTCATCAATTGTGACGCGCCGATCGTTCCTCACGAATTCGTCAACTGAGCTCACCAGTTGGTCTGTAATGACAGACGGTCTCTCCGAACGCTCATCGTCGTGTGTGTTCCCCCTCCCCATGTTGAAGTGCGACACCACCGCCGAACAGACGACTCGTCCATTACATTGTCTCCATACACCTCCTTTAATTGGCGATGAATATCACATGGGCGAACGTTTCTTGCATTGAGGAATTTAATCACTGCCCTCACTTCACAACTGGCGGCGTTCTCAATTTTTTTAAACATTGTAAACAATCACAGAAACAACACAGGCAATGCTAGCGTCACGCAACTTGGCTCAGAGAAGGCAGACAAGCCACTGAAGCTATCTGACCTCGTCCAGCGGCTACTCGCGTCGTCAGCACTTCATGCGGCACGAACGGGTACTACTTTCCGGATGACCCTCGTAATAACGAGTATCGTTGGAGAGTTTGTTGAATATGAAACAATTTAATAATTCTGTGACCCAAAGCGTGAATCTTATAATGCTATGTAATTTTGGAACGTAATTACTGTCGAATGTGTTCAAGGTGATTCAATAATATGTCACCTGAAAATTTGAATCACCATAAGTTGTGATTTCCTTCGGGCTACCGATTTTAGACCACACCTGAGAATACTTAAAGAGACGGGCGCGAAGGTCGGACTCCTTTTCTTAATGAGATTTTGTAAGTTTAAGAGACTTGCAAAAATGCATCGATTATTTTGGTAAATTTAATGATGAAATTAATAGTGTTTTCCCATACAATAATTTTCCGACGTGGTTATATTCTGTTTAATTCAGTGAGTTCATTGACTGCAATGTAATCGATTTCTATGTTACGGGGCCATTATGCTTATTCCTTGGGTTGGTACCCAAAAAACCGAAGGTGAATTGATGTAATTTCGTCTGCATTCTTTCCAACTCATCAACTAAATACTTTCCCAGCATTACCTGTTGAGCACTCGTAATTAATATTTTTAGTTGGTTAATATTTCATAAATTGATAAACCATTTAGTCCCTTATATGTGATTCCAGTCGAACCTTTAACCTTTCAGAATTTCCAACATCGTTGACGCCAGAATACCTCTTACACACCTCTTTTAACTGATTCATTCAGCTCCTCGTTCTCATTTGAAAGGACGCGCGAAGTAGTTTACCTCCATTCAGTTCGTCGGAAATCGGGTCTACAATTGTTGGGTCGTTCTAATCTCAATGTTAATTTCTGGTGAGAGTAAAATTCTTTTGTCCAATCCTCGCAATTAATGTGTCTTCCCCTTTGCCTTAATCATCTCGTTTCGCCGAATTCTGTCTCGCGTGTTCGTGTCAGTGGGGTTTTTCGCCCGGTTGATTTCCCTTTCGTGCAAACGCTTTGTTCCTTACGACGTCCTGCCTGCCCAGCAGTCGTGTGAGCCGGTTCGAAACCTCTGCCACTACGAAAGCGAGCGTGAAAAATTAACGGTTCTTCTGACCTCTTTTTCTTCGTTCCAGTCCCCGAGGGAGGATAATTGAGATAATCTGTGAAGGAGGACGGGTTCGACCTGCTATTTACGTGGTCATGATACGGGAGCATAAAATAGCGGAGCCCGTAAACGTCGTCTTTCCTGTTTTTACAGGTTATTAAACAGAGTACTTACTATTCGTTCTTGTGAGCTGCCTAATGCATGAGCTGGAACGTCCATCTTACGAGCGCGCGTACTTGGTTAGTGCAAGGGATTTGGGGATGTTGACTGCATGGATGGCCCTAAATATCAAGAGCCGTCACGTTAACCCGTGAAATAGCCATTCCAAATTACAGAGAAATTGATGATGCAGCATATTACGCTTGAATTTCATCTATTCCCTTTCATGAAAACGTGTCCTTTGTCGTGAGTGAGCTACAGTGGCGGGTAGCGTCCACCACTCTTTCGAAGGGCCGCTGGGATTTTTTTCAAAGAGCTTTAGGTACGAGAGTAGCCATCGTAAATCGGAAGTACGTATGTAAACGTAACTCCTTTCGCATTACCTGTAAGGTATCGAGGATGTTAAGAATGTGGTCGATCGATCTGGTAAGGAATCGATGATAGTGCCAGCTAAAAAAATCGGTCCGAGTACCTTTTACCCATAATGGCTATCGAAGGCGTTTCATTTTCCGTTTAACTGACTCTTCGATCTCCTGTTGTGACCAGTATTTCGTGTGTGTGTGTGTATATATATATATATATATATATATATATATATATATATATATATATGCATATGCACGCACACCCTAGTTTAGTAATGACCCTTCGTTACAGTTTGTTGTGATCGGCGCACCAGACTGATTGACACATTTTGACATCATATTTTTAATATTAAAAAAACCATAAATACACTAATCAATGCAACAATTTCAGAGTGTAAAAATCATTCGCCTTGACTGGGATTCGAACCCAGATCCCTCAATATCCGGTCGAGTGCTTTAGCCACTTAAGCTACCGAGGCGTCCTCTTAAACTCTGAAATTTTGGGGCTAACAGTAATCAACCCGAAGGTCGGTATGGTAGGTGATGGTAGAGTTCACCCAGTACTAAACCCTATGCGGCGTGTGAAATTCACACATCAGGGTAGGGGGGGCAGTTCCTTTCCCTGTGCCGGTTATGGTTTCCCAGGAAGATCTGGTACCCGAAAAATCACTTTAGCTTGGGTGGCGCTCTAGTGGTGGAGCTTGGTGTGCCTGTCCCGGGAATCGAACCCGGGACCCTCCGGTCAGCAGTCCAACGCTCTACCCCCTGGACTATACTACGATATATATTAAAATCTCGGAGGACAGGATTATTAATAACTTCAGGCCAGTCTGATTATGAATTTCATTAAAAATTACATGAAAGGGAAAGTTTTGGAGCATCTCCTTGTTAAAATAGACTTCTATTGTGTATACCGCTGTGTCCTCCATGAGCAAGACACGCTAGATTCTGACTACCCCAAACCCTAATCAATTCCGCTGTCATTTGCCATTAATGAACTAGGTATAGCCTATCTCATCTGATGTTGTGGGTACTAATTTAGACCTAGTATCGGACCCTTACCTTGATAACGATTTTTACTACCTTCCTATTCACTGCTAGTCATCACAAATACAAACCCCTCTTGACGATCAAATGAAAAGCATGTGTAGCATTATTTGGATTGCTCCCAATTAATCAAAAAATGTAGTCTCGATATTTCACTCATTAGCATCAGGTGCGAATTGCGGGGGAAGGAGAGTAAGAGGGATGGTTGACCTTTGGCGCCGAGTTCAAGAGGAGAGCGAAAATGCCAAATCATTAGCAATGAGGGCAGTGCGAAAAATTTGCTCCACAGAGCGCAAAATTAGCCTTTTTACCCCGACCTCTCAAAATCGTCATTATGCCACCAGTTAATAAGCCCCGTCTCCGAGGAGGATGCAGAGAAACCTGGCACCGTCATGCTCTTCACAAATGCAACCAATAATAGACAACTAGCCGACGACGACAAACATCCCATCTTCTAGGCTGGTGGCGCACTGCCCTCGGAGTTTCCTACACAAAAACATCTCCTTGCCTCCTAGGACTAGACTCGGGATCTTTTGCAAGGAGAATTTTGTGATCAGATATCCAAAAAATATTATTAACCCGAAGGCTGACTTGATGGTTGACGGAGTTGAACTTCTCCCGCAATAAGCCAATCGGCCCGAGTAATTAATTACACCTTCAAGTTTGGAGGGCAGTTCCTTTCTCCGAACCTCCCGTTGATTCCCTAGGTAAATTTGGTATTCATGAAATCGCACCTTCTGGGTTTTGCTGTGGGGTGTTCATGAAGGCAATTGCCTTCGGGAAGCTTTAAACCCGGAAATCCCACGACAGCAGTCGAGTTCTCTTCCCGCTAGGCCGGCATAAAACAAAAATTAAGTTTTCTGACGATTATAATGAAACAATTTCAGAGTTTAAAAATTATTCGCTTGACCATGAACGGTTGGAATTAAATTATTGAATGAAAAATATCTTCGGTTGATTGGCGTTTCAATGCAAAAAAATGTCAATAATATCTTCCTGATCTATTTGTTTTGTTCTCTGATTATAGTTTTGACTCATTACTCCTCCATGCATTAAACTAAAATTCAAAAACAATGTTTATTTTTTTGTCTCTATTGGTTAAGTTTTCTTTTGTTTCCTAAAATTAACGTGCCTAAGTTGACATTTAATGTTGAAACTCTTTCAAGTCAATCATTTATATTGTTTCAGTTTAAAAGTTGACATCCTGTATTGTATAAATCGAATTACGTAAGTTTCATAATTAAGTTTATCACTTCCGTCAAATTCAATCCGATAAATCTGCTCGCAGATCTCTGCGGACTAATCCTATTTTGAAAGCCATGAAATTATCTATTTTGCATTCTGCACCCAAACCGTTGAGTATTTCCCGCTAATTTTGATAGTGAGTAAATGCCCGTGTATTCATTTTAACTCAAGTTTGAAACTAATCGCTCTTCTGTTTAATACACCAGTCTTACCTTAATGGATGAACCTGTTAGTTTTGTGTAACTATTCAAACTTCGCATTTTCTATCATTGACGTTCGTTCGCAAAATATTCTTTCGTAAACTGTGCAACAAAATGTGTCTTTAGTCAGATTCAGAACTTGCAATTAGGCGATTTTTTTCAAAAGTTTTCATCTTCGTTCACACTGACACCGGAAAGAATAGGTACTTTGTCTGCCCTTGGATAAATATGTTTTATGTAGCTGTTCCCCTTGGGTGGACATCTGATATCTTTCCTCGATCCTTCCGAAGTCTATTATGCTCACGGCTTACATTCTCTGCACGAATGGCCCAGTCGGCCTCGTCCTCCTGGACGACGTCGACATTGCCGCCGTTCGTATCAATGGATGGTTTGGCGTGTAAACGTCACGAGGCCACGTGACAAAACAAATCAGAATGGGTTTTGGTGTGGAGCATTACGAGTATTAGGTTTTTGGAACAACTGCGTGTTCATTGGATACAAATACTTCTCTTTTTAGAGAAAAATTGTTCAAATTTGAGGCTCATGTTCTATGTATATTTAATTATTCAGTAAAGTAGCGTTTTATTGCTACAATCGTGTCAGAGTTTTGAAATGGCTATTTTAATCTTTTATGGATAATATCGTAACTTGTAAGAACCTGAAAGAATTATTTTTTTATATAAATCATGCCAATGTGGAGTAAAGAAGCATGTATAAATTGTAAAACTACAATTATGATGACTCTAATTCATAAAATATTATTAAAAGGTTTTTAATTAGTATGAAAGATTTTGCAAACAAAATGAAGAAAAAAAATTATCCTGAATACCACTTCTGTCATATGTAATTTCTTTAGGCACTATGGATTGTGCTGTATGCTCCTGTTATGTAGTCGCCTTTGTTGCTGCACTTACCCTTATAGTTCACATAAAACCTGTCTTATTCACTCTGTTCAACTTGGGTGTATACAGACAGAGTAGTGATGAACATAACCTCAGTTCAGGCAAACTTCTCATTGGCACCCCTTTCACACCATCACCGGTCAGCTAAGTCCTGAGGCACCACTAGCTTACTTTTCTTTGGCTCTCCTATTGTAATCCGCATGGAAACATCAAACCATCTGGGTTTCCAGTCCACCCATTCATTTTCTTATTGTGATGTTATTAATGTTACTTAAGGATGAACCATTAGAGTTCAAAGGGCTTCCTTGGAGATCAGAATTATCCAGATTAAAAGTGAATGCTTCTCAGTGAAATACCCTAGTATGTTTTGTTGTGTCAAAATATAACAACTCGTTAAGCTCTTTGTAACCGAAATTCGGCATGATACTGAACCATAACATGCAATCTGGAATTTATTTCTTAAAAAGTCCCACTGTCCTCGTCTATATTCCAATATAATAAAATATTCTGATCTGTTCTTCTATAAAATTGAATAAATTGGTGCATTGTATTAGAGATGCTGTTCCTTGTACTAAGTCTCCCTCACTCCAGGGTAATGAATAATATGATTCTTGATCTCCCATGAATTAATTTTAAAATCAATTCAGATGCGCCAAATTTGTTTACGAAAATTCACATTTTGCTCCAAATTAATTCCAGGGCATTTCGATCTCCTCAAGATTTGATATGAATCTTTTTTTTTCAAATAAAATGAATGAACATAATAATGGAGATTTAGTAAGATACACCATGTGTGATGTTTGTCTTGTCTAACATATACTAGATAGAGATATCTGTGTTTTTGTGCTATCGTCTCAAAAAATACACACTTTAATATAATACAAAATTTAATTAATTATTTTTCCATTACAGGATTCTGGTGCCATGTCATACTCAACCACTACAATCACCACGAACACAACCTCTTCAGCATCCTCCACATCACTGTCGCCAGCTCTAGCCTCCAGCATAGTTAAGCGTGGTGCTCTGTGGGAATTAGAACAGCACCGAGGAGGTTCTCCGTGGTTACTGCACCATCTTCACTTAATTTCTCGCTGGAAACATCGATATTTCCTACTAACCCATGATTATCTACACTGCTTTAAAAGGGATTCAGGAAAGATATCTGAGATGGGCCAGTTTCTTTTCAAGGTTTGTAGTAATCAACTTTAAAGTTCTTAATTAACCTATTTCAGAAATTCCCATAAAATATTCTTGTCCCTATCTTTGGTTGTCAAAACTCAAGCCTCATTATATGCTGCCAAAGGAAAAGATTCTCATCAGAGAATATTTTTTTAACTGTGTACCTCATTAAAGCCACATACTCTTGGGTTTCACAGCTTGTGTATTTATTGCTGTAAGCAGTTGCATCAGAATTCCAGCTGGCATATTCAGGCCAAAGTGACCTTCCCCAAATAAGAATCCATGAGCATGCAGCATACATAATCTGCACACAGCGGAAGCCATCAAACAACTTTTGTTTGTTGGGACTTCTTTAAGGCTTTTTTTAATGCATTATTCAACTCAGCAAATCACCCATTGATCACCACCACATAGCATTTAGTAAACTCTTGAAAAAGTTTTTTACCAGCCATATAATAAATCATATCCTAGAAATAATAAGATAGACAAAATTTTGTTGAAATTTACATAATATCTTCAATTGAATATATAAATTTAAATAATTATTCTGGCCCTGAATTATCTCAATTTTCTTTGCCACTTCAGATAAAACTGGTCGAAGTTGAAAAGGTTGAATGGGCAAACAAGAAGCGTTACAGCACTGTGTCTTTAGATCTTGGGGCACAACAGAATAATGGGAATCTCAGCGTAGAGCAAAAGGGTCAAGAGAATGCCAGTCACCGAGTGATATTGTTGAGAGCTGAGGATGGTTTGGAAGATTGGTTTGAATTGCTGGAGGTAAGTTATTGCATTCAATTATTATTCAATAGTACCTGATGATGCCGCAAGTCGGTGAAACGCGTTGTGCCGTATAATAAAATCTGTGGAAAAGTACGAGTCTTTCTTTCTATTTCAATAATGGATATTATTCAATGCTTACATCATTTACTATTATTTCATAGCTGAGCGATATTAATTTTTTCCCAGTTTATTGCCCATGTATTCCCAATGTAAAGGTTTACATTCACTTATAAATATATCTTCAAATTTTTTAAACTGAGTTTTGCAGTAATTGGTTATTATCATGCTAAAATATTTTTGCAGGAATGCACCTTGAGCAGCAAAGAAAGGAGAAGGGCATTAAGAGTGATGCACCTCGCTCCTCACAGGGCCCACTTACATTCTCAGTGCAGGGACATTTCGGAATCCCTCTGCAGGGTAGATGAAGGCTTGAACAGTAGTGGAGGAAGTTGTAGTGACGCCAGCAATGCTGATGAAAGGTTCAGAGCCCGACTGAACACAGGTTTGTGATTTGACTTCAAAACAAACCAAAAGGAAATGACTGTTTAAGGATTTTATAAACAGCAGCTCAAAAATACTAATGTAAAAGCTAATATATATTCTTCAAATGGAATTTTTCTAATAATTCTAGGGTAATCATTTTCAATTATGAGCATCATACTTTTCAACCGGGTATTGTTTTCTCTATGAAAGTAATTTATTTTAGGACTGGATATATTTTTATTACAAATATTTATTCATCAAATTGTGTAGTGTTTAAAATTGATGAAAATATTGTTAAATTTGCTGCCAGGCCTTGTGTTATAAATCAAGAATGGGCATATGATTTTTGCTTACCACTACTTTGTTTTGGAAGAAACATTTGAAATTGATGTATTAACAAAGAAAATAGAATTGTATAATGGGTATTTGTAGGCATTTTAACCAGATTGTTGCTACACTCTAAATGATCAGTGGTTTTCTATATGTTCACGAATGTGCATTTCATTAGATTTTCAAAATGTTTCATAGTTGTTAGGCATATTTGAGATTGTTCCCAAAACAGAATATTAGACATTAGACATCCATTTCCATTAGACATCAAGTTCCTCATAATAGATTCTTTAGAAATTTTCCATATGAAGATTAAATTCATAATTATCCTTTTGCCTGTGTATTTATTTATGTACATTTATTTGAAAATTCCAAAAAAGAAGCTTTTTCTTTGATAAAACATGCATTTCCAATAGTATGGAATGTAGAAATGAAGAAGGCACTAATAATGTAGAATTTTTCATCACTAAGATTCTTAATGAAAATTTATTTACCCAGGACTTTTTAATAATTCATGACAATTGAAAAAAACACAAGATAATAAATTGAAACCTTCCTTATATACTCATAATTAAAAAAATGGGACAAGTGGTAGGTTTTCATTGGTTAATAAGAAAGTTAATAATCTGTAATAATAAACTAATTAACTTCATCAATAAATGCATATTTAAGTGAATCAATTTTTCAATTAATTCAATTTTCTCAGGGACTAATGCTGACAAACCGTTGTTCACCAGAGGTTAATTATTTCCTATCGCAAGGAAGGAAACTGCTGTATAATATAATTATAAATATTTAAAGTGCCTCATATCACTGGAAATAATTTTAAAAACATTAATGATTTCCCCTTTAGGTAACCTCATTCATGGCTCCAGGGAGATTCATCACATGGCATGGGAGTCAGTGCCAGACATAACGAAAATCAAGTTCCGAGGGAAGAAAGGGGAGAAAGAAGCCAATGAGCGAAGGTCAAATGAGAAGAAAGGTCAGCAAGTGGTGGATGATGAAGATTGGCCAGAATGGGTTCTCCCAAGGGTACCACTAGCTGTGGCTCCCCCAACCATCAACTCAAACCACTCACTGCAATCAGAAGTTCGTTCACACCGAATGTCAAGTAAGTTATCGATATATTTTATAACTAACATATGAAGAATATGTATGGTATATTCAAAGAGAAATGCTTCAATGCTGGCAATATTGTTTGATATTGTTGCAGAGAGGTAGCAAGGCTCGAAATTCTCTCACGGTACCTGAAACGTAACACTATTAATTGTGTCTCCATGCATTGTGAAATATTACATCAGCTTCCATTAGCTGTTTCTTTTATTCCCTTATTACAATTACATGCATAGTTGGAAAATGATACAGAGTAACTATATTATGGCTGGTTGCGCTGATATTTCAGGGTAATATTCAGCTTACACCAACCACAGAGTAGTGTGAAAAGCATGAAGTGGCATTGAGAGGCATCTTTCCTTCCCTATCAACCCTGTAACCCCACATAGTTGGGTTGCGCCAGATTCTGACAACACTAGAAACAGACTAAATCGATCCAAAACAAATTGACTTAAAAGGCAAAGTTCAAAAAAAGGAATAGGTTTAGTATGAAAACATTTTTTAAATGTAATTGGATCAGATTCTCTACTTATCAGCAGTGATTTTTTTCAACAAAATAAAAGAAATTAAAGGGATGTATAGGCTACTACAGTAAGATGTGTCCCAGTGGGCCCAATCCATTTTCACAACATAGTTTTGAGGAGAAACAACTTCAGATTATCCAATGCCATTCATGGGAAACCAGAACAGATACAGGCTACATAGAAACTTTGGTATCATCTGCCCTACTGTTAATCTTCACAAATTACGATGATGGAAAATTTACATAAATTAATGGATTAAAAAACCAATACCCATTGATTGTATCAATGTGGTTTATAATTTACTGATTAATAAATTCAAAAACCAATACACATTAATTGTACCGGTGTGCATTATAATTTACTGATCAATAAATAAATGAAGTGTGGGTCACAGTAGTCCAGGGGTAGAGCATTTGACTACTGACTGGAGGGCCCAGGTTTGATTACCATGCAAGCCTCTCTGGGCGCCTGCAGCTCCACCCAAGCTATGTGATTTTTTGGATACCAGATCTTCCTGGGAAACCATAACCAGCACAGGGAAAGGCACTGGCCCCCCAACCCTAATGTGTGAATTTCACATACCATTGGGCTCAGTACTGGGTGAACTCTACTGTCACCCACCAAACCAACCTTTGGGTAGATAACTGTGTTTTTAAATAAATTAAAAGCTTAAATCATAATGTGACTTTCATTAATTTGAAGGCCAGAAGTATCAAATCATTTCAATTAAATGCTATGCTATTCCACAGAAATTGACTAAATGATTGGTTATGGTAGAGCTCTTCTGTAATGGATCCTCAAGTCATGTGTAATTCTGACTTAAGGGAATTAGTTCCATTCCTTGCATTTTCCTAGGTTAACCAATAAAGTCTGGTACCAGGATTCACTGGAAGTATTCACAGAAATGACCCAGATTTGAATTTGAAGTCAACACCCTTTGGTCCTTAGCAAAATTCCTACCCACTGGGGTACTAAGCATAAGAATGTTTGAGAATAATTATTAATAACTTAAAATTATCCTTGAGAGCTATCCCATGTACTTGATTACCTAAATTTTACTCTTGATGCATCAGCATCTCAACCTGTTGAGTGATGCAAACAGATGGCATATCCACGTCATATAAATATGTAATTATGAATTTATTTTTGGGTTCCTTCAACTATCCTTTGTAGGAATTAATATCATGGTAAAATAATACATCATTTCCTTAAAACATTTTCAACTCAAGGACATACTCATTTAAAAATTATGGAAAGCACATGCCCAAAAATGTATCAATGCAGATTTAGATTGAGGGGTGTGATCATGGATCTTCTTTTACCCACAGTCATTTTAGCTATACATTATGTGGTTTTCCTTCTTATTGTTAGATCAGTTGGCAAATTTGGATGGATCTTGTGACCCAGTTCCAATGATTTGTGTTAGTGCCTGGAGTTGTACTATGCTGGGTTTCAGAATGTTAAAATTGAAGAGTGGTGATAGATTATTCTCTCTCCATCGCCTAAATAAATGCAGCAATAATATTTTCAAATTATTTTGGAGTGGACAATTACTCTGTAATGTTGATATATACTCGTATATTACATTTTAAAAATTAACTTCCCATGAGGATAATAAATATAAATTATATTTTTTGCTGCTGCATAATTTCTCTGAATGGTTATATTTCCCAGTGATGACAGATCTGGAAGGAAGTCACTGTGGCAGTGTCATGGAAGAAACCCTGTCAACAGATTCCCAATCAGCCCAAGTTGTTCCTCAAAGTAACTGGGAGCTTACCCCACGAGGTCAACTGTCTCGAATTCACCAAAAGGAGAGCTTAAGGCTAAATGACAATGTTTTCCTTGTTTCAAACAGTGAGTTTATTCCTTCTCTATCTTTTAACTCCATGATATATGGCCATGACATGATGTAATTCTGGTGATTTATTTACATTATTTCTCAACCTCCTGCCTCAGTTAATTTCACCAATGTGTTTCATTTGGGATTAGACAATGTAGACAATTTTTATTTATGAACTTATAGTTTGGCAAATTTGTCTTAAAATTTCATTATTATACTTGGAAATTCTATTGTAGTAGAAATCACTTAAGTCGCATATTATTTAATGCATCTGATTTAATCCATTTACATTTTCAATAGTGGATACATCAGGTCATTTTCCTGCCTCTATTGAGAAGTATGGTAAAGTGCCTGGAGACTACAAGTGTCAGTCCAGACAAATATCCCATGCTGCCCCCATGAACCCCTGCTCACCATTCTTAAGCAATGGCCGCTTTGTCTTCGAACAAGCCGTTCCCCCCGGTGACCGCCGCTCCATGGCCGCAATGGTTGGAGGGCAAGACCATAGAGACCCTCAACTTCTGCGTTACCGAGGTAAGATATATTCCTTGAACAACTGCAATTATACAGCTATCTTCAACTGTTAGAGAAGGAAATGTGGAATCAAAAAAGATTTCAATTAGGTATGCTCTCCAAATCTGAATTGCAAATTGCTTTTGCAATAGACTATGGTATTGCAAACTCAACAGGAAAGAGTAAAATACATTGACAAATATCTAACCATACAAATTTTTAATTCATAGCATTCAGTCAAAATACATAGGAACTTAAATAGTGTAAAATGGTCAGTTCACAGTATGTTTGCTACAGCATGCTGAAAAATTAATTATTTTACATATTTATAATTACAAATTAATAATTTTTTAATATATCAGAGCAATTTATTATATGAATGCTAAAAAATAGATAATCAGTTGACATAATTTATCTTAATACAACTTCCTAGGGAATACCCTAAGTGAAATATCTAGCATACACTTATGCTGACTTAAAGAATAGAACTGTTACTGTACTATACTTGAAGTAAAAAGTAGGAAAAAGCATAGCATAGAGAAACAGAGAGAATATTACCCATAGAAGTAAAATCAGAATTGAAGAACTTGATCTTAAAGCAATCATAAAGAAGAAGTCGATTGGATATATGATCAGTTAGAGGACATAAATTCATGTTGTCCCTGCAGGAAAACATTCGATAGTGATGGGGGATATAAATGTGATAGTAAGCAAAGGAAGAGATGGTGATGAGGTGGGGGATTATGGTTTAGGTACAAGGACTGACGGCGTGGAGAAAGCAATTGAGTTATGTAGGAGATACCACCGAATCCTCAAGGGCACTTGGTTAAGACACTGCAAAAAGCTTAGGAATGCGTGGAAAATGCCAGGTGACTCAGAAAGGTTTCAGGAGCTGAGTACTATCTTGGAAAAATGGGAATATATAAAAAAATGGCCATTGAAAGCCACAATAGAAACTATAGTAACTGTAAGTAAGAAAAGGGCAAGGGACCCATGTAGTATAGATGAGATGATTAGAAAGGTAGATGAGAGAAGGAAATGGAAGAATGTAAACACAGAGTTTGGCAGAAGTAAGTACAAAGAGTTGAATTATAAATTGAGACAGATAACAAATGGAGCAAAAAAGGCATGGTGGAAGATGCAGTGCGAGAAAATGGAAAGTTTGCAGAGGAAGGGTGAAATTGGTGCTCCATTCAGGAATGTTAAAATATTGTCAGGAAGCAAGAAGGGAAAATGGCTAAACTACTAAAGGTTGCTACACTTAAAGGTTTAGGAAAATGTGGGAGGAAGAGTTTTTATGGCCTACTAATTCATAGCATTTATGAGAGAGGAATCTGGTTGATAGGCTTCATCAGATTATTGTTCCTATTTAGATAATCTCTCTTATTCCGTATTCCAAAAAAGGTAAAGGCTACTTAAAGTGAGGGCTACAGAACTATGAGTTTGATTTCGCATGCGGCTTAAGTGGTTCTCAGGGTCATCAATAAGAGGATGGAGAGCAGGGTAAATGATTACTAATGGAATGATCAGTTTGGGTTCCAGAAGGGGAGTGGCACGCGTGATACCATTGCTGTAATTAGATCACTAATAGAGAGGAACACACTTGTAGAATACAATCACAACGTATTTACCTGCTTTGAACATTTCAAAAAGGTATTTGATAGAGTGAATTGGAAAAAACTAATGAATATATTGCAGAAAGTAGGAATAGATGGGAGGGATTGGAGGCTAATCCACAGCCTGTGCTTGCATCAGACTGCTCAGGTGCAAGTGGGGAATGGAGAGTCCTGATAGGCAGTGTTAGGTAGAGGCTTAATGCAGGGTTGTCCATTATCACCATTGCTGTTCAACAAATATGTGGAGGAAATGATTAAAGAGGCATGGGAAGAACTGGAGGTAGGAATGAAAGTCAGCAGAGAATACATAAAATCAGTTAGGTTTGCTGATGACCAAGCTTTAGTTTGTCAGTCAGCCAAGGGTTTACATGCGTAGCTGAGTGAATTTGTAATTCAGTGCAATAGATATGGGATGAGAATAAATGTAAGTAAAACATAGGCTATGCAGTTTTCCACACGGAGAAAAGAGGGCAGAAACCAGAGCAGGTGAAACAGTTTACGTATCACCAAAGTGTTTTGGACCAAAATGGCCAAAGTAATAGGGACATAAGGAGAAGAATTGCGTTTGGCAGAGGAGCTTTCATGAGGAGAAGAGAATTGATGACAGGGACTTTAAGTAAGGATGTTAAGAAAAGGCTCATCAAAAAGGCTTAAAGTATGGAGCATAGTCATGTACAACACAGAAACATGGTCACTAAACCAGGATGACTGGCACAGATTAGATGCTTTTGAAATGTGAGAGTGGTTAAGGATGGAGAAGGTGAAATGGACCATAAGGAAAAGAAATGAGGTAGTATAGGGCAAGGTGAAGATGTGAGGGGATTGCTGGGAGAAATCATAAGGAGTCAGGAAAAATGGATACGGAGCATATTAATTGGCATTGGGGTGTTGAAGACTGTGATAGAGGGGAGACTCTTAGGCAAATGAGGAAGGGACAGGAATAGGATAGGGACGTGGGACAGGAATAGGATAGGGACGTTTGACAGAATGAAGGGAGAGAGGAAGTGCATGTAGGGAGTTGAAAATGGGCTTGTTTTAGAGGAGGATGTTGGGTTTTCTTTTGTCAGAGAAACAATATATTTATTTAGCAGTTGTGTTCATACAAAACCTAACTTAACCAGTAGATTACCTAATAATAATAATACCTATCTCTCCAATCTCAAATTATTAAAACTACCCCAACTGTACACATCTACATAAATCCCAACCAAATGAGAAGTAGTAAAACTTCAAAAGCAATCTTACTAGATCAACTACACATAGAAATCTGAAGACCAACTTATATAAATGAGGCAGAAAGCTAAAGCTCATGGAAAACGTAAAAATGTCGAAACCTAATGAAATTGTGCTTACTTTGAAATCATGCTAGCTATCATTCTTGAAAGATTCTCCTTCTTGGAGCTAGAGAGAGCAATTATTGTTAGTTCATCTAAGTAAAACTGGCAGTCCCTGTGCAGTGGGAGAATAATGTAGCGTATACATTTCATTTTGCACTTTTTTCACAATGAAGGCAACTGGGGCACCATGTTATCCTCAGTCTGGCCTCCAAACCTTTGTGTCAGTCACTTTACTGGAACCACACATGGCAACTATGGCATGGGAATAATTCCACTTTACATATGATAATTTTATTCCACTTTAATGTGATGTTTCATTCCAAATCATCATGAACCTACTTGGTTCAGTCATGTGATCATTCAAAATACAGCTGTTTTTCCCTCACTTCCCCCCCCCCCCTAGATCTGTTTATGTTATGAAGAAAGAGTGAGGTAACTCATTAAAAGTGAAAATAGTAGTAAATTTCCATGATTTACATTTTATGTAAATAATTGAATGTTAAAAACCTGATTGAAATATATTTTTATAACTTTTAAACTTTTCTTGCAGCAATCAGAAAGCATTTAAGTAAGAAATAGGTAAGAAAATGCCAGAATTCCAAGTAGTTAATGCTGCAAGTGTACAGATCAATGAGATTTTACTTTTTTATTGCCATAGAAATAATAATACATTTGTTAATAGTTTCCTCCATAGAAGCACTGTCTTGCTTGTGTTAATTAAAAAAATGAATTCTCTGCTCTGGTTATGACTTGTTTTCCTTTCTTCGTATTTTATTTTCATTTTCTTATGAGCTGCTAATACCCGTTTTTATCATTTTTATTAGTTAATATGGTTGGACATTGATCATATAGGTACTATGTGCATGGCTGTATAAAATCAATATTTTTTTTGTAATTTAGTTATAAGCATATAAATTATAATAATAACAGGGATGGCCAAGCCCTGGAACTGTTGAACTTACCATGCATATATGCTAAATATAAGTATTAACAATTAGTACCTTTGTAATATTTGTGTTAGTTGGCTATATTATAACTTATGGTGATCACTTAGCATCTGCTTGAATTAAAAAATTAATAAATATATCACATATCAGATAGGCAATTTTTAGAATCCATAGTTGGCATAAAGTATCATGTATATGATGCATACCATATATTTCATATCATGCATGAATAGATCATAGATTTTGAAATTTAGTAACAATTTTGTTTCAATCTTTTAGAACTTGTATTGTTTAAAAAAAGATATTTGAACTTTTTATAGACTTTAAATCAGTGCAAGCTGCAGGGAATGTTTCATAGCACTAAAATGTTTGTCAATGATTCCCATGAGGAAAGTAAAAATCAATGTTGTACTCATTACATTGTAATTTTTTAAAAATGCAATAATTATTTTATTTGTCAGTTGTCAGTGTACAAGGAAAGGATTTATAAAAACATTAATATACACTCTAATTATATAATAATCACCAAAACAATCATGTGTACTTTTTAATTATGCAGACTACAGTACATGTAATGGTAATCGCATGGATCTTTTTATTTTCTGTCACCAGAGAGAAGTCACAGTGATGCTCACAAGTTGGAAAGAATGGGAAGAAAATCAAGAGGAGAAGTTGGACGCAGAGGAAGCTACCTTACTGGACGTGCGACCCAAGTTTGATAGATTTTTGCTTCTGCAACATAAATAATTTCACTCATGAAATATTGTGTTTGATTGATGGCGAGATGATGAATGGACAGCTACTTTTCGGCGAGTCCTTCAGAAATTCTTCAAGAATTTGTCAAGCTTTGTGGAATGTGATGATTTAAGAAAGTAATCTCATAGTGGAAGGAGAAGAAATGTATATTATAGGTTATGATTGGACCAACACATAGTGACACTTCACAGGAATGAAGCAGTTCATTTTCATTTATTTATGACATATGTCCAGTTATGGACAGCAGTTCAAAACTGATCAATGTATTATACTCATCTTTTACATTCGTGTACCTTTATTTTTCAAATTTATGCATATGCATTTTTATGTGTTGCTGAATATTACTTGATAAAACCTTGTTATGTGATAAATATTCAACATTTTTTTCACTTGCCTCTCCCGTGGTGCATCTATTGTATGCAAATTTTTAAATGCCATCCTGAAGCACATTTTGCAACCAGCTAATGCATAGGGATCAATAATTTAGGGAACTCCTGTGTATCCAAGTGAGCTATATTTGTAAAGAGAAAGTTATTAGGGACTCCACACCATAAATAGTCTAAAAAAATGTCCTCTTTGAGTCCAGTAGATCAGCATTTCCATTTGATCATATTATATACCATTCCATTTTGCTAATAACAAAGTATCTGAACCAGAAAAGTATGTTTGGCACACTGCTGACGATGAGGGCCATTTGTGATCGACTGAAGGATCCAAATGTAATTCAAAATATAAATGAAATACATTAACCACCTGACCCTATTTAGAGTGGAACATTGCTATTTTTTGCAACATTTTGCAGTAATTCAACTATGATAAGTTTAAGTGGACAGTATCAACAGGAGCCAGAAGTGTGCCAAGTCTTCAACCTTGTTCCAACTCTGACAGCAGTTGAAAGATATAACCAAGTACTCTTTATGATAAATTTCACTATAACTCCAATTCACTTACTTAAACTGGGCTTATGATTTAATGTAATACACTGTTAACTTGATGTCTGAGAATAAAACATAGCAATAGATAAAAACTATCTGTTTGTCAGTAGTAGCCACTAATATTCATGAAAAGTACTAAACATTTATTTGCTGAACTACCGTAAACTTGATTTCCAGATATGGAGTATATTTCTAATTCAAAAGTGAAAGTTAAATGCTGATGGTACTATATCATGTAGTTGAATATTCAGCAGTGAGAAATCAATCAATACATGTGTATATGAATGTATAACTTGCTTTCACCTGGATTTGATTTATAATGCACTAGAGACATCTGTTCCTGGTTTTCCTGATGCAATAAATGCATTATTCAAATTTCACTGTAGTTATTTAGAAATACAGACAGTAGCATGCCATTAATTGTTTTGAAACTGCACTGCACTTGACCCTCTATGCATTTTTAAGTGGTTGTTTTAATGCAATGTAATTTCAGCAACACCTGTGAGGTTATCTCAGCAGCTTATGATATCATCCTTACATAAACATTTCTAAAAATAGGCTTTCAGTTAATCTTTAGAATATTTATGAATCACTATAAGAATAGCAAGTAATTATCCATTAACAATAAAGGAGATTATGTGCTTTCAACATCATGTGTGTATATGTATATAATTTTTGTTGCTCATGCAATTCAGCTCTGTATTTGTAACTCACCATCAAAAAGTTTGGGTCCAATAGAATGTAATTGAGGATATAGTTTCAAATATTGAGTTTTTTTACACTTTCATTTATATGATGATTCATGATGCTATCTTTTCCATGATGGATATTCTTCATAAGAATTAAAGAGTTACATGATTGGAATGTTTGTGTAAGTTTGAAAAGAATGACCACCCGTTTTGTTTATGAAGAGAGATGAATTTGAATATAAAGCACAACATACTTGTCTTGTGTTGTCTAGTCTTATTTTCTGTAAAATTCAACATTTGTTAATAAAACTCAGAGGAAAAATAAAAGTTTTATATTGAAATAAACCTATACCTTAGTAAATTCATTTATAAATAGAATATGGATGAACATATTTCACTGAAATCGAGTTAGTATGTCTTGTACTTACAATATGTAAATAATTTATTTTTAAAATAGTCATGAGATACTCACGTACCTTCAATGAGTGACATACTATCATGGCATCCTAAATTTATTAATATAAGTAAAGTATGAGTTTTTTATTTCTGTACATTTAGCATGTTCTAGAATTCAGTCATCTCATTTTTCCATCCAACATTATATTAGCAGGCAATTTGCAATGCAGTTGACACGATCATACAACAAATTAACTCCAAGCAGAAAGTAATGGGTGTATTCTTTGACTTGTCCAGAGCATTTGATATGGTTGAGCATGATAAACTCTTGTTCAAATGTGACCAAATAGGTATTAGAGGCAAAGCACAGCAATGGTTGGGAACATACCTCAAAAATCGGCAACAAAGGGTAGCTGTCCAGAAGAATGGGAATACCTTCTTCTCTTCACCATTAGGTGTTGAAAAAGGTGTTCCTCAAGGGTCAGTGTTGGGTCCAACTTTATTTCTCATTTATATAAATGACCTACCCAAAAAATTACGTGTAAATCCTCTCGGTAACTGTGTCTTATTTGCAGATGATGTGAGCTTTGTGCTGAATCAGAAATCCTTTGAAGATTTGATGACTCTAGGTAAAGCCATTATTCAGGACATGGGCATGTGGTGCTATGGGAATAACCTTATTCTTAATGAAACAAAAACTCAGGCCATGATTTTCTCTGCAAAAACCTGTCATTCTGATAAAAGTACGTCTCAGCCTAGGTCAAATAACTGTAAAATTATTGATGAGTACAAATTTTTGGGAATATATTTTGATAAATACCTGAAATGGGACCTGCATATCATAAATCTAAGTAAAAAATTAAATTCTGTGTACTATCTTCTTTCAATTCTGAAACATACTGTTAGTATGGATGTTTTGAAAACGCTCTACTATGGTCTTTTTTATTCTCTTGTATCATACGGTATCATAATCTGGGGAAGTGGGTCATCAACTAAGTTAAATAAAATATTTATTATTCAAAAGAAATTGCTTAGGTCCATGTGCAATAAACCCTATAGAGCCCACTGCAGACCTCTCTTTCAAAGCCTTGGCATCTTAACTGTCCCTAGTGTTTTTATTTATAATTCGATAATTTTTGTAAAAAAGAACATGCATCTATTCCCATCAAATAATGGCACACACGCCTATGGGACTAGGACAAGAAATCATCTGTGTGTAGTGACTGCTAGCATGACAATGATGTCCAAGGGACCTCGTTCTCTGTGCATCCAAATATTCAACAGGCTTCCCATTAGTTTAAAAAATGAGAAATCACTCTCTATTTTTAAAAATAAGTTGTATATAGTATGTTCTTAAATGAAAAATGTTTTTACAGTGTGAACGACTACTTCAATTCTGGGTAATTCTAATTTTATATTGTGTAAATCCTTAACTATATGTGTAGGTGTAATTTTATTTTCTATTCTCTGGCTAGTAATCCAGTTACTGTACTTCTTGACGTACCCTATACGATTACATAATTGTATGATATTTTGTACCATACTATGTACTTGTCAATTGGGGAAATAAAATTATTATTATTATTATTAGAACAAATCCCATCTTCATACTCTAAGCTCAATTAATATTAAACCATGCAAAATATATCAGAGGGGGGACTACAAAATGAGTTTATAAACCATGTTTATGGACTAAAAAATGAACTTAATGGTTCTCAACCATCAATATTGCAAAAATCCAAATGTTTCATCGGAGTTAGCACAGCAGTATCCAGTTCCTTACCCTAACTTCAAATTTTCAGTCATTTTGACCAATATATCATTTTTACAGTGTGTTTCCCAGCCCATAAGATGCTATTTTTTTTCCTCTAAAATCAACCTGCACCTTATGGGCCATGAGTATAATGTTGATCCAGAAGATGCCAACCAATTCACTGGAAAAATAATCACCATTTAATATTCTTTTCCTGCATTAAACGTAGTAATTGGTCGTCTTAATAACAAATTTCAATAAAAATTTTTTGAAATGTTTCGAGCCAATAGTAAGCAATAGCTTCAATATTTCCTAAAAAATACCCAAATAAATCATAATGTGCACAATGTAGTCCACATAGGTACATCTCACATGTGGTGCTGCAGCAAAATTAGTAAGGGATGTTGCATTAATTGCACTAGTTAAGCATGAAAGTTAAAGTTTTAGTAAGTGTTACATGAAATAATATACTGGTGAGCATTGTGGAAATTGAGGGCCAAGGAAATCCAGTGAGTAGAGTGCAAGCCTGACCAGAGGGTCCAGGTTTGATTCCAGGTGATGCCTCAGGGCACTTGCAGCTTCACCCAAGCAGTGATATTTTTGTGCACCAGATCTTCTTGAAAAACTATGGGCATCATAGGAAGAGGTAATAGCCCCCTACCGTGGTGTGTAAATTTAACCTGAAACTGTAAGGCTTAGTAGGGGGTTATCTCTACCCTCACCTATCAAACCAGCCTTTAGATTGAATATTGGTTTCTTTTGGAGAGAGATGCAACATTCAACAGAGCGATGTATAGTGATTTGCTTGGGTAATAGGTTCTTAGGAGGTGGAAAGAATTAGATGGAAAGGGAGAGAAAGGCAGGGTTTATGTGCCTCGGGAGTTAATTCCAGTTTCCTTTAGGATATGTAATACCATAATCCAGATCATGCTGTCAAAGGCTTGCTCCAGATCAAAGAATGGTATGGTGATTGTCCTCTAACCTCTTCCCTATGATGAATCTGAAAGAAAGAATAATTTCTCTTGTTCATCTACTTATAAATCCAAATTGGTCCTCATTTACATATTCTTCTGGATTCTTCTTCACCTTGCCAGAATCTTTGACAGTTGAAAACAATGCGGTAGAGTTTGTGGAGTGTAGCACTGAAGATGAAGAGGAATGAGGTCTTGTGGGTAACGAAGCATATTTTATCATGGCTTCCAGTTTACAATTTTTTTACCTAAATCTTTGCATTCTTTATATAATGGTGAAGTGAGAGAAATTGCATTCATCCTTGACACTTTGACTAAAGTGAGACATATAACCTCCTCCCACCAAAATTAATATTGCAGGTCAGAAGTTCTTGGTGATATTGAAACATTAGTCGGACACAAGAGGTTGATGGGCCACGTGCCACCTTATCTGTGTCGTTGACCTTCACACCATACTGCCTCATTATTTTAGAGGATGTGATCTGATTTTCAGAAGGCATCATCCATTGACTTTGACGTGCTATATCCTTCATCTGTATGTATTATGTGATGAACTGCAATGTGAACTTTGAACCTGCTTAAATTTTGTGGTGGGGCATTTAGAGAAAGTTTTAAGCCAGCATGATGTTTTCTTAGTCCTAGGGACACCTACAAAAGCTGTTCTGTGTGGTTCAGCTTCATTTTTTGGCTACCGATTAAGTTAGGTCCTTCCCCTCCACACTATTGAGCAGCAGGTTTAAGATGAACCTTACCACAAATGTAAAGTTCCATTGGCTGAACATACTTAATTAATTCTCATCTTTAGGTTTTTACCACAATTCAGTAAATAATCTTACCTAGGAGAGGTAATATGCTTCCCTTTTCTTTGATTCAATAAATACATGTAGATGAAGACTGCACACACCAGACTTATGGTTATCACTGTACTCCGACAAAAATCCTGAACATTAAATAGGACAAACGAAGCAGTGAGATATCTAGGCTTCTACATACACATAATAGCCCACAAGGATGTGTGGTGGGGAGGGGGGGTGGTGTTAGGTCACCACCTGTAAATGAGAACAAAACCACATGCAAAAGCAACACATTCATGCAAACCTATACCCACAGTGACGTATACATTCATGCAAAAACCCCTTCTAACTTACACGTATGCAAATACATATACTATCATCTAACAAACAATTGCATCTTAGAAGGTAGTAAAAATTTATCCGACAACATGCAAACTAGAGTTTGACAATTAAGAAGGCAAAATTCCACTACCACCTGGACATGCAACGGCCTCCTCCCTCAAGGGCAAAGGTAGGGAATGTGACCGAACGCTATAGGTAGAGGGAGGGTCCCCCCACAGAGTGAGACAAGGGATGGAAGAACAAAATGAAACTTGAAAACAAACAAAATAGGCTAAGCAGCACCGTAACGAGCACTAGTTTCTTTAATGGAAGTCCCATGTGGTCATGAGGGGAGAGGTTTGACAACAAAATATATGAGGCTAGTGAAAGTGCATGCATTTGAGTAGAACTAATTATTCCCTAGACGCTGTGGGTGGCAAGTGGAATTTTCGCTATCTATAACCCTACAGTTGCTATCCCGTATTGCCCTTGGGAAGAAGGAGTCCTTGAGTCTGCTAGTTCTGGCATCCATTTCCCGAATTTTATATACATGATCCAAGCGACCAATGCATGTCGGAGTGCGAATAATGTGCGAGACCTGGCCGCTGAAACATGCGTATCTGACTTTATTTAGTACGTTCAACCTAGCATTGAATCGTCTTCTTCTAATGACCCCCCCCCCCCCCCTCCAGAAGCATTTCAGTGACGCTTTTCGTTTTATCGGGAGTTTTTGACGAAATGGGCTGCCCAGCGTTGAACCTTCTCAATTTCCCGAATGATTTCCCTTTTTCACTCGGATCCCTTACACTAGATGCATATTCTAAATGAGACCTTACAAGAGCATGGTAACGACGTTCCTTGACCTTGGTGTCACTTCCAACAATGGCTCTAATAAATTCCAATTTTTTAATACGCTTACCGACTTGATCGTGTATGAAACAAAAATGAAACTGGAATAAATGAAAATTGATAAGCGTTTGATTGATGGGCTCACAACGAAAAAGCTTCTGAGACAAGGGAATAAGGGTAAAGTATTACGCAATAAGGGAGTGAACAAACGAGCGATGACCGCCACCAAGAAAATACCGCTGAAAACCCACGTATGTTCCGCATACCTTTACCTACAGTGCAGAATTAATTGCAGAAACGAGAAATATTGATACTGAATAAAGATTAACCCATCGGCCCATTGCTAACTTCATGGCTACACATGATTCCCATTCTAGGAAATTGAATTATGACTGAACAGGAAGTAAGCATAAGTTAACTGCATCCCATGTAATGTTGAATTTATGAGTACGGTCAAAGCAAACATGAAAATTGTCAGATTATTGTAGATATTTTGAAGTCGTTATCCATGAAATAAACATTCACAGGCATAATTGGACTAAAAAAATACAGAAAAATAAGACTATTTGCATTGTTTCATTGAAACAAAAAATGTAAATATATACTGCCGAGAAATAACGGTCTTCTGGAAATATTCACGGAAATCAAAACGATCAACTGAATTTCAGAAAATATAACAGCGAAGTCACTTTCATGGCCATGAGTCATGAGATTTCATGTGACGTCAGGGTTATTGGGATGTGACATTTCGTAAATTTTAAAACAGTCTACAATAATTATATTATAATGCGGTATTATTGAAATTTTATTCTTTAAACTATGGAAATGGAGAGTGCTGTAAATAAAATGCGCGGATAAAAAATAGTACGACGAGCTGTGAATCGATTAATTTAATCGAATAACTAACTTATCTTTTTGGCAGCTTGGGATTGGTTGGGTCCGTTGGGTTTAGTCAGTTCTCCTGTCGTGGTAATCCGTGTTGGTCGTATGTGGTAGTTTCTCTGATAATATCCTGGTAATTTGTTGCCGTAAACTTACATTAAACAGCGAATATATTGCTAACGTTTTGGCTTTGATAGTTTAAAGTGAAGGATTGAGTGCAGCCCCATCAATCAGGTAAATTTATTTTCAAGTGTGAAATGATGAATTTATCAGTAGTCTGGCTACCAACACAGTATTCATGACAGTATTTCTGTCATGTAGTAGTTAAATTTCCCTTGGCTAGGAAAATCGCAAAGTCTTTACTACCGCAAGATAACGTGAAGACGTATCGCTATTTTAATGTTCAATGCTTAGTCAGCAAAATAATCGAGGGTAGCCATTTTGAGTTTTACGTCTATCTACGTCATTCATTGTTGAGTTAAATTACTGCGTGTCAGTTCTTATTATTTTAAAGTGCATTGTTAACCATTTAACAGCAATGACAGTGATATACCTTTTCCTAAAAGACATGGAAGGTTTAACATCATAGGCTTGCTTTTAAAACGAACACGACCGTAGGCTTGCAGATCTTATTCTTAAATGGCCGAAGTATTGGCAGTAAATAAAATAAATAATTGCATTAAGATCATTATTTATTACAGGATGCAGATCTTTGTCAAGACTCTGACTGGGAAGACTATAACTTTAGAAGTTGAACCTTCAGATACAATCGAAAATGTCAAGGCCAAGATTCAGGATAAGGAGGGAATTCCACCTGACCAGCAGCGGTTGATATTTGCAGGAAAGCAGCTGGAAGATGGCCGTACCCTGTCTGATTACAACATTCAGAAAGGTAACATATTATGGCATTACCATTTGCTTTTGCTATTTGTTAATGTACTGGTTACCTATTCTAACATGTTTTCTTTTTATAGAATCCACACTTCACTTGGTTCTGAGGTTGAGAGGAGGTATGCAGATATTTGTTAAGACCCTTACCGGAAAAACCATTACCTTGGAAGTGGAACCCTCCGACACTATTGAAAACGTGAAGGCCAAGATTCAGGATAAGGAAGGAATTCCCCCTGACCAGCAGCGTTTGATCTTTGCTGGAAAGCAGTTGGAAGATGGCCGAACCCTGTCCGATTACAACATTCAGAAAGGTGACTTGTACAAATATGTTGCTAGAATTTAGAAATGATTTACCACTCCTTGAAAATAAATTGAAGTCCGTGTGACAAAGAGGTATGCATGAAATAAAAAAGATAATTGTAATTCAATTAGGTGTGTTAAAAAATAAAGCATATAAGAACTTCATTTGAAGCTCAGAAAATAAGCAAGGCAGTAATGAGTAAGTTAGTCATGTTGGTGAAAAAGTCTTCCTTTTTACCCCATATACTTAGAGTAATTTTTGTAAAATCTGTTTAATACAGTATCCTGATAAGAGGATGTCTGTGGCAGTCTCTTTTATAACTTCCATTAGCGAATGTTCAACTCCCATGAAAAGGTAATATTCTAGCTTCATGTGTAATCTCAAGTAATTAAGACATCTGGAAGCCTTCCCGAGAGTACAAAGTGTTGCAGGGTGATCCCTTGTTTATACAAGCGTAAGGGACATTATTAATTATGGACTCGGCTGCTGTTATTGTAGAATGCCAAGATCAAAAGCTATACTCTGGTTTGGGAAACAGTACATTTGGCTAAAAGAAAGTGACATCGTTGATCTTACGTTTTACCTTCTAAATATTGCCAAAAGCAGACTATGGATTTGGGACTGTTGTTTATTTAATCGCCTTTTGTATGGCCTGGTTCTGTTTTTGAATATTTTATAGCCATTTAGAGGTCTCCCATCAAAATATAATTAGAGTAACGTAGTTAATGGTTCTTCAATGAACATAATTTTGTTGCTTGCGGAACCTGAAATTCCTAAAATCACCAGTAAATTCAAGGTCCTTTATTTTTGGCAAGTCATCATTAATGGAGGCAATGTATTATAGCCAAAATGTTTGTCTGTTTCACATATATTAATTCCTAAGCATCTTTTATCCTGGTTAAATAGATGTTGGTATCTAGTCTAGGTGACGTGCTTATCCGAGAAACATATTTCCATAGGGTTGTCGTTGTGGGCCCTTGTTTCTGTGGTGGATACCAGTGGTTCACAATTTTTCAATACCCTTGAATTCGACTCGTTTATAATGGCAGTTGCACTGTTCGTAATGCTCTGCCTGAATTAAAGATAAAGATTCTGTAGTTTGGAAGGTAAAGGTTTCCAACTTTCACTTCATCTAGCCAATAGGTGACACTATTTAATTCGTATTTATCTTACCTTTATAATAAAATTTTGAAATCTAGAAGTTATATAATAATTTTAAATTTTGTGAAGGAAGTATTGTGAAAAGTTTTGCAAAGTGTATTTTGATAATTCGTTTAGGGTTCTTCGTTTCATTAAGGTACTAGAAAAATGATAATGCCCCTTTTGTTGTATATTTGCTAAAAATTGCATTGATTAATACCTCTGGATATTTGTGTAGATGGTTAGTCCAAGGTACAGAAAGTAAATTTTTTCCTATGAATTGAATCTTGAATGAATTTGTAAATGATTAGGATGTTAGATAGTAAAATGCATTTCATTAAAATATTTCCCTCTTGGGACACCTTTGTTTAATATTTGCTAATTGGATGTCTGCTATGTGATAAGGCTCTTTGTAGTCGAAATGGCTTTGACTTTAAGATATTAGAAACTACAACGGCTTTACTCTTTATATTCGTGGACAATTTTATAATAAAAATTTCGAAAATTTATTTGACGGGAATAACCCTTTACCTAAAGAAAGGCAAAAAAAGCGTATATTGGTTCCACCATTTTAAAAGAAGAAACATTTACAAACGGGTACAAATTACATAAAGTTAATATTAACATGTACAGGTATCCTTACAGCAATAATTAGCATTTCAAAGTTCTTCGGATATTTTTAATAACATTATTTCAAGGGATCCTGGAGAGATAAAAAGTAGGTCAATATAATCACAACTGTGGCATCTGTCTTAATCTGGCTTCTAGGCGCGTAGTAAGTCTAGTTTCGTGCATGATATCTAATTTCAAAGTGTGCTATGTGAAGGTACATGGAAATATATTGCTCTTAGGAGCTCTAAGGAATCAATCTTGTTATGGAGTAATTTAATAAGAAGAGTTACGCTAATAACTTCTCCAAGTTTATGCAAGGAGGGAAGGTTTAGTGGAGAAAACATTTCACAATAGCTATAAAGATCTTAGTGAAGATAATTTAATTTTGTGGACAAATTTTCTTTGAGCACATAAGGTTGACTGAATATGGAGTTTATAGTAAGTGACCAAACGGTAGAGCAGTATTCACAAGAGTGACATTACTAAGGAGATGAACACACAATATGTCTCTATATGTTTTTTGTTTTTACAGTACTGGAAGATGAATCCAAGTGATTTGTATGCTTTAAATTGAGCATAGTTATGTTGATTGAATGTTAACTGTGAGTTGAATATAACCTGAGGTCTTTGTAGTTGTTAATCAGGCCATTGGATAGTTGCTTATCCTATATTCGTGCTGCTGTGGACTCCTTTTCCAGCTGAATGTTACAGAATAGCATTTTTTAAATTGAAAGTTAGATAGTTATGATCACACCAGTTTTGAAGCATATGAAAGTAGTTTTGCTGAGTTAGGTGATCATCAATTGATTGATCTGTTAAATTTTTAAGTTATCGGCGTACAAAAGAAAATGAATTGGGTCTAATGCCATTATAATATCGTTTATAAACAAGTTAAAAAATAGTGGACCCCCGATAGGATCCTTGGGAATGCCTGATAATGGATAGAAACATTTGCTTTTGGGTGCTTTCATTTATACTAGAACTTCTCTTGGTCAAATAACTTTCCATTCAGTCAAATAAGGTACGACTCATTCCCAACACATCCAACTTTCTAGGAAGAAGCTCGTGACTAACAGTATCAAAAGCCTTATCGAAGTCAGTATATATGACATCTGTTTGTAAGCTTTTTTTCCTTAGTCTATGAGATACTTTGCAAAAAAAAACGAAATAAAGGTATGTTGAGAATGGATATTCTACATTAGTTCTTGATAGTTCAACTATTTAGGGTAGGTGATAAATTCCCCTCTGTGGTATGTTACGAGGGTCATCCGGAAAGTAGTACCCGTTCGTGAAATAAAAAGACAAAAGTAAATATTAACAAACATAAAAAATTTTATTTGAAAGAGGATACTTTAAACTACTTCTCAACATAATCTCCAAGCAAATTAAGGCATTTGTCATAACGTGTGACAAGTTTCTGTATTCCTGCTGCATAGTCCTTCGCCGCCAGCTCATTGAGATACGCGAGGGACCCATCTTGCACAAATTTTTGCATAATGCAGATGGTGTTTAACAATTTCATGAACAATTGTTCGAGAAACATTGGGAAAATGCTCACAGATGTCATCAATTGTGACGCGCCGATCGTTCCTCACGAATTCGTCAACTGAGCTCACCAGTTGGTCTGTAATGACAGACGGTCTCCCCGAATGCTCATCGTCGTGTGTGTTCCCCCTCCCCATGTTGAAGTTGCGACACCACCGCCGAACAGACGACTCGTCCATTACATTGTCTCCATACACCTCCTTTAATTGGCGATGAATATCACATGGGCGAACGTTTCTTGCATTGAGGAATTTAATCACTGCCCTCACTTCACAACTGGCGGCGTTCTCAATTTTTTTAAACATTGTAAACAATCACAGAAACAACACAGGCAATGCTAGCGTCACGCAACTTGGCTCAGAGAAGGCAGACAAGCCACTGAAGCTATCTGACCTCGTCCAGCGGCTACTCGCGTCGTCAGCACTTCATGCGGCACGAACGGGTACTACTTTCCGGATGACCCTCGTATTTTAAGCAATCTATTATACATGTGCACCTGGTCTACAGTTTTTATTCAGCTGAGTAATATAACTAATATCAATTTTTAAAGTCAAATTATATTAATTATTACATAGCCTAAAGGTATCCTGTTTCAAGCATACATTGAATTGTCTGCTGTCACACTTTGCCATTGATTTGCATATCATTGATAGATAGATATGTGGAAATATTGGCAAACCATGAAGCATTTTTCTATTGGTGTATCTGAATAATTCATTCATTCAAGGGTTAAGTAATCTAATGATAAAAAGGTATGCTTGTGGTAAAGTGACAGCAGATGGCCTCAAGCTGGCTATCGAGAAACTGGGCCTGATGTTATTGAAGCAAGTGTAAGGTTTTGATCAAAATTTGTGGATACCATGCTTTTATAGTTCTCTATCATCTATGTATACTATCACTTATACTTCCATGTACTAGGATATTATTTTGTAGTTGGATGAGTTTGAATTGGAAACATCTCTGCTGCTGTAAGTCAAATATTACACATGGTTTTTTATTTGATTCCCATGATAATACTGATTGATATTCAATTAATTGGTTGATATTTATCAAAAGATTTGTGGAACTTGGGAAAGACTTGAAAATGGCATTAACAAAATGAATTCATGGTTAGCATGGTTTCTTCTCAGGAGAGCTGACTGTTGAAAGTGGACACTTGTTCTGCACACTGACAACTGCAAAATTGTCTAGTCAACAATTGGCTTATTGGAAGAGTAAGGTGGTTCCAGCATGTATATTCTATGATCAGGCACATAACATTGACCCAAAAATAGCAATGACCTATAAGGAAGGCCGAAGACAATTGTGAAATAAAGAATTAAGATTATCATATGAATTCTGTGGTCATTACTATGATATTTCTCAATTCCTGTAGACATGGCCAACAATATTCCATTGATGCTTTTTTAGAGTCTACTCTTCACTTGGTGCTGAGGTTGAGAGGAGGTATGCAGATATTTGTGAAGACCCTTACCGGAAAGACCATTACCTTGGAAGTGGAACCCTCAGACACCATTGAAAACGTGAAGGCCAAGATTCAGGATAAGGAAGGAATCCCCCCTGATCAGCAGCGTTTGATCTTTGCTGGAAAGCAGCTGGAAGATGGCCGAACCCTGTCTGATTACAACATTCAGAAAGGTAACGTATTATGGCATTACCATTTGCTTTTGCTATTTGTTAATGTACTGGTTACCTATTCTAATATGTTTCCTTTTTATAGAATCCACTCTTCACTTGGTCCTGAGGTTGAGAGGAGGTATGCAGATATTTGTGAAGACCCTTACCGGAAAGACCATTACCTTGGAAGTGGAACCCTCAGACACCATTGAAAACGTGAAGGCCAAGATTCAGGATAAGGAAGGAATCCCCCCTGACCAGCAGCGTTTGATCTTTGCTGGAAAGCAGCTGGAAGATGGCCGAACCCTGTCTGATTACAACATTCAGAAAGGTAACGTATTATGGCGTTACCATTAGCTTTTGCTATTTGTTGATGTACTGGTTACCTATTCTAATATGTTTCCTTTTTATAGAATCCACCCTTCACTTGGTCCTGAGGTTGAGAGGAGGTATGCAGATATTTGTGAAGACCCTGACCGGAAAGACAATTACCTTGGAAGTGGAACCCTCAGACACCATTGAAAACGTGAAGGCCAAGATTCAGGATAAGGAAGGAATCCCCCCTGACCAGCAGCGTTTGATCTTTGCTGGAAAGCAGCTGGAAGATGGCCGTACCCTGTCTGATTACAACATTCAGAAAGGTAACGTATTATGGCGTTACCATTAGCTTTTGCTATTTGTTGATGTACTGGTTACCTATTCTAATATGTTTCCTTTTTATAGAATCCACCCTTCACTTGGTCCTGAGGTTGAGAGGAGGTATGCAGATATTTGTGAAGACCCTGACCGGAAAGACAATTACCTTGGAAGTGGAACCCTCAGACACCATTGAAAACGTGAAGGCCAAGATTCAGGATAAGGAAGGAATCCCCCCTGACCAGCAGCGTTTGATCTTTGCTGGAAAGCAGCTGGAAGATGGCCGTACCCTGTCTGATTACAACATTCAGAAAGGTAACGTATTATGGCGTTACCATTAGCTTTTGCTATTTGTTGATGTACTGGTTACCTATTCTAATATGTTTCCTTTTTATAGAATCCACCCTTCACTTGGTCCTGAGGTTGAGAGGAGGTATGCAGATATTTGTGAAGACCCTGACCGGAAAGACAATTACCTTGGAAGTGGAACCCTCAGACACCATTGAAAACGTGAAGGCCAAGATTCAGGATAAGGAAGGAATCCCCCCTGACCAGCAGCGTTTGATCTTTGCTGGAAAGCAGTTGGAAGATGGCCGTACCCTGTCTGATTACAACATTCAAAAAGGTAATACTGCAACTCCCTGTATGGAAGCAAACATAAATTTTTTTGAAAGAAAGAAATTGTTGACGATTCCATTTTAAAATGCGTGTTTCTCTCGCGCACCATGTTAAAAATTCCATGATGCTCAATGCATATAAATTTGCAATGCACATTTGTAAATTTGTTTGCATAATGCAAGAAATAATGGTAGAAATGTTTTTTTTCCATTTGTCTTTTTCAATGCGAATTTTTATTTAAGACACCCTCATTGTAGTGGTCCCAACCTGTGGAAGTCTGTGAATTGTCTGCCAATTTATTTCTAAGATATTGCAGTGTAACTCAAACATAGGGAAACCTATCATTTGCAGTTTTTTAGGGAATCCAAAGAAAATGTAAAATATGGGATAAAGAGGAATTTTTACTTTTACATGCTTGATAGTAATTGTCTAATAATTCATCATAATCAAGAATAATTTCACCTAGAATTTCTTCATCGCAACCAATGTAAAATCAATCCATTTTAAAGGAGTTGTATACTGTAGAATCCTTATCTTGATTCCAAGACTACGATATATATACTGTAAAGTGCATTCAATTTTATTGCCTTTTTATAAATATAACATCCCTATCGATATCAATAGCCTTCAATCAATCTTCAATAATGCAGCCTAAAGAAATGAATTATACCTAAATCCAATGGTTTGTGCTCACTATTACAATTTGCAGGAAAAATAACTATATTTATCATTTCAATATTGTGTAAGGGTTGGATATTTATCAAGAAGTAGCAAAATTTTCCTATTTTGAGGCTATGTATGCTTTGAAATTTGCTGTAGTTACAGTGTGCATTGTTTTTCTCATATTTGACCCCGGAGGCAATTTTGATTCTTGGATTTTCCAATGCCTAGTGGCTGAAACTCTCACCTCCATCTGCATCTGTGATTAATAAAACTTTGGTTGCTCAGCACCCTTCCATCATGTTGTTCACCTCTGAAGCAAATGGTTTTCCTGACGGCATATTAAAAAATAACAGCCTCATCTGCATGGAAAACATTTCTTAGGTTTTAGCTTTCAAGAAGTTAATTCATTTCTGACATCTTCTACCAAGTCACAGTCTTGATGTCAATGCTTCTGCTTTCAGTACACAGCCTTGTGCACAAGATTGCCTATTTTTGACCTATCCAACCTAACATGAAAGCAGTTAAATCTTCTATTATAATCTTGTGGTGATTTGTATTTTTTTTCTCTTATGGTTGCGTTATTCTTTGGGATATTTGATCTATCACTATAAAACCACTCTTGGTAATTCTTTATACTCATAATATTTTACATTTTCTCTCTTTAGACAAATCGTCAGACTTGGTTCGCATGTTTTGGAATCAAATTATAATTTTTCACTAATGCATTCGGTGTATAAACTTGTAATTTCAGATGCTTCACCAAATCAATAGGTCCCATAGTGAGAATCAATTTGTTCCATAAATTTTATTTCACTGTCAAATAGAAGTTCTTTTTTGCCTCATTTTCTCCATTGTCAATTACTATGAAAATTCACATTCCTGAATAATTGTGGAAAACTTTACCATTGGAATTTTAAGTTGCATCGCTGTTTGACTTGTGCCAACTGTTTTCCAGCTTGAAGATTTTTTGAAGACATCGACAATTTTTGAGTCAGTGTAGTTTTTGATGTGATAAAGCAAGTTTATATGCCCTCTTTTACTTAGGAACCCATCACTGTTATATCTGTTGTGTTGAGGCAGTGCAAATGATCCCAGTTGTCCATCCTCAGTACTCTCATTTTTCACACTTCATATTGCATCAGTCATTTTCATTCCTCTTATTTTAAATTGATGTGCAATATTAAATCTCCCTCAGGTGCTCTTAAAATGCATAGATTAGGTAGCTAACTCGTAATTACACAATGTATTCATTTCATCATGTGGATCTTCTCTTGGCAGTCTCAGATAGTTAAACCAGTAGAAATTTCCATAACTAGTGGTGCTCATACTACACCATCGTATTCAAATTCTTTACTAAAACAGTTAACATTACTGTTCTCTGTTTTTTAAATGTATCTGTACAAAACAAAGTGAAGAGTTCTTTTTTAAAAAGGCTGATGTGCATGAGTTATTGTTTTAGATTGTGAATTTTTTTAATCCAATATTTAGTGAGGCAAATAGTGCAAAAACTGAAAATGAAATAGTGCAAGTGTGGGGTTCCACATGAATGTAAAAAAGACATGGTATGGGACATAGAAAATGTCAATTGCAGGAAAATATAAACTCCAATAGTGCAAATGTGGGGTTTGACCATAAATTTGTGCAAATAAAAATCAAAAAGCCTTGGTTAGCTCTCCCACTTGACGTTTAATTGATTCATCTGAATTTCAGAAGAACAAGGTTCTTGTCTAAGGGATAATGACTGCTTCATGGAGGTTCCCAAAGATACCTTGATTGTAATTCAGTATTGTCCTTGGATACTTGTGATACTGAATGAGTGAAACAAATTATCATTCCCAAGAAAATCTTATATTTTCATATCTCGGCAATTCCAAATGTGATTTTCTGCACCAGTAGTCTCATATTACACAAACAATTGTTGTGTATTCTGTTCCATCTAAGATAGTTTAATAACAGAATTTCTATCTATCCCCTTATAAGTGACCGTAAACGTTGGATGTGGTTATTTTTCTATTCCATGTTAGATTAGTTGCATTTGGTGATTTTTCTCAACTTTTGGATTTGTTATCTCTGATTACACTGTTATAATTCAGAATCAGTTGCTGAATTAATGTAAACATTACTTAAGTCAATATAATATTGAGAAGCAGCAATGAATATCATTACCAAAATATGAGCAGTAGTTGTCAAACGAAATAAGTGGAAACGTTGAAGATTAAAGAAGAATAATAGAAATTTTATTTCATAGCACTGAGAATTTTTCATGAAACTTAAGTTAGAGCTAATGGCTGAATTATATTTCTGTTTTGTTGAAAAAAATGGCTTAATTTTGGGAAAGTACATTCCCAATTGCTGTTAATTAGTGCGTAATTACTCAATATTTTTTTCCAGAATCCACACTTCACTTGGTTCTGAGGTTGAGAGGAGGTATGCAGATATTTGTGAAGACCCTTACCGGAAAGACCATTACCTTGGAAGTGGAACCCTCAGACACCATTGAAAACGTGAAGGCCAAGATTCAGGATAAGGAAGGAATCCCCCCTGACCAGCAGCGTTTGATCTTTGCTGGAAAGCAGCTGGAAGATGGCCGTACCCTGTCTGATTACAACATTCAGAAAGGTAACGTATTATGGCATTACCATTTGCTTTTGCTATTTGTTATTGTACTGGTTACCTATTCTAATATGTTTCCTTTTTATAGAATCCACTCTTCACTTGGTCCTGAGGTTGAGAGGAGGTATGCAGATATTTGTGAAGACCCTGACTGGAAAGACCATTACCCTGGAAGTGGAACCCTCAGACACAATTGAAAATGTGAAGGCCAAGATTCAGGATAAGGAAGGAATCCCCCCTGACCAGCAGCGTTTGATCTTTGCTGGAAAGCAGCTGGAAGATGGCCGAACCCTGTCTGATTACAACATTCAGAAAGGTAACGTATTATGGCATTACCATTTGCTTTTGCTATTTGTTAATGTTCTGGTTACCTATTCTGTGTTTCTTTTTTATAGAATCCACTCTTCACTTGGTCCTGAGGTTGAGAGGAGGTATGCAGATATTTGTGAAGACCCTGACCGGAAAGACCATTACCTTGGAAGTGGAACCCTCAGACACCATTGAAAACGTGAAGGCCAAGATTCAGGATAAGGAAGGAATCCCCCCTGACCAGCAGCGTTTGATCTTTGCTGGAAAGCAGCTGGAAGATGGCCGAACCCTGTCTGATTACAACATTCAGAAAGGTAACGTATTATGGCATTACCATTTGCTTTTGCTATTTGTTATTGTACTGGTTACCTATTCTAATATGTTTCCTTTTTATAGAATCCACTCTTCACTTGGTCCTGAGGTTGAGAGGAGGTATGCAGATATTTGTGAAGACCCTCACCGGAAAGACCATTACCCTGGAAGTGGAACCCTCAGACACCATTGAAAACGTGAAGGCCAAGATTCAGGATAAGGAAGGAATCCCCCCTGACCAGCAGCGTTTGATCTTTGCTGGAAAGCAGCTGGAAGATGGCCGAACCCTGTCTGATTACAACATTCAGAAAGGTAACGTATTATGGCATTACCATTTGCTTTTGCTATTTGTTAATGTTCTGGTTACCTATTCTAATGTGTTTCCTTTTTATAGAATCCACTCTTCACTTGGTCCTGAGGTTGAGAGGAGGTATGCAGATATTTGTGAAGACCCTGACCGGAAAGACCATTACCTTGGAAGTGGAACCCTCAGACACCATTGAAAACGTGAAGGCCAAGATTCAGGATAAGGAAGGAATCCCCCCTGACCAGCAGCGTTTGATCTTTGCTGGAAAGCAGCTGGAAGATGGCCGAACCCTGTCTGATTACAACATTCAGAAAGGTAACGTATTATGGCATTACCATTTGCTTTTGCTATTTGTTAATGTTCTGGTTACCTATTCTAATGTGTTTCCTTTTTATAGAATCCACTCTTCACTTGGTCCTGAGGTTGAGAGGAGGTATGCAGATATTTGTGAAGACCCTGACTGGAAAGACCATTACCTTGGAAGTGGAAGCCTCAGACACCATTGAAAACGTGAAGGCCAAGATTCAGGATAAGGAAGGAATCCCCCCTGACCAGCAGCGTTTGATCTTTGCTGGAAAGCAGCTGGAAGATGGCCGTACCCTGTCTGATTACAACATTCAGAAAGGTAAAGTATTATATCATAATCATTTGCTTTTGCTATTTGTTAATGTACTGGTTACCTATTCCAATGTGTTTCCTTTTTATAGAATCCACCCTTCACTTGGTCCTGAGGTTGAGAGGAGGTATGCAGATATTCGTGAAGACCCTGACTGGAAAGACCATTACCTTGGAAGTGGAACCCTCAGACACCATTGAAAACGTGAAGGCCAAGATTCAGGATAAGGAAGGAATCCCCCCTGACCAGCAGCGTTTGATCTTTGCTGGAAAGCAGCTGGAAGATGGCCGAACCCTGTCTGATTACAACATTCAGAAAGGTAACGTATTATGGCATTACCATTTGGTTTTGCTATTTGTTAATGTTCTGGTTACCTATTCTAATGTGTTTCCTTTTTATAGAATCCACTCTTCACTTGGTCCTGAGGTTGAGAGGAGGTATGCAGATATTTGTGAAGACCCTTACCGGAAAGACCATTACCTTGGAAGTGGAACCCTCAGACACCATTGAAAACGTGAAGGCCAAGATTCAGGATAAGGAAGGAATCCCCCCTGACCAGCAGCGTTTGATCTTTGCTGGAAAGCAGCTGGAAGATGGCCGAACCCTGTCTGATTACAACATTCAGAAAGGTAACATATTATGGCATTACCATTTGCTTTTGCTATTTGTTAATGTACTGGTTACCTATTCTAATTTGTTTCCTTTTTATAGAATCCACCCTTCACTTGGTGTTGAGGTTGAGAGGAGGTATGCAGATATTTGTGAAGACCCTGACCGGAAAGACCATTACCTTGGAAGTGGAACCCTCAGACACCATTGAAAACGTGAAGGCCAAGATTCAGGATAAGGAAGGAATCCCCCCTGACCAGCAGCGTTTGATCTTTGCTGGAAAGCAGCTGGAAGATGGCCGCACCTTGTCTGATTACAACATTCAGAAAGGTGATTATCGGTTTATAATCTCTGCTGCTTGCTTGCTTCTTTTTCTAATTACCTGGTGTATAGTTAGTCAATTTAACTCCAGGTAATGTGCTATTATTTGGAACTAGAATGAAATTCTTATAAGTTGATGCTAGATTTCTGGTTTTTTTCCTCCAGCTATGGTAATGTTCACTCTTGAATTTTGGAAAGTTTTTTCATTAGATTTCAAAGATGTTTTTGTTTATTTCTAGTTTCTATATTGCAATTCTGTTGACAATTTCACACCCAGAATATTCCAAAAGTAGCATAATACCTTGAAAATATAAATATCTCCGGAAAATTTTGACCTTGAGACCATTAATTGCTGGTCATCTTAGTAATAAATATTATTACTTGGTAATCTTATAATTTAAGTAGATTTAGGATGAACAACCCTGTACACTGACTCAGTTTTTAGCCTTCCTTAATGTGACCTAACCTGAAGTAATGCCCTACAATAAAATGCTACAAGCTCATATTCTATCCACCTTCATATCATTTTACATTGCTCTCCTTTTTGTACCACTACATCACATACCTAACCATCTTCTTCTTTTAATATATCCTCAGCATTCTTTTGCGTTTAAAAATACTCTGCATCTACTATTCATGCCTTTCTTAGTTTCTCTTAACAACACTCTCTTCTTATTTTTTTTTTTCCATTCGCCGCCACAACCTCTCAAAAGTGTCACATCCCTGTCATCTTACTTTAAAGGCAAATATTCGTGATCATGCAATATTATTGTACATATCAGTATCACTTTTTGTTAAAATCCTTATTCAGTGTCACTCGTCTATACCCTCCGTGTGAATTCATCTGTAACTGATTCAATTCTTCTAATGAGCATACTGCTTGACATAAAAGGAGACATTTCAGGTTTGATATGGTGGAATATCATGGTTAATTAAAAATGGCTGCCCTCCACCTTTCCTCTCTCTTTCCACTGCCTTCCCCTGAGTTGCTTTTCAGCGTATACCCGGGACTCAAAGTGATGACTGTTACACGATGATGATGTTGTTAATTTGAAATTTGTCTTATTAAATTTTATTTTGTTGAAAATTGCCAATTTTTAATTAATAAGACAAGATTTTCTTGGTCCAAAACACCATTACAATTGTAATTTGTTCAACTTGATTTAGTTTGTCTCTCTATTTTAACATAAAACTTAAGCCTCCCTCTTTATCTTAGACCGACTTCGTTTTTTTTCAATTGATAATCAACCCCTAACTATCACTCATTTTCTCATTTTTACTGACTAAAGCTTGGTCATCTGCAAATTTGACTTCATGAGGTACTCTCATATACTTCCATCTTCATTGTCATCCCCAGCCCTTCCCATGCCCGTTTATTATTTCCTCCATGCATATGTACTTGGAAAAGACCAGGGATAATCGATAGCCATGGGACTTCAATACTTCTTTAATTTCCTCATTTGTGACCTGCCTCAAATTTCAGCAGAAACCTGTATTTCAACCTATAATCAATTAGGAGCTCCCATTCTGTCTTCCAATGATATTGTGACACTTCTAAATTCTTCATAAAAATTTTTCACAAACCTAGCTGCTCTGAATTGTGCTCGATCTTATTTCAAAACTAAGCTTACCTTGTGATGATCACGTGAACCCACAGCCTGCTCTAGTTGGGATCTAACTAATGTAAAATAGCAAGCTCGTTAACCCTCAGGCCTGCCTACCGTAATTTATTATGTCATTTGAAAGCTTGTGGATTAGTAAATTTCACCCTTAGTAATGTGTACAACTAGTTCTTAATAAAAATGTTTATACATATTCTGTGAACGGATCCTGTGAATAATTAGATAAGTCAGCTTATCCATCTCAATGGGGGGCACAATTTCAAATGTACTCAAATGTTCATTAATACAAATTGAGGTGTTGATTGCATTGATTTTAGCATGCTTGATTGGGTCATGAAAAATAACAAATGCAAAGGTTCATTGCATTTCGTAAAACTATGAAAAAGTATCCAACTAAGAGTATGAATTAGTTAATCATAGACTCATCTTATTTCCTTACCCATAACATAATTTATACTTCTCAAAGATATTGCAGTGACTCTTTTCAACTGTGGTGGATATTGTGGCTATGCCACCCTAATAAATGTACCTTGATTCACTAAATATTTTCAGCTTCATTAGGGATTTTTCATTATTAGGCCATAATTTTTACATTTTTAAAATCTGCTCCTGTTCTCGTGATGGTGACTGAAGCTATAGCAACATTTTGAAGCAAATTTCAAGATTATATATTTATAAATTTGAAATGTGAAAAGCTTAAAAAGTTCTTTGATTTGATATTTCTTCAGTTAAGTCTTCCGTGTGTGTGGTTGAGTGATAAGTGGGATAAGCTATAATTAGCAAATGCTATTTATTGTTTCATATGGTCTCCCATGTTAATGCTAGAATAATTTTTCTCTTTCAGAATCTACCCTGCATTTAGTTTTGAGACTCCGTGGTGGCCTATAAGAATGCCTCATATCCTCCAGCTTTGATCAATGGATTATGGTATCGGAATGAGAGTTCAACCAATGTGGATTATTCTAATCATTCTGGATAAATGATCTATCAGTAAATTTATTATTTTGTGATCTATAAGCATTAGCCTTGTATGTGCATTCCAGTTAGGCATATTTCATCTGTAACTGCAATTAAAAATTTATTTTAATTTCTTTGAACAATAAACTCTAAATTTGAGCTATCATTTGTATTTTATTTTATCAGGTAAATGGTTATATAACTATTAGTTGGTTACATCCAAAACTCTCAAAGATGTTAATTCATATTTCTTGAAAATACTTTTAATCCTCATTAATTTGATAGTTAATCTTACTATTGATTTGCCATTCAAATTATGGCTGTTTTCTTCATGTTTGGGCAATTGATTGTTGGTAGTTAATTTGGTGAATGACTAAGGGATGAATTTTCTAATGAGATATTTAATACATACATGGGTTGTTCAACAAGTACTGAGGGTAAATGCATTTTTTTTTTAAGTTTTCAACGTATTCTCTTTTTATCCTGATATACCTTTCTTATTTCTTTTCAAGACTCTTTTAAGCTGTCGGCAAAGTGGGATTTTGAAAGGTTCTCAAACAGGCATTGGCTTCCTTGTTTGACATGAACAGTTTACTGACGAGCCAATATTTCTATGTTTTGAAATAAAAATATCACTGGGAGTCAAATATGGTGGAAGTTGTAATAATTTGAAATGAATTTCATACATTTTGCCATTGTTACTTCACGGGTGTATCCATGCATTGTCTTGTTGGAAAGTTTTTTCCTTGGAAGTGAGGATGTTTATCTTGATTTCTTCGCTCAACCGGTGCAATAGCAATGCCTAATACTCTCCATTTATTATTAACCTTTCTGATAGTAACTGAGGTAGATGATACTGTTTATCATTATTAAACCATGGCTGTCACCTTGTCATATGGTTTTAGTGTCTTCACCTTCTCTTGAGCTTTTTAGGCACTTACTGCTGAGACTTCTGTTTTACCCCAGATTGTTGCAGTGAATCAGTTTTTCATCCACCGTTGTGTATCAATGCAGAGAAGTTCATAAGGGGTGCAGTGTAAAAGTTCCTAACCAGCCTCCAAATCTTTTTGTCCGAATGTACTCTCCGTCCATCTTCCTGAAATTATTTTCATAACCAATTTTTTGTTCAAAATTGATAACCAAACCATACTTTGAGTTACATCTTTGGTCTCAACTATTTTGCTAACTTTGATTTGTCGGTCACATAAAAATATTTTGTTAAATAATTCATAGCAAGTCACTTTGCAACAATTTCAGAGTGTAAAAATCATTTGCCTTGACTGGGATTCGAACCCAGATCCCTCAATATTCAGTCGAGTGCTTTAGCCACTTAAGCTACCGAGGCGTCCTCTTAAACTCTGAAATTTTGGGGCTTTTAAAGGAACAAGATGTTGTGACGAAATACCGTACATACAATGTCACAGGCATTCGTAGTAGTGCGCGAGGCGCCACAGTCCTCGAGGTTAAAGCCAACTTTAAACACTTATGGTGTTTTCACTTTGACAAATTCCAAAGAAACTGCAGGAGATGCCGCAACAGTAACTTTTAACGGAGTCAGTCCCAGTCAAGGCGAATGATTTTTACCCTCTGAAATGGTTGCATTGAAATGCACATTAGCGGATGACTCCGTTAAAAGTTACTGTTGCGGCATCTCCTGCAGTTTCTTTGGAACAAGTCACTTTGACTGGACGCCCCAAATGATGTTCCTCATTTGTGGCTGTATGGCCATGTGAATTTAATATCAAACTCAGTTTAGATCTCTGTTGGTGTAAGCCTTTTAAATAGAATTGTTTAATCACCACATATGAAAATAGTTGTTTTCATTTGTCCCATTAGCCCAAGTGTTTTGCATCATTTGACTATGAACATGAAATCATTGGAGGATATTGCTGGCACCTTAAAAGCAGTCAAGGGAGAGATGAGGCGAACTGAAAGAAAAACTTATCAAATACTATGAGTGCCATATCTTGATTTTTCTAAAAAGACATTCCATCAATGTACATGCAGTTGAATGGCAGGTATTTTTAGGGGTAGGGGGCTAGAGAAATAAATGTAACATCTTGACTCGTTCATCATTTTTTTCTATCAATTGTATTGGTCCAAGGCCATTTACAAAGCAGAAGCTGACATCCTTAAATTGTCATTTTTGGCTTCCCAGCAGGAGTCGGTAAGTTATGTTATTCCCAATCTCTCATCGTAAGTAACGTGTTATTGGGATTTGTGCGGTGGCTATCGTACTGGCTTCCCACCGCCGGGATTTGAACCCGGCGGTGTTGAATATTTTTCAGTGGTATCTCAATCCTTGAGGTGCTTTGTGGAAGGCACTTTGAGTGAGTATGCCGTCCGTCGGATGGGACGTTAAGCTGCGGACCCCTTGGTGCCTTTCGTTAAGAGTAGGCTAATGCCGACGCCAGGTTTCTCTCCACCCTTCATCCTTTCCTGTCCATCCCTAATGGCGCAAATGACCTCAGCTGTCGGTTGCCTCACCTAATACCACTACTAATACTACTCAATTATTTCTATTTATTTATTGTTTCATGAAGAGAAACATCATTTTCAACGGATGGAATTTTTCCTACTACTACATTGTGAATATGGAATGGAATACTACTACTACATTGTGTTATCTGGTGCTGTAACTATTTGGTTTGGCTAATGACTACACTATCTATCAGTGCAGTCATCAGAACTCAAGGTGGTAGTCCACAGGGAGTGGCACTTATATATATGCACTTGTGTCAAAAGACTTTTTTTTTTTGACTGATGTTTGAAAATACTAATATAGCAAAATTGATGAGCAAATTTTATAGTAAAGATGTAAAAAGCCACCTCACAAACGAAAGAATTTTGCAAATAATAATTCATACAAAGGATGGAAAAGGGTTTTTTTGTCAAAAAAGTTGCAGTGCTAAGTTGCAAAACAGATTTTGGCTGCTAGAATGAAAATGATGAAGTATGTTAAGAAGAGAACAGATTCCCTACTCCTTGTGAAAGCTTAGTTGCCTAAATAATTCTCAAACAAAGAGGTTTTATCTGGGTGCGACATTTAGTGCGTTTCTTCAATATTTTGGTGAGCATTTCTTTCAAAAATGGTGTTTTACATGGCTTCATAATTGTGGTCTGGGCAATAAATACGCAAAATAGTGAAATCTGGCGGCCATGACACGGACCAAGGCTATCTAGCAGTGCTGTTTGCCTGAGACCCAATGCCTTCTGTGTTTGGCAGATCATCGAGCTGTGTGTATATGCAAAATTCTTTGTGATTTAGCTTTTTACATCTTTATTCCATTAAAAAATTGACTCGTATACTACAGTACTATTGGTATTTTCAAACATCAGTCAAAAAAAATAGTCTTTTCATATGACAAGTGCATACATTTAAGTGCCTCTCCCTGTCAACTACAACCTTGAGTTGAAATGACTGAGCTGGTGGATAGTGTAGTCCTTAATGAAACCAAATAGTTAACTGCATACAGTGCTTATATAAATGACAGAATTGACTAGCTATTTCTCCAACTTTGCAAGCATTCATTTGCATCTTGAACAGATTATTGGAATAGTGCTTCACCATCAAATTTTGCATGAAACTGGACAAAACCTGGAAAGAGACACACGACATATTCAAGGCAGCTTACGGTGATAACACCAAGGGTAGAGCAGGTGTTTTTTAGTAGCACAGTATATTTCGGGATGGTAGAGAGAACATTGAAGATGCCAAATATTCAGAATGGCCTTCAACCTCAAAAAGTGAACAAAATCTAGCAAGAGTGACTGCTTTCCTGGACAGGGATGGCAAATTAAATGTTTTCATGATTTCCAATGAGCTTGGCATCCCTAAAAATGATGTGCATCAACTTGTGACCAAAATCATAGGCAAGAGAAAGGCATGTGTGAAGTTGGTGCCACGTGCTATTGGATGAACAAAAGGAAACTCACTGGTGGATCTGCAAAGAGCTTCTTGACCATGAGAGTGGGGAATAAATTTTTTAGACAAAACCCCACCAGACCTCTCCCTCTTCCCCTGCCGGCAGAATGTCACCACATCTCGGTGGAAGTGTTACAACAGGCTTACCAGTACCAACGTTACCAGGGAGCTTATCAGCAATCTGGGTGCCGCCGGCCAAAAGCCATACAAAGCATGGAAAACCCCCTGGAAGTGATGTGTGAATACACATGGGGCTACTTCAAAGACTTTAGACAGAATTTATCAATTCTGGCAATATATTTTTTTAATCAACAGTCCTTTTGGGAGAGACCTTGAATATACATAATTTAGGCAAGTTTTATTCAACTTTGATTTAAAGGGCTTCATTTTTACATTTTACTTGCCTTATAATTTCATTACTGGGCTGCCCTCTCTATTTACTCCTCGAAGAAATTTGAAACAAAATTTTCCCGATAAATTGTACGTAATATTCTTATATATATATTGGTGGATGGGTACCAAGACTAGGAGGATTACTATCATTTATCTTCATTAACAGTAGTAGTATGGCCGACTAGCAGCTGAGGTCACTTGCACCATAAGGGATTGACAGGAAAGGATGAAGGGTGGAGAGAAAACCGGCATCGGCATTAGTCTGCTCTTTACAAAAGGCACCAAGGGGTCCGCAGCTTAATGTCCCATGCGACGGACGTCGTACTCATTCAAAGTTCCCTCCACAATTAACCTCAAGTAGGGATTGAAATACCTCTGAAAAATATTCAACACCACCGGGATTTGAACCCGGGCCCTCTTGGTGAGAAGCCAGTACGATAGCCACCGCACCATCTCGATCCCTGTCTTCATCAACTATCTCCTCTTTTACACTGACACTACTTATCATATGCCAGTAATTATATGAATAACTTTGTATCAGAACTGCATTGTACAGTCCACTGTGATTTACTTGGATAACTCAATATGCTTCAAAGTCACCAAAACAGCTTGGTTTACATAATTGAAAGGATCACTAAACACTCGACATGATGTCCTTATTACCAATATTTCTGTAGTACACAACCCTAATAATTGAAGCAGACAACACACATACAATGAATAATTCATTTAATGACAATATTGAGCAAATGCTCGGATTACATATTAAAACAAAGCTCACTAAACTAGCTAATAGTGCCTCTCTGAAATTCACATATTTGAAGAAATGTGCTAACACCACCTACGTCTATCCAACTATGGCATACTCTCTGAGTAACTTCCTCAGAATGAGATAATATTCAGCATGGTATGCATTTCATTTTAAAGTAGTAGCAGTAATGGATAGATCATTCACTTGATGACCATTGATGATTTACATAGGGCTCAATGTGATGCCTGAATGCAGATATTTTCAGTGTGCACAAATCTCAAGTCTTACATAAAACAATATCATGTGGCATTCAATTTAGCCAAGACAGTTGACAGCATAATAAGAAAGCAAACTAAAAAGAAAAACTGTTGTCACACACATGAATCACAGACTACAATAACCTAGATCATGTGTAAGGATTTCCCAATTTTAATCATGCATATGATAAAAATATATTCATTTAAATTCTTCAAAAATTAGACAGTGCACTCTTTTGAGAAAAGTTTTAGAAATTGCATTTTGTTTAACTCCACAAAAAATAATGAGTGCACAAAATATAATATTAATGGAAAAAATTACAATAAACTACTAAAGATAACAGCTTAATTGCCTTTTTAAGTTTTCTTCATTTTTGATTATTTTGAATACTCCCTTCCTCTGAATACCTAATGTTCATTAATAAATCAGAATCACTAATGAAACAGAAAGAATCTAAATGATAAAATTGTAATACAAAACTCAAAGAAATAAAATTTGAACTTGATGACATGTTTTGCTAAAAACAACACCTATCACCTTAGGTAAAGCACCAGAAAAGGGCATAAATAGATTATAAAATTGAAAATAACTTAAGGGTTGCGAGTGCTTTGGTATTAAGTTTGTATCACATTAATGAGTTTTTTTCAAAGTATTTCCTCATTTCTGCTAATGCCCTACCACGATGAGATATTGCATGCTTCTCCTCAGAGGGCATTTCTCCAAAAGTTAATGATTTCCCCTCTGGAAGGAAACACGGATCCCAGCCAAAACCTGCCCCACCCCTTGGGTGAACAATGCTTCCTTTAGTTACCCCACGGAACAAAAGCACCTCAGACTCACTTATCTTAGTCACCTATAATAAACAATAGAAAAATGTTAGTAAGTGCAAGAAACATTATTATTTAATGAAAGCATATCTTATATCACAATGTCATTAAATCTCAACTGAATTCCAGAAATAACAGACCACTTAAAACTCTCATTGGGAATTCAGTAGAGAAAACTCAACCATTAGCAGTCATGCAAAAGTTAATAATTCTCCATTATTGTTATCCTTACCTCAGGAAATTAGAAGTCTTCAGCAAGTTAAATAAAATTCACCATTTAAAATAAAATAATCATAATGGGTATCATATATGTGGAGACAGGGTGTTTCTATAACAACTCAATTTTGTCATGAAAACTGGATTTCATTTGTGTATACAATGCATTAATGTGAATCTTAAATAGTTATGTACTTAATTTGTAAGAAATACTGGTATTACAGAGGTGAAGTTATGATTAAAGAAGTTAGAATAGCCAAGCAATATTCAGCAAATAATCTAATATTAATTACTCCAGTTATGGCTATACTTGTTTCACCAGATGCAATAAATCAGAGAGAGATCGAGTTAACATTACATACCTCAAGTAAGATAGCCAAGAATTTCATGCATCATTCTTATAATTGACTACCACAATGGATAAACCTCCAATTTAACTTATCTTACCCAGTCAGATCAAAGAAGTTACTTACCAAATATTCAAACTGAAGAGAAAAAACTCTGAAGGGAAAAAAGAGGTGCTCATAGGTGTACCGAAACACGGAACCCATATACAATCCCCTTAACTGACAAAAATAAAATAAAAAACTAAAGCAGTCTAATTTCTTGGCTGCTTTTAATTCAATACCACCAGACTGCAAATGCATCTTTTGTAATTCCAAGAAACCACGGGAGATGCTAGGACAGTGATTTTTAACACAGTCATCTGCTAATATATGCATTACGGTGCAACAATTTTTGAACCTGGATCCCTGGCCACGTGCTTTGGCCAGTTAAGCTACCAAGGCTTTTTCAAGTTAAAAGCCAGTTAAGGCCAAGGATCTTTTACAATCTGAAATTGTGCATTGTAAGCAGATCTATGTGATTATCTTACTTCAATTATCATGTTTTCACACCATTGAAAGCGTTGCTCCATATCAAACTTTTAATGATTATATTGAAAATATCCTTACTCAACAATTCCTGTCCTCAATTTCCTCATCCTTGAGAAAACTTCTTTGCATAGAGCAATTCTTCTTCTGATGTCTAATCTAAAAGCCAAGGCTTAAAAACAGTATTAATACAATTGATGGTTTCCAGTGTAACTTTATGGAATCAATTCATATTGGAAATGAATAAGTGTAACTTTGTAATTCCATAGAAAATGTTTTACGATACAACCTGGGTTTCGATGTTCGATGTCATCTTCATGTCCACATGAAGATGACGTTGAATGTCGAAACCTGGGCCATATCATAATAAATTTTCTGTGGAATCACAAAATTACAATTTTTCATTTCAAGCAGGATTAATACAAGAATGGGGAGCCATAGATAAAAGCTTTGCTGTTTGATTGCACATTAGAAGGGTTATAGATAGTAAAAATCCACTTGCCACCCTCCGTGTCTAAAAAATAATTAGTTCTACTTAAATGCATGCTCCTCCACTAACCTTATGTGTTTTGTTATAATAACCCATTCTTTCCGCATGACATCATTCGTGTTCTGTTCATCTGTTTTTAAGTTTCCCTTTCAGTCCCTCTTCCCTCCCGGCGGGGGGGAATTCCTGCTACCTGCAACGTTGGGTCGCATTCCCTTCCTTTTACTGTCTCTTTGGGGGGTAGAGTGTTTTGTGGTGCATTTTCATGTGGTAGTGATGTTTCACATTCTTGCTTGTTGTGTCCTGGCTTGCGTGTTTTAGGATGGCTTTCGTGCTGTATCCTGGGGTGCAGTTTTTTGTTGTTTTGCGGTGTATGTGTTTGCATGAGTATTGGATGGAGGGAGTTTTGCATGAGTGTGTGCGCTGCTGGGGTGTAATTTTCCGTGTTGTTTTTTGCATGTGGTATTTTTCTTTTTTACGGTTGGTGACCTAACACCCCCCGCCACACGCCCTTGCGGCGGCTTGCGGGGTATTATGTAGATGTAGATGTAGAACATTCCTTCAGATATTCAAAAGTAAGTGAACCGGATTTAAATCATACACTCAGGGCTGGACTGGTTTTAAATACCCCTGTAGCCAATTGTACCCCCATATTGCACATCATCATCAGTGACATCAAATAGGAGTGTCTACCAGATTAGTAAACAAAATTTGCTGTAGTCAAGTTCAGGGCAAAGCAATGATCTGAACAATGTCAGCACCATGGTACAGTCGGCACCCAATAATGCATGGTTGAGATAGCATAATTAATTGGCCAAAGTTTTGTAACATCTCTTAAAGCTGCTACGTTTGGCCACCATGTGATTTGTTGGTAGAACAATAACCCCAGGAATGCAGAAGACCCACCAAACAGCAGAGGATTTTTACCTGAATTTGTGGAGGGCTGACGATACACAATCTTGTACAGTGTATCCCTTCCATTTATTGCTCATAACGAAAACCCTGATTTCTTTGACCAATCCTTCAATCTTTAATCTGAGCTTGTCTCATTGCTGCAATTAATCTGGAGGCCCTACAAAAAATGGCCAAGTCATCTACAAAAAGGGAACTCATCACTGGACCCAGAATACAATCCACTATATCACCTATGGCAATTGCAAAGAGCGTCACACTTAATTACAGATCCTTAAGGTACAATGCTTTCCTAGTTGCATTGTTTCAACGGGGGAATAACTATTCTTACTTTATAAAACGCAAATGGTAGAAAAATTGTTGATAAACATTGGCAGATTGCCTTTAAAATCCCATAACTCTAGCTTATCTGAATCCTTACATCCCCAAATGCTGTCATATCCTATATTGATATAAAAAATACAACCACAACATATTTATGCAACAAAAGAGCCTCCTGAATAAAGTTATCTGCTTGAATAAGATGGTCAAATGCGGGCCCGCTGTGCTAACAGCTACACTGAATGTCGGGGAGAAAACTCCCCTGCGCAAGAAATCAAACAAGTTGGTGATTCACCATACTGTTCAAATCCATAGGGAGGGAACTCACTAATTTGACATAGAATTCTTTTTGCACAATTAATAATGGGGATATAAAATAAAGATCACTTTTTATAGAGCAGCCCTAACTAAATTAACTGTCTAAATATTAAGGTAGACCCTAGACATACCAGCCAGGGGACACATTCAACAGCTTAGAATGCATTGATGACAACAATGTACAATGACACCTACAGATGCTGAAATTTAACCAGGCAAAAGTTGGCTCAGATCAGTGAAATGATTTACAGATGTGTAAAGAACAAATTTCCAAGCTTTTTGCTTCACTGAGGTATACTCTTAAATGATTTTTGCAATTGTACGAAATCTCACGAAATGAAAGATCTCCTCTACATTAAGGGAATATTTAGATCTAAACATGGATGTGAATACGGATACCTTGAAAATTAGTAATTACCTCTGCAGATGGACAGTAGGCAAATGTGCAAATTGCTTCAGCTGATTTATCCTCCCAGCCTGTGAGCATTTTGTGTAGTCCTTCAGCTCCCAGTTTGTCCAAAAACCATTTTATATAAGGTCCTTCAATGGGGGATTGGAATGAAAAAAAATGATTCCTGTAATTCATATGGGTGACTTAAATTTAAACTTTTTAATTAACAACAACAATACAATGAGTACAAGAATCCATGACCAAGGCTGAAAATGACCCATGCAACTTGAATTCATAACACGACTTAAGTAAAAATAGGCCTTAATTCACCATGTTCATCCACATCTAATTTAATAAAGCGTAATGGCATAGGAGATTAGCTATGGGAAGCTTCGTGGTTTCATTTCTCAATAACTCCCTTCCATTAAATTAGGGTTTGATCTGATAGATAAAAAGAGCCTGGTATTACCATGGAATGAAAGCATAGTTAAATGCTATTTGTATGACCATATTTTACTTTACAGAAAATACCAATAGCTGCCTATTCTAATAGAAATCAACAAGCCAAGTTTCAGTGTGAATTTCTTCCAAGATTTTGAATATGTAACAGCTGCCAGAACCATATCCCAGATGTTCGATCCACTCAAGAACCACTAATAGTTACACAATCCACTCAACATGACAACACAACAGGAGGAAACAAAACTCTTTGTTCAAAGCACAATGATTAAGCTTCCAATGAAAGAGAGGACTGTCCTTGAATCCAAAAATTTTAGAATGGAGAAAATAGTTATTGAAGAATTTTTACCTTGCAATGGCTTGCAAGCATGTCGAAGTGCTTGGGGGTGGAACTACAGAAGAGAATATATGCTAACACTTATAGCCAGTTCACATATTAAAATTCAGGGGTCTAACTCGTAGTATTTAAATTCATTGTAAACATTATGACCATGCCAAAGCACAAATGGGGGCCACCACTCATGATGTGATATGCGCAGCTAACTACACAAGAGGGGTTTAGGAAGGAGGCAATACCAGGGCACCTCCTTGTCTACTAACACAATGGAAATAAATCATAATCTCAAAGTCATAAATATGGCAACTGGCTATAAGTGTCAACACTAATATAACGACTCCTGGCTTCTGTTAATGAAGTAAAATAAGGTTACCAAGAGATATCATTGTCTCCAGACAGGACACTTTTCAGGAGTGTCAAAACTTGGGGGAGAGAAATGATTAAGGCAGGTCACATCTGTAATTTCATTATAAACAATAGTGTTGTCACTAGATCACAGCAAAATTTTCTCATGGACTTGGCACATTTGAGTATATCTAAGAATTTTCCTTTTTCCCACCAATGGAAGCAGCTTTCTGGTTCATTGGAGCAAGGAAAGTCCTTCTGCACGGGATCATATTGTTACAGATCTTGTTCTTAGAATTTCCTATTTTCATCTGTTAGGCAATTAAAATTTAGAGCATACGGGAACCCAGGGTAGGAATGCTGGCATTATCATTAAGGAGCAATTTAATTCCTATTTTGCCCAGGAACAAAACTTGGCCAGGGGATGTACTAAGGATTTATTTTCAAATTATAGCAAACACAAGTGTTGAGAACCATAAATTTAGGAAACATAAATACATCTGAGAAAAAATTGTCAATCATCTTTTGTCATCAGATGTGAATGTTGACCAAGGGAATCAAGATGTCCAGGATCCTAGCGTTTGCGACACCGAAGAAATATGACAAGAATCTAAGTAAATCGGAGGAAATGGAAGAAAATGATTCAACGGGAAAATTAATGATGCTTACAAATAAAGCACGTTATAAGTGGGTAGCGTGACATACGGGTAATTGGATTTGCTGGATATTAAGAGGAGACATGGTAATTGTGCTACTGTAAGCTGAAAATGTAATTTATCTCAAGATACTCAATCAATCAAACAAAGGGTACCAGTAAATTGGACACCAATTCGTCAACCCGTTTCATTAACAAACCCGATATAAATTATGTCCAAACTATTACACCAAACTAGCACTTTTACCAAAGTATACTCCAGAATATGTATGTACTTATAGTATAAGATAAAACAGGTATTTTTTAAATAAGCAAATAGTTTACAAATGAATAGGTGCTGAAGATTACAAATCGCGGAGGAGAAAAATTAGATAAAAAGATTAATCTAAAGTAAGGACCTATAATCAAGTCAAGTAGGTAAGCGTAAATCAGAACTCAGTATATCTACAATTACAACTTTACCGGGTAGGCCGCACATTGCATTGAAGCACAAACAACTATCTTCAACAATTACTGGTCCACCAACTATCTTTGCTGCAGCGATACACTTCTTTCTACATATCTCGTCAACCTCTCCTTGGTATTCAGGTAAATCGACTTTCTTGCTTATCATCTAAAAATATTGGAAATAACGGTCACAAAAGCCATTGACTTATTTCCTTGAGTTGATAACATTCTTGAATTAATACCACAATAATTACCTTATTCCTGAATGAATTCCCTAGAATCGAAATTACCTCTTCTAATTTCTTTGCATTTCCAGTAACAAACACGATTTGTCTTTGCATTTTGAATAGGAATACTCCCTGAAATGTAAAAGAAATACTGTTCAGCATAGATTAAATCACTCCCTACTCTTTCAAATGCAAAAAATTTAAAAATATAAATGATATCGAGAATATTGTCATCACTAAATCCTAATCAACAAAAAATACAGTTGTGGTTCCACAGGCCACAATCAGACGGACTTACACGTGCCATTCAAAATGTTAATGAAAATCGTCACCTATCAAATATAAAATCATGGAAAGCCATCATACCAACAATAAGGATTCCTTTTCTAAATATTCAGCTTCCGAATACAAAAGGCTCCAAAATGTGTTATTTATTTCGCAATATCTGTCTGGAACTTCGTTTTGTAGCGGCTTAAAACAAACGAGTTACGATTTACACATGCGTAGCGAGTAGTCTGGCGGGAATTCGGGGACCGAGGGAATTTCAATCGAGCTGTAGTGTTGATTCTTACGAGTTTTCAGGTCCTCCGAAAGTAATATCACAGTTACACACTCATTCTGGACATTTTCTCTGCGCATACGAAACTGCTAACTCACAGTAGCGTAGCAAAAAACGTACAGGTGTCGTCTCAGAAAGGAAACTCATTGGTTTCAAGAACTTCAAATAAAAAAGAGCTGTCATAAATTTAATCGCAAAAGATATTTTTATAAATTTGTTATCCACGAAATGCTTGGTCTCTTCGAGGTAATGAGGATATTTTCGATTGTAAAACTTATTTTGCCTAGCATCGATCGATGATACCAGGTTTTAAATGAATGGTCACAGTTTCATCTTCGTCAAAATTTACTGGTAAATGACTCAAATAATTTCATATATTCTTATTTTTATTATTATTCGGTAGGATATCAATTAAGGTAGGTTTTGGATGAAGAGAGAAGGAACAGCGATACATTTATTTGCCTCTCCTAGCATCCTGGCACCCGATACTACAATAAGCTGCAATTCAATTTCACACATTTCTTTCCTTCATACCGTCAAATATATCTGTTCTATCCGAACCCCTTCCTCACTTGCCTTACATTTTCCCCTCTATTGCAGCCTTCATCATCCAATCGCCAACCAAAATGCTCTGCATCCATATTTCCTATCTAACTTGGATGTCTGCCAATGTTTATCTCACCTCCCCCACCCTGCCTAATATTTCATTTGTTTTCCCTTCTGAATTTCATATAGATGATTTTAAAATTATATAGCAATATGCTAAATTAATGATTCAAATATCTGCATTTATTAAGTGGTAACCCATCTTTTTAGCGAGTGAACTATAAAATTCAAATTTACTTTCCCTCAGAAGTGAGTGTTATAATTATGAAATTCCTTGTAAGTTATTTCCGATTAACTGGAAAAAAATCAAAGGTAAGTACGAGGCAGGGTCGGCGCTGCTATGTATGGCACCTTTGGGCGCAATTAATTGCCCCCTTTCATAAAAGTTACTTTCGAAAATGTATTATCATACCACAAATCGATTTCCGCATTCAACTATATACCGAGATGAAAAGATTATTAATCAAAATGTTGATATGCTCTGAAACTTAAATAAAAAGGAAGAAAAAATGCTGACGCCTATACAATATTTATTTATTCATAAGTTAAGGTATTACCAGAACAAATGTAGACAGTAAAATGTAACAAATGTAAAATTATCGCTCATGATGGCACTTTTCTAGTCTTTGTGCAGCAAATATTTCGATGATAGTACTCGTCTCTAAGTTATCTGAATTTTCGTTTTCGATTGAAATTATTGACAAATTTTTAAATCAGAAAAGTTTTTTTCTACTAAAGAAACTTTTACCGGAAGTGAAAAATATATTCTAGATGATATAATTGCATTTGGACATTAATGAATGAGATTATTATATTTAATAAAATGCAATGCGTCTTTCGTTCACTTATTTCCAAAAGCCATTGTTAAGTTAGTAATTTCTCTTCATCGATTTTAGATTCAAGCTTTGCTACGATTTAAGATTTCACTTCCATCCCAATCCGACGACAACACTTTCCATAAATCTTACTTGAAGTATTATTATCAGCACTGTCGGCCAGTCGAAATAGTTTGCTTAGAGACATCTACGGTCGAATCATTAATTGCTCAAAAATAAAGTTTTAAAGTTAATTTCACATTTGTTTTTCGATTCATCATTCAAACATTTTTTCTGGCTTCAAATCTCTTACCTTATCTTTACATTTTGGTTCAACATTGATTTAATTTGCCCAGTAAACAGGAGTGTAATCTTGGCCTTTTTTTTAAATAGGCATGATCTAAAATAATGATTGAGAAGTGAACGAAGAAAAATGGAAGCTGGGGTAAGGATTATTGAAAGGAAGTCGAAACTCTAGTATGTAATTATCGAGCGCTTTAGATCAATGAGTCGGATCATTTATAAATAAGTCTTGTATTCATTCATGTAACCCTTATGTGAATCATTACGACACTGTTAGATGAGTTGAAACGAATTGCGTTTCAACATAGGAATCTAATGTCAAAGAACTTTCTCGAGTGTACTGATAAAGCATCAGTACGTGAAGTCCATGAAATATTACCCCTCCCATGCAAAAACACATTCATAGCATTTTCGCAGATTTTATAAAACATACCCTTTTTGTGGGCGTTTCACGGTGTGGGTGTCACAGGGATATTCATGCCCAGACACCCTGATATCCCCACCATTTTTAATCTTTTCTCGCATATTATTTTGTTCCTTGAGTAATTGTAAGAAATAATAATGCCTATTATTGGTGTATTCATACATTTTTCTCCAGGTAAATTGATAAGGAAAACATTTGGGTTACAGCTGGTCCCAAGGGCATTAAATAGTAACTTTGGAATACCCAAGTCGTCTGATTGTGAGAACCAATAACTATATTGAGTAACTATAATTTTCAATATAAATGTCAATCAGTTAAATAAAGGAGCCCTAATCGAATAAATTATATGCAAAATATCTTTAAAATGCATTCGAACGATAAATTGATATTTAAAAGTACACGCTAGATATTTGAATGTTCATATTTGCGATGAATACTAGTATTACATATTTTGAACGAATAGGTATCTTAAAATTATTATTATTTATAAAATGGTTGCATATTATGATTTTATGATTGTTTCCATAATAGTTTTAAACAAAAAATACAAAAAAATCCAGAAACCTTCAGCTATCATTTCTCAAAAATTGTGTATATTGCATTGGAAAGTAATAAAATCAATCACAATTAATAAGATAAATATTTTACAGACATTGCTAAAAATATAAAATATCCCTTTTCCATGAATAAATGCATTTTAAAATATAATAAGGCTACCATGGCTAATATGATTGCTACATTTATTGTTTTTCTTTTCCGCCACCAAGGTAATAATAGTTTAGATCACAAGCCTGAAGGCATCAGGCTTCAAAGGCCACTTTTTCAGTTTTCCACTCATTTGTGGTTTCCGAAAAATCAAGCAGCTTGAATGAAGCAGAGGGTAATCGCAGTCGTCGCCGGGGTTTGAATCTGGGTCTCTTGGTCTGTAGCCGAACGTTATCCCCACTGGGCTACTCTTAATGGCTATTTTATTTTGATAATGCAGATCTTGTGAACATCTCTCTCGTATCTCGTGTCTTGGGCTGATGGTTTAAGGCCTAGAGTTTCGCACTAAGAGAGGAGGAGTTTGTTTAACTGTTACAGCGCACCTAGTATTACACCATTAGAATATACCTTTTTTTCCACAATCCGCGACCAGTTGTCCCCTTTGGCAGTTATTAACACCTACTTGCGGCGACAGGTGCATTTATGCATATGGTGCCCTCTCGCTGCAGCGGAATAATTGTCGCCCAGAGAGACCATACGTTCTCGAAGGGCTCGGAGGGAATGACGGAGAAAAAGAATTCGCAACGCGTGGGTGGGTTGGGAGAGAGAGTCGTCCACCCACACTGCCCAGCCGAAGGTGTGGGAAGGAGTCGAATCGAGACCATTAGAGGAGAGGGAAGAGTGGGCACGGGGCATTTCCACCAGTTTTCTGCAGAGGGGGGCGTCCCGGGGCATGGCGTGGGACAGGGAGGCCCTGTTCGCGACGAAGGGGAAATCGCCTGGGTGGACACCATTCCCCCACGGAACCTCTCTCTATTAGCCACAGTGCACTGAAATGTTTAAATGCTCTGGTCATTACAATGGGCAATGAAAAATTAATTACTACGCCACAGCTATTGATAATATATATTATATATATATATATATATATATATGTATATATGTATATAAAATAAATATGAAATAAACTGCCGAAGAGACATTCAAATATGTGCAGTTGCTTACAAAGATAATACTACGTAAGATGATATGAAGATTCTACGTAATTATAATTCTCGTTCGTAGTTGTGGTAACAGATAATAGAGGAGACGACCGACAGCTGAGGACAATAGCGCTATTAGGGATATACTCGTATGTGGGTGATTCGGTAGACGCAGCGAACTTCAGCGAAATTCAGCGAACAGAAGAAGAGTGGAGAGAAACCCGGCGTCGGCATTAACCTACTCTTAACGAAAGGAGCCAAGGGGTCACACAATATAACGTACATTCCGACGAACTCTACCTATCACTCCATGCAGGGATCAGGTTACTTTTGAAAAATCCTGCCAACACCGAGATTCGAACCCGGGCCCTCGGGGCGGGAAGCCATTTCCCGTTCGTCATGAAACAGTTTTTCTATGAGAGAGTTGAAACATGGCGAAAGGAAATGGAGAAATAGAGACCTCTCCGTTCTTCGTAAGAACTTTGCTGGTAACTACTTACCTACTCATCTTCCTTTGGCACCTTTCGGTCCATGCGAAATATGCGCCAATCGGGCACTCCTACGATTCCGTTGGGAATGAGCTACGTGATGAGAAATGACTTACTCTAGTGTTTAGAACGGGGTTTAAGGATATTTTTTCATGCTAATGAAGGCTTATGAGTGTAGTAGTGTGTAGTGACTGGGCCCATCAAAAACCTACCCTATGCCGGTAGATTACAGCTAATAATGGATAATAATAATCGGCGATATCTCTATCATCAACTAGGAACAAAGTGGGGACCCTGCAGATCGATTTGCTCACACTAAACAGTCGCCGGTTCCCGCAAAATGTGACACGCAATGAGCGTTTTTCGTCCCGCGAAGTCCACAAGATCGCATCGCACCCCCCAGCGAGACCCTCGCCCCGATCCTTCCTTCCCCTCCCGCCGCCCTCCCCTCGCACTTCCCCCGCACGCTACACAACTCCTCCTCCGGACAAAGCCGTCCGCGCGCTGTCTCCCCTTCGCGGCGTCGAGTCCTTCAGTCTAGTCCGACGGCCAGTAAGCGCGAGGTCCGGTTCCTCATCGCTCCCTTGTGACTCCTCTCGGAAGTGAGCGCCCTCTCCCACCAGAGACCCCTCAGTTTGTGGCCGCCTGCCTTCCGCGCACATCCGTTCCTCCGGAGAAGAAAGAGATCACGACCACCATGGTGCTCGGTAGCCCTCTGCAGGGCGCTCCGACGGCAAATGGAGCCATCTCCTCCCAGGGTTCCAAACTGTCTCAAATGAAGGTGAGTCCGCGACCTGTCCTCCGAGTTGTTTTTGCCATTTGCTGACCTTACTGTTGGATTCCAACTGATTGAACAGTAGACTTTTGAAAGTGTGCAATTCTTGTCACTTTTGGCGTAGACTTAAGTGTTACAGAGGTTCTGAAAACTTTTCAATTCACTAAATACATTGCATACACCTTTAAGCGGAAATTTCACAAAAATTGGCTTTTAGCGAGAAAAAACCACGCCAAAGGGCCGGAAAACGAGGCGAATTACACGTTAGATCAAGTTTTGGCGAAAAACTGTTTCAAGTTGGCGAAAATATCATCATTGGCAAAGGAAGCTACGAAGATTCGTAAGTGCTTGAATTGTGAATAAATGCAACAAGATTAATATTATATGCGTTCGCAAAATTTCGATCGCAGCACTGTGAAAAGAATTTCGAGATATAAGAAATGTTGTCAATAAACATAGAATACTTACCTATTCGTATAAAAACATCCGCATATTTATAAATATTAAAGGGAAAAATTACATTAGAGTGCTCTCGGAGATATTCGGAAATTCAGAGATTTTCGGAGATGTTTTGGCAATTTCGCATCACGTCAAAAATGTACAATTCCTTTGGGGCTTGGAGAATAGGCATAATAATCTGGATACAGCTAATGGAAATTCGCGGCTATTTGCACCAATCAGGCCATCCTCAGTCGCTGTAAATACCCTTTGGGCCGCTTTCTTCGAATGTCACCCTCATTTCTGCTCCAATTTACTCGGTAAATCATTCAATCAAGTCCCAAATCACCACGCGAGCCTCGAATGTTCAAGTCAAGTTGCTTTCTCGTGAACATAAAGCATACTATTAATTTTACGTCTCAACCTTAGTACCCAATAACCTTAGAGTGATTATTTATTCTTTGTGTGAGAAAAATTTAATTCTGTCGGCCATGCAGGGATTATGTAACGAAAATTAAGTGGGTGGTATAAATGTCAAAACCCAAATCAAACTCCATTATGTGTGAGGGTAGAATTAATTTCCTCCTCACTTGATGCGGCATGAAATACGCCTCACGCGTGAATGGCGAATAAGCGCGTGTAGACGTTCCTTTCTGTGGTGATTTGTAATAATGTGGCAGTCACATCGCTGGGGAGGCAGGTATGTTGAACAGGATGCGGTAAGATGTTATTATGCTCCAAGCTAATCAAAAGATAATGCATCAGAATTTTCAAACGGAAGTCTTTTCCGGTTAGCCTGTGTATAGTTTCGCCAACCTCAGATTTATGCCACCGTTTATAGAGAACTGGTACCTATTGTTTATTGGTAGCGCTGTGTGGCTGTTCAGTATAATTACATCGGAATTTCATAGAAGAACAAGTAGGAATAATTTCCAAGAAATTTTGGAAAAAATGCGTGAAAACTATGATACCCCAAAAATACATTATGCGCCAAACTAATATAATTGAAAGTGCAATTTTCGTAGAAAAATGGAAATCTCAGCAGAAATTAAATTAGAATGAAATACGAAATATTACGAAAGATGATGCAGTGATCATACTGTCTTAAAAACGCACTTAACCGTACTATTAAGAAAGCATAGGTGAAATTATTAATGCTATCTTAGGTATTCTTGCTTATAAGAATGAATTGAAAAAAGAAATGTTTTTCATAAATGTTCTTTGCTTAGTGAATATTCAATCATCAAACTAGGTGATAAGAGCATAAAATGTATGAAGGCATATTTTTTACATTTAATATTTCCTTCAAGAAAATGAATTTACTTTGTAAAGAATGCCTAAAGTAGTAGTAGTAGATAGCTTACGAACCAAATAGTTTTGTACAAACTCAACCCTGGTGATTTAATTCCTTCTTCTTTGCATTATCAAGTACCAGTTCACGAAATTTTCCCCTTAAAAAACTCGCGATTCGTCGCGATTTTCTTTCGTACATGCGTCACAGTAAAATACGTGGCGTCATACGGAAACACTTGAATGTTGATTTATGTCTTTGCTTGCCCTATCGTGGCACCGAAACTTAAAATAAAAGTGGCCTCTTTCTACAAAAAGGTTAGGAAAATCTATAATTAATCACTAATTTTATCGGAAAAATTGAAAGGTTGCTAGCTGTAGTCGCGAGACGACGCTGAGATCTTATTTCCGATAACTTCATGAAAGGAAGTTTATAATCTCATATTTTTATTCAGAAGCCGGACGTCTCCTGATAATTCACAGTTGAATTGATACAATTAAATTATACTTTCAGTAGCTGTATCCAAGTTATTTTTCGAAGTGAACGGCTATCGTAGTAATTTTAATAATGCCATCATATACAGTTAGTAACATGATACTACACGCATACCGTGCACAGGAAGTTGAATCATCGAATATAAAGCTACAATTCAGATTAAAAGAACGCCATGGTTTAATTTATGTACATCAGTGAATGTATGACGCCGTTTTCATTTATTAAATGAAATGCGAAAATGAAATTATGTAAAAAAGTCAGCGATCTCTCAAAATGTCAATTATTTTAGATAATTGAATATTTACCTTAATTCTCTTACAAAAGTGAACTTAATTTGTGAAAAAAGCACATTTTCCCCATCCATCGCATCTTATCGACGTGTACTAAAAACCAAATATCGTGGGTTCGAACCATCCTTAATGTACGGCCATCTTGTCGGAAGAGGGATAATCTGCATCAGCGGTCGGCAAAATGTAAAGTAGGTGAATTGACAAAATTAACGTGTTTACCATTCAATGAACCGGACTAAAATACATCGGACCTGTTTTCACCGCTCAGGAGTTTTCATGGAATATATATTACGGCTCGGGTTATTCGTGTGGATGACATGCTTGCTTGTTAATTCAAAGGTCACGGGTTCATGTCTCGGGCATTGGTGTTCTGTCAAATCTGGTGATTCATAGACTAGGAACCCTGGCGACAAGCTTAGAGCTTATCGTGTCACCAAAGGGTGTGCAGACTACGGAAGGGGTCCGGGGAGCAAAAGAAAAAGATCCTTCTGCAACGAAACCCCTGGATTGTATGGGTTTCCTTTAGTTTTTATGGCTTTTGGGAGAGCATCAATTGCCGCTCGAGAAGTTCAATCATTCCTACGTCCGTTCTAATAATGCATTCGCGAAAAGTCAGCGTCCCGCATTATTTGAAAAGTGACTCACCCATAATGATACGAGAGTTTCTCATGTTCGGAATTCCAATTTCATTACTATGGCGAAGGGGTGCGGTCGCTCACACCCTCGAAGAAGATGGGAGGGGTGAAGCCAACAGACGGAAAAAGAAAAGGAGGAAGGCAAGTGAAAGAATTAAGAAAGATAAAAGAAATCAGGATAAGGCAGTGGCGTAGCAGTCGATCCAAGACGTCAATACCGTATCACCCCCTGCCACACACCCTAGCGGTGGCTTGCAGGGTACCATGTATGTAGATGGATAGTAGATAGATACCGTAAACTGGTTTTTAAGGTATCAGTTCCATTGAAAGCAATGCAAAGAATTTGTTTCATCTCACGACAACTGTTTAGGCATACAGTATTTTCACGTTGGAGCCACGCCTTAATTCCTTGGCTTGAATGAGGTTAACTTGAACCTCCCTCCCAGGGTCAGCTAAAATGCTCCATTTTTAAATAAGGTGGAGCTACACATATCCTATCCGTAGACTAAAACCAATAGAGCCTGAAACATGAACTTCAAACTCAATAAGGTATTCGATAATGCGAATTAATAAAAGAAAGCAGACCTTTTTAAAAAATTTAACCACACTTTCATCTCCACGAAATATTTATCGATATTAAAAATAAGGGGGTAAAGTAAGTACTAAAACTGCTATATCTGCATGTGCAAGCCTTCCCCTTTCTTTACTTTTATAAGTACTTCCTACTTCGATATACCTAATTGCCACTCTGATTGCAGATGAAGAACTAAGAACTGAAATGCAAAGGAAGCTGCGGTTCCTGACGAATGAGTTTATCGTGGCGAAGCCCTCTCCCTTGAGAAGAAAAGTTGAAGTTTCCATTTGATCATTATTTTTTGGCATTTTAGGCTACATTCTATAGGAGAGCTGTACGTTTTAAGGACTTTCAAATGACTGTAAATTTAGAGAATATCAGTGACTGTTTTTGTATTGTCGACGACAGTAAATGTAACTCCATTTTCAACAATGTAACTCCAAGTGTTCTCGTGTGAGACAAAGAGGCGTCCCGATGTGTCTCGTATCTACCAATGCTGAAACAATTCGGCGATTTCAATAGCCGACTAAAAGAAGACACCAGGTCAATTGAAAATACTCGAACATGATGCCACGGGGACAGGTTTGTGGTCTTTGCCAGGGCACCCAGTGGGGACATGTTATTTACTCCGAGCCAAAAGCCACAGTTTCTTACGAGAAAAAAATTATATTTTTCATATAATGCTGGAAACTGTCGAGGATACATTTATCATTCTCCATAACGTTTCTAAACGACAGCGAGAATATTCTCCATATTATATGTAAGATCGGCATTTCCATTTTGACTAAGTATAAGGTATGATACCGTCTCAACATATGATTAGTAAAGGAGTCCATCCCGAATTAAAAAGGAAGTATTTGGATAAAAACCTGAGGATCAGAGGCGCGCTTGGAACTCGCAGAAACTTAATCTGGCTCTTGCGTTGTGTCGGCCAAGAGCAAAGGCGGTAAACAAGTTCCCCCCACGCGATTATCAGGGGTAAACGAGATATCAAATTATACGGTGGTTTCATACGGACATACAGAAACTATGTTACTTCTTGTGCACCCGTTTTATCATTCAAACTCGTTCTCATGCTTCGTATTACATCGCGGACATTCCTCCAAGATGCAGCGATTAGACGCCGCTTTGTAGTCGAGAGGGCCCGGCGTCGAGTTGGCCGTGCGGTGGCACCGGCATCCGCGCCATGTGCCATCACGGTGTGCGCTGTTTCCTCCGCTGGCGAGGCACTCCTCCCATTCCCACCCACTGCCCAACCCAGCACCGGCCCAGATCTCTCTGCGTGCCGATCCCTCAAATCACGGCTTCCACCGTGGAAGATAAGACGCAAACCGGTTGCGGGCTGGAATCGATGCAGATAAGTTTAGGACGAAAATAAATAAATGCCCCCACAGCAGTTGAAGAGTTTAACTAGTAGTAGTCCTGTGGGTCCTACCCCTACACGAATATAGGGATGTTTTTCAAACAATTATCACTTGATGGGGAGCTATCTCAATTTCTGAGATAATCAAATCGCGCTTGTAAACTCTAAGGAAGAGTGTAAACGAGGAAATGGGTTGAACACGTTTTCGTCGTCTCAACTTGCCGAAATTTCTCTAATCGTCGTGGACTAATAGTTTGGAATTTATTGGTCTATGGATATCAAACTGATTGATATTTTGCTGTAGCAGATCTCTTGAGAATGATTTTAATGCTCAAAACCCCAATATATTAATAAATCAATCAATCCAAGCGTAAGACAACAGGTGAAAGGAATAAATATGAAGCAGGTTTTATAAAATGTATTTTAATTGGTCCAAAAGGCACAAGAATAAAAATGAAACAAATTAAATGCTCAAGAGCAATTTATTAAAATTACTAAAAGCTGTAGGAATCCCATTCACTCCTTTTTCTGTCCTTAGGAAGCTGACCCAACCAGAACCTCTGATGGTCGTTTTTTGCCTTACAGAAGTGGCGACAATAATGGGAATAAAGAGAAAAACAAAGCTTCATATTTAATGGTCCACGGTGGATTGTAGTTGGAATAATCGAGTTAACGAAATTGCTTATATAATTTTCTGAAATATATTTTATTTTTCTGGTCATTGTTCTGCAGTTTCTTCTTTGAACTGAATGTCTTACAGCCAAATGACACCATAGAAGCCATTTTCGGCACAAAAAATTGTTCAGTTTGAAAATATTGCGCTCAAATCTCAGATAAAATTAAATACCACGAAAGAGCCATTTCTGTCGTTATTATTATTATGATACTCTACCGTTTAAGGTATGTTTTGAATGGACCCACAGACTATCTAACTCTACATTTTCAAGCCTCGACTAACCACCAGACACCCTGAATTAGAATAACACGACTAAAAATCAAATACATATAAAAATACAATAAGGACGATGTAGGTGCCACTTTTGTTTCCTTGAAACGTCCCAAAGTTGCATATAACCGTCTAAATTTTGTATTTTAATAATGTTGTTGGTAATATTCGGTCTGCTCTTCAAGGCAAATAACCTAACAACCGCGGTGTCAATTCTAGGTCAATCCCTTGCAGGGTATCAGGCAAGCATGAAGGAGAGTTTAAAAGTTCGATTAAAACACAGGCCAGATATAGTTCATGTGCCAAAACGCTTGTACCTGCTGACGCTGAAATTTACACATTCCTCCCTCTTATGGAGACAATTTTCCTTCAACTGCAGGCATATTGGCATTATATGTGCTACTAGGCCAGGGTCAGGTGGTAAATTCTTTTTTAATTCCATCCATTTTCGGCCCTGAAATCTCATTTACTTTTAAGCGGCGATTACACCAAGTAGTTGTCTTGTTTATGGGTCCACTTGGAAGGTCAACTTATACGTACGTGTACTGCACCCATTCCTGTAACGAGTCCACTGTCGACTACGCCTGGGTTTGATACTTAAATGAAGTAGCCTCCGTCCTGTTCGCAGTCATTAATCAATTATTTTGTTTAAAATGTAATGATCTATTTGTCGTTCATAGATTTTGAACTGCTACTCGTATTGGTTGGTGGCAATTTTCACGTATAGTCTCAATCACCTTTCAAACTGAGACGATTCGATGAAAAACTATCAGAGTCGAGTTGATTCATGTGTGTACTTCTATGTCTGGGGCATGATGGCTACATCAGCGATCGATTTGTAGTCTGCTCGAGTATTAAACGTAATCATCATTATCGTCTATGCAAGCCGGTGCCATTACTATGGAACCACCCCTGACGCGAATGTGATTTTCATCGTACTTAATCGACGCTTCGCATTTTTATTTATTTTTTCATCTGTCCTTCGCGGGGAGGTTTTGAAAGCTCCAAGTTGCAGCGTCTGCCCGAAATGGGAAATTGCAGCGGTTTCCTCGTTGAGTCACCGCTGCTTGGAAGTCGTCGTCGGAATGTGTGTCGCGCCCCCTATCGCCGCGCGCTTCCGTTAACCCCGACGGCGGCGGTGCGTCCTTCTCTGTTTTTTATTGTGTGCGTGCGCATGCGCGCAGTGTGTGTGTGTGCATTCGTGTGTTTGTGTGTTGTTGTGGCAGGGCTCCATCTTCATCACGGCCGAGATGACTCATAAGGACTCATCCTCGCCCTTTCCCGTTCAGCCCTCTCCTCATTCTCGCGAGCGGGCAGAGGAAGGCGGCAAGGAGGAGGCCGAATGACTGACTGCCCCCCCCCCCCCTAACCATTCCACTCATCTTTCGTGGCCGTGAGAAAAAATGCTCAAGTGAATGAAGACGTCAGGTGTGTTTTTTTCGCGAGCCCTCCTCTTCGGGACGCAGTGGGGATCTTCAAGCAAATGAAGTTCCCAAAACTATTTAAGACGTTTCATTCATTTTTTTTTTACGGCAATCTTGTAAGATATTTTTTCTTTCGGAATGGGATGGATTGGCTTTTGTAGAATGATTAAACCTCCACGCACTCATGCTGCCCTTGACTCTCCCGAGAACTTAAGTTGCAGACGTGGAAAATGGTTCAAAATATATATTACAGTGCAAGAAGATAATAATCAAACAATAAAAAAAATTGTATTAAGTTTTTAGGAATAAAAATATGCAGCGATATGAGACCGGTACAGAATTCGAGTGGATACGAGTACCATTAAGCTATGGAAGAAGACAATTTTTTTCACGATATTTTGGTGAAAAAGGCGATCATAATTACGAAGAATTGTCGATAGAGGGCTTTCCATCAGTAGAGGCCAGCGAAGAGACATTCAAACCTATTGCTCGGAGTAGTAAAAAAGTGCTTGACGACCAACGAAAGATACGAGGGCAGTGATCCACTTCTTCGGGAATGAAAATCTTCATCTTTATCGACTTATGTGTGTACAAGAGGTAGGAAACACCTTATCAGTCAATAATTGTATCGTGGTGGTTATCGTACAAACACGTTGTCACCAACGAGCACTCAAGAGTCAAGGATAGCAAAACGGGGATGAAGTATTATGGGATGACATTGAACACTCCCCTTATTGCTCATAGGAAGGTTAAAAAGTGTCTTCGATACCAAAAGCATTCGGCAGGAAAATAAAACACTGTTTCTCTGTAATTCTCCGCATTCTGTCGTCTTGTTTTATGTCGAGCATGTTTCCTAAAACAGGGCTGGACATTATGCATCTTTCTGAGAAGTTAAGCTGGTTGTTTTTATTCGTATCCTTTCTGATTGTCTGAATAATAAATAGGGTAGAATAGTGGCATGGTTCAGCCAAGGCGTAATGAAATACTGGAATTTCGGTCGCCAGCTTATTACATATGGACAACGCGAATGTACCAACCCAGTTTCCGTTCTTTTCAACGCATTACTCATGCTGGGACATACGCCGAATAGTAAGCATTAAAGTGACCGTCAACATTTTACCGTCGCTGCATCGATGGTAAAAACTTCAACGAGCCAGTCGTTGAAGTGGGTATCTCCGCCGTTTTTTTAACATTTTCCTCTACAATTGAGAATTTGAAGGCGGACACCTCTATTTTTACCACCGGTATCACGTAATTTGTTTTCATTTCTAAAAGATTTTTGGCTTTACTTTGGCTTTGATAACATATCAGCTTTTGTTCATCAACAAGTTCTGTAACTGAAAAAGTTTTCGTAACTATTGTTGAGATAAAAAAATACTTATTACGCACCTAAAGGAGGGAGTTGTGCAATGGAAAAAAATGCTGTCATGAATCATGTCTCGTAAAAGTTGCCTCTCATAACATGATTGGTTACATGCAACTGTTGTTCGCAGCAGAAATTTTACGCGGCGGTCCGATCGTTCAATAAAGGCACTGGGGAAGCAATATCGAATCTTTGGCAGTGCGGAATAAGGCTCAGTTTCATGGCTATAATCATAATTTAGAAACATCTTATTTTCCATTGAACATTTTTTTTCAGATTCGAGATTTAAAAAATTATGATTCAAAGAAAATTATGGCATCATCACAAGAAATGTTTTCATCACCGTCATCTTTCAAAAAAACCTTTTTTCAATAAGGATATAGACTTTTTCATTTCCGTTTTCACGTCGCTGGAATTTCATTTGAAAATCACGAGTACTTGGACAATTTCTTCAGGCACCTTTCTACCGTTCCTTCTCGTCGTAGCTAACTGGCTTCCCACTTCTGTGCTAGATGTAAATGAAAAGTCATCCCGCCCTTATCTACAATTTTATTTCCCTCGCTAATATTTTAACTTGACGGATGTTCTCCACGCTCCAAGAAGGACAAGGTAACTCTGTGAAACAGATGTTGTACAAGATACATTGACCCATATGTCCATCCCCTCTGTAAGTTGGTTAAGCCCGGATACTAGTTGATTGTTTCTTTTCATCTACCGGAAAAGGAAAAGGATTTCCGCTTTTAAATGTTTCTACAGTTTTGTGGACGTTTTAATTTTCATCGCTCACACACAAATTTCATCCGAGCCGTCACCACAAAAGCAAAATCACTTGACGACACGAAGCAGCCAGTGAATTACAGTCAAAAAGCAATCCTTACGAGGACATTCTTTAATGTTTACACATAAGATTCTAAGTTTAAAATGTCGTTAAAATGGCATCAGTCACGGACGCAGATGAAGGTTATTAGGTGCATCTGCATTCGTACTTGATACCGATTTAAAGGTATTTTAAACCTAGAAACTGATGTGTACGTATGCAGATGCATCTTGAACATCTAGCCGTTAGATGGTTAGCCTGAGATTCTCCGGACGGGTGATTTCCCCGGGATCGTGGCCTAAATAAAGTCGCTTTAAAATGATAAACTCGTATGCGCTAATGAAATCTTTAATATCTCCCTTTTCCTAATGTTGCCTATTTAGTCCCATCGAAAGGTCGAGTTTTTTCACTCAACGCCACGGATTTCATTCTTGTGGTTATCAGTGTTTATCCTAAAATAATAAAAATGCATAATATAATAATCATTTAAAGGTTCACTTTAAATTTCTTCCACCGTCAGTGAATGCCTTAAATGTGTATCCCCCACGCAAAATGTACCTTGGACAATAAAATTGTCCGAGACGTTTCGGATGCTGTCATAGAATTCACGTCATCAAACTCCCGAGAATGGAATCACGAATTAGATGAGGGTTTCACATGGTCGAAGAATATTAATGAAAAAAGGTTACCCTTTGAGCGTGACAAATGACGCCGGGTACCATTTTGATTATTGTTCACGAGTGTAGTCATGCATAAAAAGGACGAATTCACATTAATAAACATTTAACAACGCAGAAATGTAACCTGGCATCGGATTCTATTTACGTTATATTGCTAACTATCAGACATGCATCGCTGAACGTGGTGCACGAACGTGCTCCGATTGGTTAATTCCTTTCAATGGCATTCAAACATTCAACAAAAAATCCAGTAAGGATCTCAACGAGAATTGAACTGTCTGAGTCGATTTCAGTGCTAGATGGCCGGGATAATAACGACCCTCCAATGTCAACGGGAGGGAATTGCCCAAAGGGTTGATTTTCTTAAGTTATTTCCCTTGATGGTAGCAATGCAAATATTACCAGAGTTCTTCCTAGGAAGAACAAAGTTTTTCTTTGATAAATTTCTTTCCGTACCATGAGAATTTACTGTCTTTGGTCGCGAACGTTATTCTAGTGTCACAGCGAGTTTATGTCAACATTTTTGGAGATGGAACAATGCTTTTCACCATTTATATCGCTCATTTTCTGAAAAATGAATTCCTGTAAATATTCACCCCAGTGATTTTGAGGATGTCCCAAGATCTCTCTATTTTTCGCTCGCCGTGTAAAATGTTTCTCTAAATGAAACTCAGCGTACAATAATTCCACTAATTATCATGCTTCTGATAAATTTTTCGGCGCATCATTGAGATTTTTGATGTTTTAACATTTTACATGCCAAGAACTGTGGCACACCCTCTTAGTTGTATTAGCAACTAAAATTTCGAATGTTGGAGAGCGTTAAGATGTAGCCAGAGTGCAATATAAAATTGGACATTTAAAAATCAGATAAAAATACAAAATTAATTTGTTGTCGTCCATATCAAATGAGTTTGTAATTTTCCACAGACTTTGTGGAACACAAGTCAAACTCATTTAATATGGACCTCGAACAATTCCACGAAGGGAAGCCTGAAAGTGTAAAGTATAATTTCTTGTCATCTGAAATAACACTGATTCCCGGAAGGCATGGTAAAATTCATGAATTCTGTTGGCCATCCTTGATGCCCCCTTGCATTTGCGAGACGCAGCGAAATAAGTTGATCGGTGGTCACGGAGCGGGAAGAGCGGGCTCGACTGTCAACATCGGTTAGAGAAGTCCTCCGCCATTAAAAAACTCGGCGGAAGAATAAACTTGCGAGTCGCTGTCGAAAAGTGTTTACTCGTGTGCTATGGAAACAGTTAACCTCACTGAAACTACCGGTGTTTTCTGTTACGTGAACAATTACCATTTACCATTATATTCAGTTAATGGGATCATTTAATTTGTATGCCTCTTTTTATTACAATACCTTGATTGTATTCGGTGATTTATTAATTAAAGCATTGAAATCTCATTCTTTTACCCTTTAAAGATTCGAACAAAACACTCTCTACCCGAATCCCTACGCACACGATAACTTCAACAACTTCGTTTCATAACTCGCGGGTTTGTCAATTCCTCTTCGGTCCGAAGTTCAATCATAAAAATATCCATCATATAATCTCCTGAAAATGTATTCAAATAAATGGCGAACGTGATCACAACCATAATTAATTATATCCATAAAAATGTACATACATTAACGACCTCATTGTGAGTGATAGATCTGATCAGATTATTCAAAGGAATTTGGCGAGGGCGCCCGTTTTGCCTCTTACTAAGCTCCGCAGTGGAGTGTGACATCCACATAGTCAGGGAAGGCACGTGGGAGTTACGATCCCTGTGCCGACTGCGGTTTCAGAAGTCCTGCAACTTGGAAAATCAGGCAGCCTGGGTTTGACGGAAGTAAAGCTCGCTCTTGAACCCTGGGCCCCTCTGTTCAGAAGCTGAACGCTCAACTGACTCAGATATCATGAATCGTCCATCATGCATTAATGGTTGACCTTATGAAAGTTGTGCGAGTCTGTCGAAGTATCAGAATTATAGCCAACCAACCACATAGCCACCAACATAGCCACCGTTCACCAACTCACGAGATTAGTTTAATAAAGAGCTATATTAAACTGTACCATGCATTATTGTATTAATAGGGCTATAAATAGTTGTGTTAATAGAGCTATTATTGCAGTATTTGTAGAGCTATAAATTAATCGAACCGTGGTCTACAAACTACAAAGGCACGCTGAAGACTACAATGATCAAAGTTTTATTGATAAGTGGGTCTCAGTGCGGCATGTTCGAGGCCCATCTGCGAAGAAGGGAACCGGCAGATTGAAACAATGATGAATTGGGAAGAAAGAGCCAATCCAAGGATGGAGATTCTTCCGCTTCTGTTTGAGGGACCACTTGTGAACGAGATTGAGTTTGAATTTGACCTCCTTCACCTCTCCACGGCCTTCACCCTCATTTTATGATCATAGCTGGCGTTGGTAAAAACTCATTAAATTTGCAGAGGGGCGCTGATTTTGGAAAATTTTTCTTATAAATATGGGAAAGCGAAATATTCAATTGGTCCATTACATTTGGCTTAGAAACGTTACCATGGATTTGAGGGGTGTCAGAAGATTCGCCGAAAGGTGTTTGGAGACTATAGATGGTCTAAGGAGCGAAACTCGTCCCTGTAAACTTTTTGGGTCAAGTACATGATCTCCGTGAGCAAGCCTTCATGCCGGCTTGCTCACATATGTCAGTATAACAAATTTAGGGCTCTCAATTTAAGACATGGATAACTCTTTCCTTATGCCGTAAATGAATTAAGGTAAAATAGTTTGTAAAATATAATTGCTATATTGGTAAAGATATAACTACAATGATTGTAAAACTAATTACAGCTAAAATAATTTATAACTCACATAGCTATAATTTATGGTGGTATTAAATTAATACAGCCCTACGCTATGGGCGAATAACTTTTCTAAGATACACCTGCCAAACTACAAGGAGATTTTACAAGTCCGCCCTTGTAGCGAAGTAGTGAATATACAACGTAATTGGTCAGGGTTCGTAATCTGTGAGAAGAGATTTGTTTTCAGGGATATTCCGTTAACCAGAAGGACGAATTAAGGGCAGTACACCGTACACCGGTGGAGAGTAAAACTGTGAACCCGAGCCGTTATCCCCTTTCAATAGGTAGGACTTCAGGAAATCGCGAGGTCAAGCCTCCAACCAGTGTGATACATTACGTTGCCTAGGCTAATTCACGTAGGCGTTGCGTTAGGATTATTTATATTTTTTTTCATTTCGTTTCAAATGTTGAAGAATATAGTCGTAAGCCTATGGATTTGGTGAGAAAAATTGAATACTGAGTACTATATCTTTCTTTTTGATATAATCGCTCGCAAAGACACAAGGAGGAGGATGTGAATAGGCAAATTGACCTATTTTTTGAACTGACTAATTACCTGCAGAAAATACGATATGTTAAGTGGAACAAGAGATTAAAAAATGATTTCGATAAGTACGTTGGCAGTTGTTGTTACTGTGTACAACTATGATTGTAACTAAAACTCAAATTTGATTCAGCTCAAACCCTGTTATTAGGTCAGTGCCATCACCAGATTTCCTCCTTAACCCTCCGCCGTCCCCACTCTACCCCGTTCTCAATCCATTAAGAGTTGCAAATGAACCCAGCTCACCAGACAATTAATGAGTTAATTATTGATGAATTCCTCCGCCTACTTCGATAAATTATGACCATTCAACCTCGTCTGACCCAATGGGGTTCAGAGTATCCATTACGAGACGTCGGTCGAAACGAAAATACGCATACATATGCAGTCAAATTTCAGCGATTTCGTTCCCGGAAGAGAGACGTGAAAACATAAATGAACCGAGTGACATTTGGGTACAAAAACCAGAGAATGAGTGAAACCATGAGCAAAATCACTGCGGACAGGGACTAGAAAGGAGCATCGAAACCGGAGCAAGGAGCAAATTCTTCTTTGCTTCGCATCAGCAGAAACTCGTGATTCCTTCTTTCGTAAAATTAAGTTTTGTATGTTAAATCAATTGATTGATCTTGGGGACGCATTCATCCAATTTTCTCTCATAATATTTCGAAAGCATTCGCAATGAGTCTCAACGAATGGCGATGCGTTCATCTCTGAGTGGAAACCGGAGTTTCCTTTTTTCCCGCCACCATCATGCAGAGACTAAAACGTAATCAGATGCAAAGGAGTCTATCGGAGAGTATCATTTCCTTCCCGAGAGTCTAGTGTCAGCTCGGATCGATAGACTTACACTCTTTTATTATGCATTTTGTTTCGTACTGTGAGGCGGAACGTGGTAGTTTCTATTCACTCCGGATCGAAAGGGATCCTGGTCGTTCCGTTTCGATTGCCGTCTCTGCTCCATTGATTCCATTCGTGGGCACGCTAATGATTTGAAATAATGTTCGAAAGCCCAGCAGCAAAATGTCAACCCGCATTGCTTTTTCGCTCTTGGTCGTTAATTTCCAGCGGCGGTGGGCGGGCGGAGGGATACGTACATTCTCTCGAAGACAAAATAGGGCGTGGTAATGCGATAGAAATCAGTGGACACAATTTGAAGGAATAGCAAAGGCAATATTTTGCGTCGCCCAATTTTTGCACTCTACATAAAATGGACTAGTTGAATTATCATGTAAGACTCTGACAAATAATAAGGGCCATTTATCCCACGCTTTATCCGTAGTTCAATCATTCAGTTGTCTTCTAACCAATGGTATGTTTCGTCTGGATCGAATTAAGGAAAAGAAGAGCTAATATATCCGTTGCCATTTCAGTGATCTCTTGAACTATTATTATTCCCTGTTTTCTTCGGGTAGTCCTAAATACGCACATTTTTCCTTCCACGCTACCTCGCCTGTCGAAAGTTCTCCTGGCTTTGTTTTCTTCTCCGTCACTTGGAATACTTTGTATATCCAAAATTTCTCTGTTGACTCCTAAATTAAACCATTCACTTGTTCAAACTTCTCAAACCAAATCGGAAACTCCTTCATCACTCTCTCTCAGATTCGTATTTTCATCAAATTTCCGTTTTTTTCTAGAACCTTTTCGTAAAAGAAAAACCGCCCCGGAAAACTACGGGTAACTTGAAAACGTCGGCAGTGAACGTGAATATTAAATGTAAATGAATTAATCAAGGAAATATGTTTGTATATTCAAACATATTTAAATGATTAGCTTGTGGTAAACCTGGTGTATATTAATATAACTTCGTTTTATTCGATGGATTTCACGTGGAATTATTTTCTTGGGTTAAAAATATATATCCGTACTTTACAGCTCTTGAGAAATATAAAGATGGCGTCAAAGTATCCTAAAATATCACTGAAGTTCGATTTATTCTTGAATACTATTGAAACATTTGTTGGCAGCCGACCGAGTGGTGGGTGGATGTATGTGTTTCCAATGTGGCACCACCGCGACGCCGAGAGGCAGGCCATCCGACAAAGGGAAAACCAACCACCGTTCAATCGGTCTGGAAGGCCTCTTCTGGTAATCGCATCGTCACGGTGCCATGATCCTGTAGAGAAAAGGGATTATTTCTTTTTTTCGTTTATGAGTGCCGGAGGAGAGTTTGGAGGAATTTCTTTCCTTGGCTTATTTCTTTGGTGGATTTGGTTTGCAGAAGCTTCGAGCCAACCCTCAGGGATTGCCTCAAAAAACAAACACCCGGTCGTAAATCAAGATAGTAGCAGTCACTTATAATGTCCATTTGCCTTAGATGAAAGATGGTGAATTTGGCAAACAATATCAAGGTTTTTCGTTGAAAAAACATTGGTCAAACTATGTCAATGACCTTCATGGAAATTGGAGATCTCATACATCATTGCAGTCGATTGATCTTCGCAGAGCCTTCTAAAATATGTTTTGTTAAATGCATATTTAATTTGAAATTCTCCTCGCTAATATTTTACATAGGTGGATCCTTTTTTGCCTTGAGGTTGTTTCTTTAAGAATATAAATAATTTTTTACATCTTCCAAAAAGTTAGGAATTTCCTCAGAGACGTCTGGCAAAATATGTTTAGCGCATATGATAGGAATGTGCATTAAAATACTTAGTAGGAGGAGGGAATACTAATATTGCTTCCACACCAACGCTAAAGCAAAAAAAAACTCAGACTGGGGCCACTTCAACTACTGGACACCATTAGAAAACATTTTCATGTCGATTCTCATCCCTAAAATGACGTAATCAATATCATTGCCCTCGGGGAATAAACTATTCCTGGAAGATTTCCCGTGCGTTTTAAGGTTTTACGTGACACCATTTTCAATAAACCCTCAGGTCGATTTTGATTTTTTTCGATCACGCACATAGGGAAGGAAATTACTACTTTCCAGTGACCGGAGAAGGCGCTCATTTTCTACCGGATTCGAATCCTGCATGAGAAACGTGTGCAGGCTGGAACAGTTTGACTCGGTCGAATGCCCCGCCGTCCGTTCCGCCAGCGATGCCACAGCTGACGCTCGGGCGTCGAGCAGCGAGCGAGAGAGTGGTCCCTCCAATAACGGATCACTTCTTTTAAGTCCCCCCTCTTCAGGAGATGACGCGAACCAGATGTCTCTCTAGCTTTGAAAAATCATCGGCGTCGAGTGGGTTGGGTGCCCTCAGGAGATCAGCGTGCATTGACATCGCATTGAAGACGAATTTAGAACATCGAAGGAGGAGATTTCTGCGAATAGTTAGTTAATTAGAATCGCTGGCGAATTCAGTCGTGGTGCTATTCGGTCATGCTTAATTTCCTCTCCTTCCACGTCGCAAGGCAGTTAACAGAAATATTTTTGAGAATGCATTTATTCTGGTAAGAAATCACTGTGTTTTGCCGAAAGAAGTACTGCGTGCTTCAAGTATTTCATACCCTGCGTCAGCATCGGGTTATGACTACATTATGACCACCATGTTTCGTTACAGAATAACGTATTTAGGTTAGACCTGAAGATGTTATTTTGTTACGAAAATTGGTTTAGGGTGTAGCAATAAATAAGTTTATAAGTGGACACGCTAAGCATCGTTTGAAATTGGCAATTATTCTACACCGACAACATTTTTTTCGCGATTGTCAGCATTGCCATGTTCTGTTATCGCTGGCATTAGCTTTACCATCCGGCCAATAGTCGTGCACTCGACTCGCCAAGGATAATTCTACGCTTGCCAAGAAGATAGAAGATCTGGTGAATGAAAGGAAAGTTTTACACGTATGTAGATATTCATCAACATTTTCTCAGTATATGCACCCAGCCTTTAATCACCAAACCTTTTATAACAAATTTATGAAAGACAACGGACACAAGCATGGCTCATTGATATCTTGGGAAAGGAAAAAAATGTTCAATCGGTGCCCGTGAAAGATCGAGGACCGAAAATATATACAAACCGCAAATTTAAAGAAGAAGCATAAGCAGATAATTTGCCCATATTTAAGTCAAGAATAATATTAATTTTTTAAGGAAAGTTCACGGAGAAAATACTTTCACTCTGGGGTGATCAAACCCCGATTCGCATCCGTGATGTGTGATATTGAAGGGGTCACGATCTGTACCCTTCGAGTGTATTGGGAGAACGAATATTGAAATTTTGAAAATGTTGCAAAAATAATGAATGATTAAAGGATTTTGTGTTTGAATTTTTCATCAGCATTCAGAGTTACTTTGTGGTATGCTTGAGTATTTATTGTCTTCTTCAGCGAGGGTCAGACGGTATTAAAATGGTACACCCACGAGTTTTAGAGGAAATCACTGCGTCTACTAATGAATCACGTGGTCTTCCGGAGGTCCGTATCTTTTTCCCTAAAAGCACATTCGACTCGTGCACTTCGGGGTATGCATTTCTGCCCAAGGCGGGAGGCCCCATCTCTATCCTGGGAATCTCTCGCCCTCACCTTGAGACTATCTCCATGGAGATGGAAGGGAAAAAAATTTTCAGTTGGTCTCCTGCGGAGAAACGACTTTTTTTTGATAGAATGAAATTTGAAAACAATTACTACGCAACAATTCGCTCGCTCCTTCTCGATCCGTCTCAGGGAGAGGGCCCAAGGAGGGCCCGCTTGGCCCACGGCTCCTCTACCCTGGACTCCTCGTTCCCATTCTGAGCCCTTGCCCTCACCCTGGGCCCACACACACCCTCGAGACCTCTTGGACTCCACCCTTACCTTGACACTGTGACTAGGGGGCTAGGTGACAGCAGATGCTTCAAGGACTCCATGTCGCTCCTAGAATAAAAATCTATCCATCTCTCTCCATCAGTATTTTCCTCCCCTTTCCTCCAGGATCGAACTTGTTGACCTCCGATGTCCACTGGTATTTCTTAGGTAATTATTTTTGCTGGAATTAAATTTAATTTCATAATATGATGCCATTGCAGTAATGAGATTATTAATCGAGAGGAATATAGAACACAACCAGGAGGTATTTGCCTGTTTCGTAGATTTCGAAAAAGCGTTTGATAGAGTGAATTGGGAAAAACTAATGAGTATATTGCAGAAAATAGGAATAGATTGGAGGGAAAGGAGGCTAATCCGCAACCTGTACATGTCTCAGACTGCTCAGGTGCGGGTGGGAAACTGGGAGTCAGGATGGGCAGTGTTAGGAAGGGGTGTAAGGCAAGGTTGCCCATTATCACCGTTGCTTTTCAACCTGTATGCAGAGGAAATGATCAAAGAGGCATGGGGAGAACTCGAGGTAGGAATGAAAGTGGGTGGGGAATTCGTAAAATCAGTTAGGTTTGCCGATGACCAAGCTTTAGTTTGTCAATCAGCCAAGGGGCTGCAAGCATTGCTGAGTGAATTGGAAATTCAGTGCGACAGGTATGGGATGAGAATCAATATTAATAAAACAAAGGTTATGCGATTTTCTAGAAAGAAAAAGGCCAAGCTTAACATTAAAATAGGAGGGCAAAAACTAGAGCAGATAGAACAGTTTACGTATCTCGGTAGTGTCTTGGACCAACACGGTCAAAGTAGTAGGGACGTAAGGAGAAGAATTGCGCTAGGCAAAGAGGCTTTCACAAGGAGGAGGGAGTTGATGACAGGGACTTTGAGTAAGGATGTTAAGAAAAGACTCGTAAAAACTTTGATATGGAGCGTAGCTATGTACGGTGCGGAAACGTGGTCATTGAAGCAGGAGGATACACGTAGATTGGAGGCTTTTGAAATGTGGGTGTGGAGAAGAATGGAGAAGGTGAAATGGACAGAGAAGAAAACAAATGGGGAAGTACTTGGTATGGTGGGCGAAGAGAGGGGTTTGTTGGGAGCAATCCTATGGAGGCAGGAAAAGTGGACGAAGGGGGTGTTGACCGGCAGTGGGATGTTGAAGACTGTGATAGAGGGTAGGATGTTGGGCAAAAGAGCAAAGGGAAGGAACAGGATAGGGATGTTGGACGGGATGAAGGGAGGAAGGAAGTACTCAGAGATGAAGAGGGAACTGATATAGAGTAGGATGATGGATTTTGTGTTTTGTTAGGAGTAATAAAATATTTGTTTGGTAGTTGTGTCCATCCAAAAACCTACCTTAACCGGTAGATTACCTTAAAAAAAATATCTCTACATCCTATCATCTTTGATTGTTATTCTTTCGGCAGTTTCCATGGGATAATTATAAGATGACACCTACCATTATAAATGAACTGCTTTTCCAAAATCTGTGTGAACTCGATTATGATCGAAGCTTATAATTTTTAATAATAGTATGTAGTTTATTTCCACGATGTGTATAGGCGCCTCCCATTAAGAGATGTTGACGTCACCCCGGATTGAAATCGGGATCCATTCGGTAAGTAACCAAATGCTCAACCCACCAAGCTATCGTCAAAGTCCTTTAATGAATGAATTTATCATTGAGTTTGAGTTACTCGAAGTCAATGTGATCTATCATAGTATATCTTACCCCCAAACATTTTCTTACATTCTCAAAAACATAAATATCTGAAATCAGATTTAAAGAAACGTAATACCATTCAAAGTAAAACCCTAAATGCTCAACGTTAAAGCTCAGTCATTATGACGTAAGAAACACTCTTCTTGGAATTAGTATGGTGAACAAATATTTCAAATCTTTCTAATTCACCACATCTCGGAACGCAGCCCAGATTGAAATACTTTTCGGTAATGGGATGCTGTGGGTATGATTTCGGTCATCGTGTGAAAGTTATATACCCACTACAGTCGTCATACTGGCTTGAGATGAATGTTACATCTATCACGCGTATGCACTGTTATCTGATTTAATTAGGATATTCTAAAGAATAATTCTTCGCCACGTTTTAAATCGAATTAAGAAAGATATGTAAGTGGAACGTGGCATGCAAAGATTTCTTTCAGTGGAAACAACTACTTAGGCGAATGGAACTAGTTTGCGCGTAAGAAAACGGTTCATAATAACCATAAATGGAGTTAACCTTTTTACGCCTGTGGGACGTGGAGAGAGCAAGAGCAGGGAAGAAACACTGTTGGTGAGGGAAAACTGTTGCTTCATTGGAATGATGAAATTAAAACGGATGGACCAAAGAACTAGTACTCACTTTAAAGAGTTGATCGAGAGAGACGCCTGTATGGAAGACGCTTTATGAAAAGGAAAGGGGCACTAATGAGAGCCAAGAATTCGAATATGACCATAATGGAAGACACCGCCGACGAAAAGAACTACTGAGTAAGATCACGGGAGAATAATGAGAAGAATTTGTCGAAAGATATTTGCGAAATAACCGTGAAGAAATATAGAGATTGGCAAGTAATAAGATGGCATGCTAAGCTGCTATAGACAAATTTATCTTAAATCTTTGGCGATGAAACCATATGAAATTTGAGCATATAAAACCTAATTTTTCCAGAGTTTTCCCTTGTTTATCGAGCTATAAGTACTAAAATTAAAATTTTGTCACGTCAATCACGGTAATTTGTATGATAGCTCAATATCAAATAGGAAAATATTTTTGCATCTCAACAGGACATTACCACCGAAGAAAGCTAAGCCTCTTTGCTTTGAATAGTTACAAGAGAATTTTTATTTTTACCTGGGCATACGCTTATGCTCTATATAGTTTTAAAAACTATTATAGTGGCCAATATAATTTCACCCGAGGCCACTGGCTAGTGACACTAAAATGCTTATTCTCCAATTATTACTTTTTACCAACTTATTTATTGGATTATTAGAAACCTGATGAATGTTTACGCAATGCATAATTTTTTCGAATTTTCAAAAGCGTTAACATTTAGCCGCTATTAGATAGGCATTCTGTAAATATTCATCAGGATACGTATATTTGCAAATTTTTATGACATATTCATCAAATTTAAAAAAAGTTATGTAGAAAATTAATTCAAAGATGTGCATTGCGACGTAGTAAAGTTATATTCAATAAATTCCAAATGGGTTTAAATTTGATTCAGAGCTAAATATCTAATGTCTTGCCTGATGAATGTTATTTGGTCTCGTTTATATCTACTAAAATACTACAAAAGATGCAATTTGGCCTTATTTCCCTATTTTCAATTCTGGACACAGCCATCATATAGCTCCAATATCACAGCTGTTTTATTTGTGAAATGCATCTAAGACTTGTCTTACAATTCTTCATAATGCCATATTTGAGAGATTCCACATTCTATAAAATGACTTTAAGATATGGTAGTTAATGGGCAGGAACGTCTGACCACGTACAGGACCTGTATGTCATCAATTGACAGATGGCTTTGTTAGCAACGGAGCCATTATTATGGTGGGGAAGTGATCCTGCAATCAGAGTATCCTTTGATTATGTTTATTTAAGGAAAGAAAAATAATTGCCAGAATTAATATACTTCCTGCTGAAACCTCAGGTATGGCCAGTTTCACGTTAATCCTTTGCCCGAGTTAGTAAAATCTAAATCATAAATATCAAAATCTAGGAATTCTAAAGGAAAAACTCTTTAAATACCATCGTATCGAGCTCCGATGAGGAGGAAAAACAAAAATTATTTTTGCGCACAACCACCCATTGAATGAAGGGTGAGAATAGTGCTCGTCTCTATTTATATTCACATTTCTTTAAGGAAATCGAATAACGAATGCTAATGAATATTTTAAGACATTTTTTGTGGCTTCCACTTATTTCTATTTTTTCCTTCATTTAGCAAAAAAATCGGAATGGTGACGCTCTAGTTGTCCCACCTGATCATGGTTTATCAGTTTAATTAATTAAAAAAGCAATCAGAGAAGGAGATGATGGGACTATCTCCGCCCTCATTGATCACGCTCCCTAATCCCGCCTTGGTAACTTGGCTGTTGGCTTTACGATGAAGTCACTTTAAATGTGTTTTTATCGAGGACGTTGATTTACTATTCTATTCATCTAACTAGCGGCTTAAAAAATCATTCGAAAACAAATGGAATAGACCGCGTGATGGGAGTTGAGTAACGCTTATGAGCACGTCTCGTAAAATATGCTTACGCGGCGCATGTTGCAAACCCGTAAGGCTCACATGCTAATGGAACGCCTTCGTAAACGAAATGAAATTGCGGCAACGTCCCTCACCGGCAGAGGGGACTCACTTCCCCGCCGCGCCGCTCACATCAGGGTGGGGTGGTGGAGTGACTCATCAGACCCGAGACGGATTCCCATGCCGTCGCCTGGGTGAGCGCGTTTTATGTGCATAAAACGCTCTTCAACGGGATCGTTTCCTTTGCAGAAGTTCGTTAACACGCTCCTTAAATGCGTGTCCACTAATGAGCCATATGAATCCAATTGGGCGGCAAAGATTATTTTTCTCCCCTTCCCAACTCCCTCGAGGAAGTCTGGGAGGCCCTCCTTCCCCTTTCCAGTCCAAAGAGACCGAGCTGGACCTGACAAAGTGGACTGCTGGCCATTATCAATCCGCTTGGTTTTCTCCGCTGAGCCGCCTCGCAGGTGAAGACCTTCCGCGACCCACGTGCCTTGGGATCAGGTGGGCGAGGAACCTCCTCACCTCGTGACTCACCTCTACCCAGCGCCAAAGAAGGAGCGGTGGCACGATTGTGCACTACCACGCCTCCTCCAGGTTGGCACCTACGACTGCGGGGGGGGGGGGAGGGGGGGGGGTTGCAGGAAGAGGGGGAGAGGAAGTCTTATCGCCCACGACAAGTCCCCCAAAGAACAAGTTCCCCCTCCTCCTTTCTCCATCGCGAGGTGATATGCAAACTGCCCACCTCGACTGTTACGAAAAAGCACGACGAGGAGGAAAGGGGAAGGAATAATCGCGAGGAAAAAAGAGGGAGGATGAAACAGTCACTACTGTAAAGCTAAAGGAGATTTTGAATCGGCGGCGACTTCACCCTTGTCCGGTAGCAGGGATTCAATTGCCTTCGTAGGTTAGGTCCCTAGGTTAACGAGTTGAGATTCGCGGTGTCTTGCTGTGTAACGCGATTGGATTGCACTGCCATGTTTTCAATAGTCCATATTAAGGACTTCTTGGGCCTTGAGCCGTGAATCACTATGGAGATCGTTCGTAAGGACTTCGAGGTTCGAGAGTCGGTCGCTTGCGAAGGAGCTGGTTGAATGGACCAGAGGGTTACTTTAATGAAGCCTGATTCATCTTGCTATTGATCACATTAATCCCAATGTATTTACCACAATCAAACAGAAAATTTATTCAGGGGACTTTATTAGCCCCGTATCTTCAAATTTCACTGGACTTTCAGATTTAAATTTACTAAATAATCACACAGTTCCAATTTTTATATAATCACGCAGTCTTTACCGAATTATTCAAATAAATAAATATATAAATATATTATTTATTTATATAATATAAAGGATGACCTTATACACCGGAGACACTGGGATAAGTGTATAAGGTCCTCAAAGGGAGTACGTCGAAGGGGACTAAGGCCTCATTACTCTAGGTGGGCTATTTTTCTCAAAATACTTCATGGCTGGATCCTTTCCGGACAGATCTCTTGTGTGCAACAATTTTTTTCTGGGGAAATGAAGCATGTTCAATAAAAATTAAATAGCCATTCAGGAAACACTTTTTTACTGGAAACTTCGTTGGTTCTTCTGTCATGGCAATTAGTTACCAAGTATAGTTTTAATAGATGGTTCTCCGCGCAATGAAAAGGGTTAATCAAAAATCGTATGTTCCATCTGTCCAACTTTTTTGTGCATCAATTAATAATAACAATAATGAATACCTTTCTCTAATTCATGGGTTACCAATTAAAAATATCGAGTCAGGATGGCCAGGAGACCGCGGAAATCTTACATTTCAATACGGTTCAAATGGACAGGAAACATATAATATCAACTCTTTGATCGTTTATGTATTATACAAATCCTATTCAAAGGGAGGTAATGCTGAGGCGATCATAATGGATGGCTGCGTTTTATTGACGATTTAAATTCTTTCGGATGTTTTATGGATGGTTGTAATTTAAATGGAAAACTTGAGCAAAAGCGAAAATAAATGTGAATGGCGGACGCGTGCAATCGGGTTGGAGATTTCAATAGGCGGAGCACGTAGGAGCGATCCGGCGGCACCGAATTTGTCTTTGTCTACATCAATACAACAAAAGACTGTCGCTTTTTTCGCCCCCTCGCAACAGTCACGATGCATTAGAGTGTAAGAGCGTCCATTTTTTTTCACTTGCGTCCCATAATGTGAATTAAACGAAGCGGGAAGTGGGTCACTTACGACAGCGGGCAAGGCAAACCTTTCCACTGTCTTGAACATTCCCCTGGCACGCACCGGTGATTAATTATCCTGAGGTTAGGAATATTTAAATTTGAACCGTTTTCAGTGTAAATCAATAACCAATCAGTATAGGAAGTGACAAATTTAGACAACGGAAATTCTGAGGTTTATGAATGCACCCAAAATTGAAAAGATTTGTATTTGTTATTCGCACCTGTGTCAATAATAATTAATAAATAGTCGACGATATTAAATAAATCATAACCTTTCTCTCTCAACTTTTTTTGTATGTTTTCGATTATATTCTTCATAATCTAACATTAGCATTTACTGAATAATTACCCTAGTAATTTTCCTTTTCATTTTTTTTATCATTTAATTTAATTTTTACAAATAATGGAATGATCAAAAAGTAGGAAACCAAAATCAAAAATTAAAAAAGTAGGAAAAAACTAGAGGAGGTGGAATAGTTGGTGGTGTTTTGGAGGAAAATGAACGTAACAGTGGGGAAGAATTGCGTTAGTGAAAGAAGCACGCAGGAGACGGTGCTTCGGCAGCTACGCTCAGTAAATACGTTAAGAAAACATCTGTAAAGACATATTTGGTGCGTACCGTTGAGCATTCGAAACCTGATCTTTGAGGCGAAAGGGTGGATGCATGTAGATTAGCGGTTTTTTAGATGTGGGTATGAAGAAGAATGAAAAAAGTTAGTTGGAAAAAAGACTAATGGGTAAGTTTCATATTTTGTGGGAGAAAGAGGAATTTCCTTGTCAAAATTCGAATGAAGCAGAAAAAGTGAGCAGAGGAAATGTTGACAGTTATTGGAAAGGCCATAAGAGAGAGGTGGAGAGAAGTAGAGAGAGAGAGAATGTAAGGTAACCGGGGAAGAGGATAGACACACTGCGTAGTTTAAGGCGAGAAATGGTCGAATGGGAATATATTAATGACCAAATTAAAGCACCTTTCCACGAGATAAAACATTTATTACTCACCAGACCATGTACTATATAATCTTCAGCCACAGAATGAAGATGATGTAGTACATGGAAACCTATTCGGTAATAAAATTTCAACCGATGTAAAAAGGCTACTATTAAGTTATTAAGAGAAGAATATACTTGTTCAAGTAGGTCGCAAGTGTCCAGTGGGTAGAGCGTTGGACTGCTGGTCGATGTGTGAATTTTACATGCCGTCTGGCTTAGTACTGGGTGAACTAAGATCACCTACCAAACGGACCTTCAGGTTGATTACTTTGTTTATGGTTATACTTATTGAATTGTTTGAAAGCGGGCGGATAGAATGAAGAACTGAGAAAGGAATGAATATAGGACAAACAAGTAAATTTCATGTGAAATTGAATAAAAAGCAGTTATTAGAGACTTCAATATGTAGAGTACCGAACCGTATTTGTATTTTCTTCCGATTTATTACCAACATTTATCCTCATATTATTTTACATCATCAACTCTTGTTTAAACAAAATGTTTTGCGCAATCGGTTTCCAAATGACCGAAGTTAATTCTCTTTCTTTACTGTCATAATACTCTAAAAATATTTAGTTCCTCCTTTCTAGCGCTTCTAAGTCGTATATATTCAAAGACTTAGTTCCCATGCTTTACTTGAAGTACATTCTCATCAAATTTCCTTCTGGCCGATGATGATTTATTACGACATGCATTAAGTTGGCTTATTGAGTTGGAGTAAATCCGATCGTAAAAAGTATTACGAGCCACCAAAGGTACAGGTGGAGAACAGATGCGGACAGGGTAATAAACGTACTTCCAATAGCGTGGACAGTTTTGAAACTCCTGCTATTGAATCCTTTCTTTTTTTTGATGAGGCACATATGAGAATCAATAATACATATAAATTCCGCTAAGCACACATGCATGTGAAAAAAGTTCAAATTTCACAATATATGTAAATCGAACGGAGAGTTATGAGCGCCAACAGCAATCTAGCAGGATAAGTGCTTTATCATTCAAGCCATTAAGAGAAGTTGGATTCGAAGTGAATTCCGGCAATGAGGATGAGTCGTAGAGTTGAATATTTCTACCGAACCATCTTAGAACGTTCTTAGATTGATTTTGTCCTGGGAATAACATTTGGGCGGTATTTTCCGAGGCCAAGTCTTTTTCAAGGCGACTTAGGTTCCGTTTAAAAACGGGTAACACCCCGTGGACTCCTCAGCTAAACCCAATATGCAACGTTCTTATGGGCAGAACTCTTCAAGAAATCGAAAACAACCCAAGGACATGAACTAACCCTTCTTTGTGTCAATTGAAGACACCGCAGGGTTTTGTATGAGGTACCCTCATCCCTCACCTTATAAAATCCAACCTACCAGTTGATTACTGCGGTTGCATACACATTCTTTAAAATCTATCTACTTCCAACGCTTAAATCAATATAAAGTGTGGTATACGCAAGGAAAAATTGAATGCTGAGTAAAGAGATTCTATTTTAGTTACCATTTAGTTGAGCCTATTCCTCCATCACTGTTGATCTTCGACTTTTGCACTGCCTTGAACAAGATTCTCCCATCGGCTTTAACACTATACTGACCTTTAGAATAGGAAAGGTGGCTGGAAAACTCTGTTTTGCTGTGAAGTGTTAGCGCTGGTGACTCTATATGGTTTGATTTCTTTAAATAATTCGAAAACGACTCCACATGTGACGGGCAAAAGGTTAAACAGTTGGTCAATACCAAAGAATGTTAATCTGCCACAGCGCGGCTATCTCAATGGCAATGTTGAAGCTCGAAGGCTTAGCATCCTATATCAAGCGTTATATTTACATAAATTTCTTCGGGGCTAATGTCAGCTAATAAGCTTAGGAAGTCTTTTTCTCCTCTCTATCTCTGATTGCTCTCTTTTAAAAGAGAAATATTCGAATAATCCGATTCAAATAAGGAAATGAGTTTCTGTGTGAAACCCCAGTTTTTAAAATGAAACTATCTCAAGGAATCATTGTTCATATATAGTAAGAATCATTACAGAATGGTCACAGAAGTTAACATCAATCTTAATCAGTGTTAAGGGCTACAAAACACATCAATATATCGACAAAACATATTTGTTTTTGTCGATTTCTGTTGGAATGTTATTTTTTTTATAGATAGCAGAAATTTGAATTTTAAATGAATTTCACTGCCCTATTATCTAAATATATGACTTAGCTTAGCTCTTATTCAAGATGTTTTGAAGAAGGATTTTACTTATCTTATGAATATTTTACAACGTTTTCTACGGAATAATTCTATAAAATCTCTGTTAGTTTAAAACTTATACTTTAAAACCAACGTTCGATTTTAACCTCTTCCTGTCATTGGACAGGCACCACTAGAGCTTTATGAGTTTTGTACATGCTTCTTGAGGCAATAGAATGAAAGATTATTGGTAGCCTTCTTCTTTGGCAAGGCATCCTTTTATTTATTTGCTAGCAAATTGTCTCCGTAAAAACGTAAAGACTGTGGATGCACTCGTATCTAAAAACGCATACTATATACCTATACTGTTACTGTTGATAAATGGAAGGCAGGAGTTTATCTTTCGAAAAAGTAAAACTTCTCTAACGCAAGGAAACTTAGACGATCGGAAAATAGGTCCAAGGGAAATTAGATTTATTGAACACACGAAACCGAAGAATAGCCGGAAAATGGACCGTACACAATGGGATACCCCGTTAGGATCATAACGGTAGAGAAAGCTTTAGAGGAGGGATTCCAACGGGTGCTTGCCAGGGTACGATTGATGCACGCGGGGAAGCAGGGCAACGTTGAGGGTAAATGGATGACCGTTGCGTAAGGATGAATGGGGAGAGGTGGCTCCCGTTAATCGGATTTAAAACCGATGGGGATTATGATTGCGTCTCTCCTAATTTATAAGCTACCAAGAAGGTATGCGAATCGCTCATAAGTTCTCTTTTCAATTTTACTTGTCACGAACTCTTCCTCAAAACGTCCCCCATTCGGCCAGTTTTCTCCTCCGTTAAGCTTGAGCTACGTGCCCATCCACTCAGTTTGTCGCCTCGCCTTCCCTCGCTTGAAGCGCGGGCCTCCCTTGACCTAGAGGCCCAGGCGTCCATGGCCTAGTCACCCGCCAACCCTTCCCCGAGAGCGAGCAGGAGTGGTGGGAGCTCCAACCGCTGTGAGCATGGCGTCGAGGAAGTGACGAAAGGCCCGTACTTGAAAAGATTTCAGGACCCACATCTTTAAGTTTTGATATTTGGGGGAGGGGGTGGTTTGGCAGACGAGGGGTTAGAGGAGTCAGGCAGGGGGAAGCCTGAGATAGGCGTCCCGCCTCGCGAACCACCCTCCATCCCCAAACTCAATGTCAGTGTTTTTATGATTCATTCTCAAAGTGGGCGTTTCAATATTATTGGTGTATTTATTGCAATTATTTAATGTAGAGTATTAATTGATGGACCTCCACGGTCACTACTAACAGGAGTATACGTTTACGAAATGAGAGGTAAATACGATATTACTCGTATGTCGCCAAGTCTGTGGTGGCCGAAGCCCAACTATCATTATAATAAATTTTTATCATTACCATATCATTAAAAAACAAATAGTTTGTAGACTAATAGATATGAGACAGTTTTGTAGTAATTTTAGGAAGCCTTGTAGGTGTTTCAGTATTCCAGCTAGTTAGGTTATCACTCTACTTCTTTTACATACTCTTCACTTAACGTCCATATTTTACTGAAGATGCCATGCAAACGTTTGCAATCGAGTGGCTGGGGTCCAATAATGAAAACATGATAGTAATATGTATAACGATCAGAATTTTAAAACAATGCAAGACATCGGTGTATCCTTGAGAATCTTTCGCTTGGTACATCCTTCCCACTCCATGAGCTGCGGTAGACGTGAGACTTTGGGGATGTTCACCAAATCGACGGCAGAAGTAAAAATTATAACGTACCCAGAAAGCTCCGAGCTCATATCGCACCTTAAACTGGTTCAAGGGAAGTCCATGGCGCTAGGACGAGGCATCCTTGCCCGAGGCGGGATTCGAAACCGCGTCCTTCGGATTAACCGGAAAAAGGCCAATCCGAAACCAACCGGTGCCCACGATTTCCTCACCGGCCTCGTTGTGTAGGCGAGACTTTTTAATGCTTGAAACTTTTTGCCTTCGAGGTTTAGACTTTCATTTTATAGCTCCGTCTGCAGTCGTCCAGTGACGCTGTTTTTTACGTTTATATTAAATTGAAATTATTTTCCTTCGCCTGAATACTTCAAGGATGCGTAATTTCAATTTAGATCCGTGTGGACGTTCCTGTTCAAAGACTCCAGCGTTCATTTTAAGACTACCAGCTTGAAAAGGGCACTGGAGGATTCAAAACAGAAAAAAACTATGCCTGTCTATAATAGACTATTGTAATATCAAGCCTCCGTAGGGATGAAAATATTTTCAACTGTGCAATAGTGTAATTTAAGTAGGTAATCGTTATTAAGGGAAACACATCACTCATGAGATCATGTAAGCCCAGAAGGACAAGTTACTAATTATTTCTAAGTAGCTGTGAGGGAGAAAATTCTGAGCGGAGCATTGCTTCGTGTAGCCTATCATTAGATCCCGGAGTCAATAGAACATCCTGTGCAACAGATGGCGTTACTAATGGAATGTTATAGTATTGATGATGAAATTGCACAAAAGTTGGGTCGGTGCCAACCTCAACAACTATGAAAATAAATCAACATGTATGTGAAATATTAGGGAAAATGGAAGGCAAGATTAGGTCAATTAGTGTCAGCTGAATATTGATTTCTTCATTCTTACGCATACGCAAAAATGTGGAGGATAAACGTTCCATCTCTGATGCATTAAATATGTTGACTATAGACAAAATTATGTGCAGGAAAAGAAAGTGTAAAAATTTAACCGATGCTGATTTCAAAATCCTGTCATTACACAGAACTGACTGAAAAAGATTCTTATCCGACGAATATTTTTTCAAAATTATTCTCTCGTCGGCTCCCGGTGAGCCCATCTCCAGAATCCGTCCGCGTTGTAATGAGGAGCACTCCAAAGGAGAGTGAATAAGTTGGCCGAAGTTGTCGTTATCTTTTGAGAGTAAACCTCCGCTCGCGGTTTCACTTCTTAATTAATTCGAACCACATTCTGCCAATATGTAATATCTTTAAGGTCTTCGTGCTTTCTCGGAAATATTGTCTTGTTTCAAAAATGTATCCTATTGGCACCGATCATTTTTTCCAACAGATAGATATTTTAGTACCCTGTAAAGTGGTGATAGCATTACTTATATTCATTCCGCATTTGATTTATATCATTTATACCATTCCCTCTGTGATACTTGTTTAATGTAATTTTCCATATGGATATCCTGACATTTCCACATAAGTAATTTTCTTTTCCAACATGCCTTTTTTTATATATTCTACTATTTTAGGCTTTATCTCGTGGAAGTATTTATTATCCACACTAAAAGAATTTGTACTTTCCCACTGATTTGTATCATAAGGTACAACATGTTTCCGCGTTTAAACGCGTAGTAACCTTATAATTAAAATCTGTGGAAACGAAGTCTTTTAGTATGGATGCCTTTTTTAAACTGGTTGATTCCATGAGGGAGTGGGAATTTGTCAGTGGCGCTGAATAAACCTTCTTTCATCACGAATCTGATTTTTCAGTTCTTTCCATTGAGCTGTGGATAATTTTTAACATTTAGATATGTCCAAAAGCCCAAATGCTGGAGCAAAAGCAACGAAAGCCTAAGTATACCAGATACGGGTCGAGATTTGCGTAGGCGAATGACACCGGGAATAGAAACTAATATTACCTTTTTTCTTTCGATTCGTCACGAGGGTTTCCATGATTTGATTGAAGGCGTAAGATTAGTAAAATAAAAGGGTTTGGGTCTTGCCCGGAGGCGACATCAATTACACCGCCCCAAGCCGGAACGGCTTCGGAGTCCGGACGTCCTCACGTGATAGGGCACGAGACCTTGGCGGCTGAGTTTGGCGTAATCCTCCTCAGGGACCCACCGTATAAATCGTATGCGCTCTCGAAATTCTGAGCGAACCCATCAATCGATACTCCTACGTTATTTCCGAGAGGATGACTGAATAATTAAGGTTGGTCGGACCTTGATGAGCATATCCTTCGCCGAAGGTAACGCTGAGAGCAGGGAATTTTCGAAAATTATCGTTTATAAAATAGCATCATTAATAATATGTGCCATCCTGATATATGCAAAGCCACAGCAAAGAGCGGAGGTTATCATATAGGCATAATGCTCCTAAGGTTACAATGAATAAAAATTATAAATAAATGAATATTAGTTGCTAATTACTGCACAGTAAAATCCTTCTTAAACGCATCCGTTTGTGAGCACGATTACCAACTTGTAAATTTTAATGTACTTGGGGAAAAACGTCGTAATATCTCAAGCATAGCTGTGTAATATTACTTTATTCTACTTGTGTTCTTACAATAATTCACTATTTTTGATTTGTCAATAGAATTATTTCCAAATAAAAAATTACTGGAATCATAGGAATTGTTATTACTGACTGGAATGAACACTGCGAATAACCAATATGATTATTTCAATCAGTAATGTGGCGCCTAAAAGCCACTTTTTGATAATCACGAGGTTTAAAAACGACAGAAGATGTGGTGCAATTGAAATTTAGGCGGAATAAGCCTCGGGCTCTCCTCCGACACGGTGTTATCGAAATATCTTTTATTGGGGGCTTAAACATTGAAGTCCAAGAAGCAAAAGGTCCAGTTTCCGCCACTTTAAACACTCCGGTCGACCGGTAAGATATGATCTGCTTCATTTTACTTGGAGCGCGGGTGAATGACCCCGGTCCCCTTTACGATATCTACCCTTAGATTGGAGCAATCGAGGTCACCAGAGATTAAACCTACCGTGAATCGACCTAAAATGGGGACCTTCACTTTGGAGAGGAAGAGTGAGTGACAGCTGGAGCTCACGAATTCATTTTCGATTAACCCAGAGACCGACAAATATTCAAGTTTTCCTCTCTGTGATAATGAGTTGTGATTTGGACCGTTGGTATTTATTATCGTCCACGTAAGTTGGCACTCTTTCCGGAAAGTGGAAGTCGTAATTAAATACTGAGAGGAGAGATGAGTCGTAGAGGCGAAATAAGATCACAACAGTAAGTGTGCCGTACCCTAGTTTATTAACCTGGGGTTGAAAAGATTATTTTTGGGGGTGCGAGACGCTATCGATAATCAAATTCGAGTCAAACCTCTGCCGTCCTTTCTTGTTCCTTGTTCTCAGTTTAAAATAACTGACCTATCCCTCTTCCCCCCTCCCATTTTTCCCCACCCCGCAAATGGTATCATAAACACTTACAACGCTGACTCGAAGAACTAAGAACCGATTTATCGTTTTTTCGTATGGGCTGCGGGAACATATTTTGAGAACCAAGAAACCGAGGTTAACATCTTAAGAACAAAAATTCCAACAGATTTAATCTCCTCTAAATCAGGGCAGGAATTCTCGAGTAGAAATTTTAGCTTGTACCTTTCGAGGGAAAAGGCGTCCATTTCTGTCAAATATTGTATCTATAGCTCTTTGGTTAAAGGAGCGAGGGCGGGATTATAGATCATGTTTATGCCTAGTATCCATAACGCCATTTTGCCTGGTAACAACATTTGTGATGTGCGACTATGTATCTTGCCATACAACTCTAATCATTAGTGGTAGCGCCAAATTGCGTCGGTCACGCTATTAATATTCCAACAGTGGACGTCATTTTACCCAACGAAGCAGTAAGTCTATTTGCAAGGACATGCCAAATGACCATTCAGAGCTTTCGAATCTCCAAGCAACCTGGTTCAACATATACCAATAGTCCATCCCACCTGATATAATTAACTGAGTTTTACATGGCGCATCTGACTACTTGTAGATTTTAGCGCCTTCGTTTAACTACGGTTCTCAAAATTTGGGAAGCCATTATTGTGTCTGAAACCTGATTCTGAGGCAGTACTTCGCTACATTTGGGTATCGGTACGTTAGTGGGATATCAGTGTTTATCTTAGGGTATCAGTACCTACGTTAGGGTATTAAAGCAATAAGTACATATTGATGGATATTCAAAGGTAAGCTGATGCTAGTTAGTTGGAGAAATTTGAAGAGAAACCTACGCCTGATCTCCAGCTCACACTTCTAGCGAGGCTTCCTGGAAGTAAAACGTCTCCTCCGACGACTACAGTACTGAATAGATCCCGAGTGTTGTTCACGGGGTGCAAGGAGGGATCGGAATGCTGCTGAATTGTCCGCCGAAATCAGTACTCGAGCCTTCATCGTGGGTTTTCAGTGCTGTACCAACTGCCAAAATCCGGTACCTGTTTATTACCAACTGTCACAGCTGCGATTCAAATATACCGAACAATGATCACGCGCAGAAAAAGATTGGACAACGTTTGCAAAGCAATAACGAGCGGAAATTAACAGAGTAATGGACAGATTTCACTTCCAAATAATTATGCGTCGGAAATAAATAAATTGATTGACTGCTTTTATTACTAGACTGATTTTTTGCTTGTAGGCTGCTATTGTCCGACCATAGTTTGCTACATAAAATAAATGTGATGCACTTCTGACGAAATGTTAATTCTTTTTGTTAACGAGTCATGGTACTATCGACAAGGTTTGAATATATTCACGAGTTTAGTTAAAATAACGGGGAGGAAAGTAGAACAATGGTCACCTTACCTCACGTAAGCTCGCTGCAAAAGTGAAAACAGGGCTGCGAGTCTTTGAAACCTTGGACGACCCCTGAGCAGCCTCAGAGAAAGAAGAATAGAGCACACACACTGGGAAGGAAGGGGGAGTGGCTTCTGAGGTCGATTCCCTTTTAAGGCTGAACGTAAAACTCCTTGAGGTCGAAATTCCTTCCTTCGCCTTTTTCATAATTTCGAAATGCCACCGAGGTTATGTACTCTTGTAACTCACGCCGATGCTGAGTCGCTCGCCCTGAGAGCCGACTCCTCCATCTGTTCAATTGGCTTTGCGAGATATTCTGTGACATCTATACCACTCCTGTCACGAGCTGATGTGTCTGGAGGTAGCTTCGAGCCACCAGGGTTGGGACAAAGCCGGAAGGACAAAATGAAACGGACGAAAGAAGATTGATGCACGCTGAGATTAGAGATCAGGAGATGGTGATAAAATGCGGTGAAGGAATGGAACAGAAGATAAGAAATCGGCTCCATGTCTGCTTAAATAGTACATTCACTTATTAAACTAGTATAAGACTTACATACACACTATATATATATATATATATAATATATATATATATTATATATATATTATATATATATATATTATATATTATATATATATATTTTATATATATATTATATATATTATATATATATATATTATATATATATATTATATATATTATATATATATATATATATATATAATGTGTGTTTGTGTATCGTACATACACACAAACCTAGTAGCAGCAGCCAAGACTGATGTAAGATAAGTGACGCTAACAATAATAATAGAAATATAACGGGCATACCGAGTGAGTAATGACGAAGTTCTTTGAAATTTGGATGACGGGAGAAGTATATAAAAGACGCAAAAAGAAGGGGGAGATAATTGGACACATCCTGACGCATGACAGTTTACCGGAAACTACAATTGAAGGAGCCATGTAGCGGAAGAGTAGCAGATGAAGGCCTTGGATGACTTAATAATAGAAGACGTAAGCGCAAGGTACTTCGAAGGAAATAAAATATTGACGGGGAACGGGCTGGCTTCGAGAGCAACTAGAAACCAATAATCGGATCTGGGAATGCGACTCTGTCCATGAATGACCCACGCACATCGTGGCGTCACGGTAAACAATGACTTAATTATACACACCTAACAGCAGACCAACTGGCCTTCAGGGTGCTCCTCCTTCGTTACATACACAATTAGGTTTTTGATTGGCATTAAATTGGTAAAACACCAAGAATCTCGTAGAAGCCCTTTTTCTTAAAAATGTGCGGATTAGAAAGTCAGAAAAAGGTCCGCGAAAAGCTGCATTGTAAATAAAATAGTGAAAATACGAAAAAGAATGAGGAGTTGACAGATTAGAGGAGGATTTATTGGGGAAATAGAAAAGAGAAGGAATTGGAAGAACCTGAACGCTGATTGGAGTGAAAAATGAAGAGAGAATCAAATAATATAATACTAGTAATATACCTCTACACAAATGAGGTCAGGGGATTGGGAGAAAGAAACGTGACGGAGAGAACAAATACGTGATTTCTCATTAATGTCATTCGTTTAGAGAAATTTCGAGCTCAGAGAAAAGTGGACGCCATGTAAAAGGACTATGAAAGGACTCTCTCGCGGCAAAAATTACAAAAAAACTCAGAAAAGAGATGAGGCAGTAAATGTAGTAATGGAACTAAAAGAGAACGACAGAAATTGAGGATATGTAGATGTAATTTATGCTGGAGACATAAAAAAAACCATTATACTAACACAAAGTATGAAAAGTATGACACAAATCGCTTGAGATATGAGATAGTTTGAGTCTGAGAATATTATTACGAGAAAGAAATAACCCGTTTGTAAATGAAGACGATCAAGACGATTGAAATAAATAATGCCGTCGCAAAATTAAAAAAAGGGTCAATGGGGGTCGTGGAAATACGGTGACGTAACATTAATGGGACGAAGAGTAACCGGGAGACGTCGTAAGGTCACAATATTAATTCCAAGACTGAAATAATAAAGACAGAAGTAAAGCAAAAGAATGCAAAGACTACGCGACCGTGAGCTTAAATTCGTCCGCGGCGAAGGCCTAACGCGTGACGAGAAAGTGGCGGTGAGAGCATTGAGAGAATAAAATACAACACATGAAGTGTTCTTGTTAGCTTCGTGGACTTACATGAGAAGGCATTCAGCAGAGTAGATTTCACCAAGCTAATGAATGGGTAAATCATTTTCAAAGTGTCGACTGGGGGAAAGTCTGGACTGGAAATCTATTGACAAGCCGGACTGTATGTACAACTCAGCGGAGCGGATGGTGTATCGGAATGAGAAGTAATAGATAGGTTTGCCTCGTATCATTTGTCCTTTTTGATTTTTGCATCCTCCCCTTCCACACACCCTAACGGGGACTTGCAGGGTATTAAAATAAATAAAAGAAGAGGAACATGGGAACAGGAATGGGAATAGATGGGGTGTCAAATAAATCAGATGTCCCATGATAAATTTTCAGTAACGCTGTGAACAATGGAAGGAATTAGTTATTTTTTGGTGTATTAAAGAGTCAATCTGAATTGAATGCAATAAAATCAAATTTAAAAACAAAAATAAATTGCCAAGATTCTCAATGAGTATACCTGTATAATGAAGGGTATGATACCTGTATAGTGAAGGGCAAAAGTTGGAACAGACGAAGCATCTCACCACCTTAGACCGTATTTTGGAAGTAATCGATCAAATCCGTAAGGATATTAGGAGAGGAATTGAGACAGAAAAGAAAAAAAACAAAAGGAAGGTATTGTTGACAAAAAACCTAAAGTGAAGACGCAAAGGAAAGACCGTGACGGGGAATATGGTTCAACACGGAGTTTGTCGAATGAGAAAGAGCACAGATTGGGGATTGAAGGATTCTGAAATGTAAGAAAGGATGAAGATAATGATGCAGACGTAGACGAAGACAACAAAGGACTATTTGATACTGTATTCGTTCAAAGAAGGGGTTAAAAGTGGATGGAGAAGGTATTGAGAGGCAGTAAAATGGCGAAAACTGAAAATGAAAGGGAAACGAAGGAGAGTGAGCAGGAGAACAAAAAATTGACATTTGGACGGCGTTTAGGGCATTGAAACTAGGTATACGCACCTGAAGAAGAAAGTAAATTGATATAAAAGGTAAGCGTACGGGTTAATATACGTATATAGTGCTTCAGAAGCCCACGACTATGTTTTGTAGACTTTACGGAAAGGGCGAACTGATTGGTAAAAGCTTTTTCCCGCTACGAACAGCATGGAGGAACAGCCATTTAGTGTCAAGACCTTGGTGATGAGTGATCAAACCAATAATCGTTTCGAAACCCAATGCCTCCCCCCAGGCAACGCCTCATCCCTTTCACGTCACGGGCCTATTCCCTCGCGAGGCTGGAGAGGGCGGCACGATCGCAACCACCCCCCCCCCCCTGGGCTCAAGCGCATACATTCACGAAGGACTGAGTTTGGTGACCCCCCTACCCCTACCCGCTTCCCCTCTTCCCCACTCTCCCTCGGTCGCCTGTTCTAATTCCACCTTCGGGCTCCGTGCGAGAGCGGATGGGCCTTCTCTCCAAGTGTTTGGACGATTTTACGTCCTGCCTCCTCATGGCGATTGATTATTTTCCCCCGCTGACCCAGTGATGTGAGGACACAGACACTCGACGACTGGAATCAATAAAATATGTCGACACAACACGTCAGGCATGCTTTCGGAATCCAGCAGGTAGACAAGGAAATCGGTTCGCGTCGCAAATTACAAAAAGTGATGCCCTCGTGACATGAAATCGGAGGAAATGTCGTTTTAAACGCTCCGGACGTATTTTCTTTAACACTATTGTAAATTGAGACCTCATTCTGCAACAAATATTTTCTCTCCATAATTATAAATGGGGAACTAATTCAAACATATTTTTTTGGATGATTAACGAAAACTTATCTTAAAAACTAATATTCATCACTTTTGACTCAAAATAACATTAATCGTAAGCAAATTGATTGCGTAGAAATTTTATTTATAGGTCATCTATCGGTTAAGGTAGGTTTTGGATGGACACAAACTACCAAATAATTCTTTTGTCTCTCCTAGCAAAACACAATCCAAAATCCTAATCTAAAACGAGCCCCTCTTCATCTCCGTATACTTCCTGGAGACATAATGAAAAAATTATAATTACTTTTTAATACGATAATAAATAAAATGTTCACCATTCCTGTGCGTTTGTCGACCTCTTGATAATGGCGTGAAAACGAGATTTAGGTATATTAAAAGTGAATTGTGAAAAATTGCAAAAATTTTATTTCATTATTGTTTCTATCTCATGTTTATGATTGAATACACTGATCAAGTGAATACGTCATTGCATCAAGTGAGCTTGCCAAGTCATGCATAAAAAGAGTATGCAAGAATATTTATGACCAGGAATGGGGAAGGATTTTAAGGGAATGTAAAATGAGTCTTCGATTCATCGCTGTTCGGGGAATGCTCGGGGAAAACGTGGTTAATCGATTAGTTTCAAATGTATTAGTCCATGAATTTATTTATCTGATTCCGTCCATAATGCGACTGATAAATATAGCTTAGGACTTAATAACTACTGAATTTCAGAAGTGAAATAATTCATTCATAATGTAATTGATAGGTAATTTCAATGCAGCATCATAATACATTTCTTTTGATTATTTTCACACCAGTTCGGTAAGATTCACAGTGAATTTTCACTTTATTATACCATTTCGTAACAAATTCGACTGCTCTTTGTGGAACTTCAGCGATGTCACAATTGAAACTTTTCTCGTTCGATTCCTCGAACTCGGCTCGACTCGGCCATTCCTTGGCATGATTAATGAAACCCTTTTTAAAGGAACACGTTTAGAAAGCACAACTTCAGTCTTCACGCTAACTTCAACTTTTGTATCATTCCATACTTAATCTTTAGTTACGCTAATCTTAAAGTATGAAAAGCAATGATCTGGATATTGAAGTACATGCATTAAAACTCCTCTTACAAAGAAGGATAACTTATTTAAAAAAACGAATCATATCATTGGTGAATCATTGTCAATAGGGCTCGAGGTCAAAATACTGCAGTGAACAGTGAAATATCGTTTTCACGGAAGAAACTATTAATATTTCGAATCCAAGATGATGGGATCTACTGGAGTTTTGCTTTAGGTTTGAAGGATGAAGAGCGATGGGTAACTTATGAGGAAGCGAAGCGAAGGCTTTCTATTCTGTTCATGACAGCGAAGGCTTTCCATCGAATAAATCAGCTAATAACAGTAAATACTAAAACTACATAGGTAATTAGTTCATAAAATTCTTAATGCAGGGTTTTCCTTCTAAGACTGTGAGACATGCATAGTAGAAGCTCCAGACCTCAGAGGGTTTTAACAATGAAAATACGCCTACCAGATTCAAAAGAATCTTCAAAATAAAATGAAGTGACCGATCAACTAATGGAGTCTACGGAAGACACAGGAAGAAGAGGGAAACTAATTTGATACGGCAATCGGCATGGGAGTTTACTCAAGACCATAATTAAAGGAGCCATAGGAGGAGAAGAGATTGGCTGAAGATGACTTAAGGGAAGCAGGTGATGGAAGGCATCCGAGCGAGGAACTATGGAAAAATTGGCAAGTTACAGTCTATCTGGTAGAATTGCAACGAACCAATCCTCGGACTAATAACTCGTTTTGATGATTCATTTCGACCTTCAACTGTTTAGTGCTTGGATCAAATCGAAATTTCAATGAGCGTGGAAAAATGTGTTAAAAGGACAGTAATTACAGCATGTTCGAAATAATTTGGCAGTGCGCTCCACATCTCTAACGCCTAAAGGACGTTTTTTAAGCAAAATATTCCAATTTGTTCCTGTAAAGGCATCATTGTCTGTGTTCATGTACACTTTGATGAATCATCAATTGAAACCGCTTGTATCGCATTCGATTTATGCTAAGAATCAATTTCGTTCGATCGGCTGCTGCAAAAGCACATCCGGATCTTTTCATTCCAATTCACCCTTGGTTTCTCAGGTGGAGTTTAGAGGAAACCACGGCCGATCGGCGATCTTCGATTACCTCTAAACGAGGGTTAAATCGCCTGCGTTAGCGCGTTGGCCCGAGGATATACCGCAAAAAACGGCGAGAGAGGTGTGCTTGGATAAAAAAACCCATCTCCTCTCGGCGATCGAGATCGTTCCAGACTCCCGGTGCTCCCGGAGAGAGACACCCGTCCGCCCACGCAAGATAGGGCGACGGTCGGGGAGTCGGTGTCCGACCTTCGGCGCTTCCATATATGCACTCGCTCGTTCTGTTGGAGGTCGATCGGGGCACGCGTCGCTCGCTCACGCCGGTCAACTTTTCACCCGCAGGCGCGGGTTCGAATCCAAGGGTACTGATTAAAATGGGCCGACCTAGAAAGGGGGTAAGGATGCCTCGGTAATAAAGGGAGGGAAGCGACAGATAAGGGAATGCTTCGCTTTGTGTGTGTAAGGTCGATTGTATCTGCGGATCAAATGCGGACCAGATGTGGCCAGCGGTGGAGAAAGTGTGTGTGTCAACGAGAAATCCGGCAAATTAGTGGTTACGATTTGAGTTTCAAGAAATTTCTAATTTTAAAACTTTATTTCTCAGAAATTCTATTTTACTTGCGGACAGTTACTACTTTTTTTACTTCACTCGTGAACGTTGGAACTAAGTAAATGGAATTAGATCGCAGATTATTCTACGAATAGGAACTCGCATATTATCTTACAGCAGATGCGGTACCTGCTCGTCGGCAACACGGTTGGGAAGGGTTGGAGTGAAATTAGGAGGAGAACCCATCCAAATCAGTGAGTATTTCGGATGATATAGCGTCAGTTAGCCAGTCAGCCAAAGAATTGTAATCATTAGCTATCCCATTGCAAAATCTGTATGACGGCAATGGGATGAGAATAAATTAAACAAAAACTAAGGTAATGAGATTATCGAGAAATCGATAGACTAAGAGGAACATTGAAGTAGGGGGACTCTAGGGAACTTATACAGTTAAAACAATTCACCTATTTTGGAAGTGTTTCGGAAGAGGGTGGTGGGGACAAAAGGAAGAATGTGTTAGGCAAAGACGTGTTAGCGAAGAGGCGGGAGTTGATGATTGACACCCTAAGTAAATATGTAAAGAAAAGACTGGGAATACTTAAATATTAAGTGCAGTTTTATATGCTTAGAAAGCCTGGCTGTTGAGGTAGGTTTGGATAAGCGTAGATTGATAGGCCTTTGTGATGTGGGCGTGGAGAAGAATCGAGAAAATTAACTGGACGGAAAGGAAAATAAACGATGGAGATGAGGGCATGGTAGCTGGGAAAGTGAGGTTGTTGCGAGATATTCGAGGAAAGCAGGACAAGTGGATGCAGGAGTTACTGAGAGGCCCAATGATGTTGAATACGTTAATAGAGGGGAATGCACTGGGAGAGCGAGGTCGATGGACGTAAATAATAGGCATTTTGTAGGATTTAAGGAAGTTTGAAAATATGCAGAGCTAAAGAATGATCTATTATAATGTGTAGTACGGGGTCCCAGGATATTTTGTGCTACGTTGGTTTGGGCTTGAGAATGCAGCTGTGTGTGTAGTGCCAGGTTCCTTCAAAAACGTACCCTAAGTCGGTAGTTTACCATTCCAAAAAGTAATAAATAATTTATGATAGCACAATTTGTAAAAATGTTTAAATTAATTTGTAAAATAATATTACAGTTTTTAAAGTGGAGCCTAATAGAAATGGGTGCTTTTAATGCGTGATTAGAATTGGATCTGATTAGAATTAGATCCGCAAAACGATGAAACACTAAGCATAGTAGGGGAAGATACATGGTTGCTGGGAGAAATTCGAAGGCTGGGAAAGTCGATTCAGAAGTAATCGTGAGGTAATGGGAACGTTGAATACTCTGATGGTTAGCCAGTCAACCTATCCAATATTCTTACCCCCCCCCAGGGGGGGGGGTTGAAGAAAATAGATGTTTCGGAGGGCATTGAGGAACACAAAGTATTTGAAGCTAAAAAATGCTTACCTGCGTATATTTTGGGGTGTTTAGTTTTTCATTTTCGCATCAGGCAGAGCTTAGCACGTAGCTATCTTATCTTGGATTCTTCAAAATTCAAATCTTGGATTCAGCAAAACTTACATTGACCGGCACCCTACACCGAATGATAATAATACCTATACGAGTACTCGTATTACCCAGTTCTCATATTTGACAGAGGACACAGATGAAACACTTCATAGGCAACCTGAGATATAAACACGGTAAGTCTCTTTCTATGCTAAAGAAAGGGTAGTAAACATGCTGGTTTTTCCTTTATTTTTGTAGAATTTGCTGGAAAGTTTCAACAAGATTAAATTTAAAAGTTCAATCATTGGGCGTTTGAGTGATTTGCACTTTGTTTCGATGAAGATTATTCCTCCTGTTATGGAAAATATTCCATCGAAAATTCAAAGTTGGCATTGGTGGAAAAACGTTTTTCGTTTCAGAGGACTCAATTCGAGACCCCAGAGCAGAATCCCGTGGGTTTTTCTTGGCAACATGTGAGGTTGAATATTCTCGAGGCAATCTTGCCTGTTGGGGCATTGAAATCGTAGACACAAACTGTTCTTGGGGAACATGTCGCGTGTGGGATGGATTGTAGGCGTTCTCATTGCGTTCGGCGTGAATATTCGGGAGCGTTAATTCGCACTTTCCCTCTCACACGTCACATTCTCCGGTGGCGAGAATTTTCCATTCCACCTCCATTTCAACTGAATTCCAAGTTTAATCATCCTTGGAGATGTTTCGCGCGAAATACCGGACCCCATTAAAAATTATACTCCACGTTTTACCTTTGTCATTACTGTGTGCGGGGGAAAAGTAGCGTTTAAATAATTATAATAATGGAAATATTTTATCTGAGTACTATTCACTCATTATCTCCAAGTTGTACCTGCTTTGCAATTCGGAGAAAAAGTTGAGTTCGTGTATTCCTATCTAATTTGTTTTATCATTCGAAGAAGTTCTAGAATCGATAAAACGCCAGTTTTTTTCAGCAGAAATAAGGGGAAAACTATTTCAGTGTTCTTGTTGCAGAAAAAAATACAGAACCCAACGAACGTACAGAAATGCTAATGAAATAAGAAGGCTAATTTTAAGTTGAAAATCAAAGTACGAGGGCATACTTTAAAGTAAGTAGAACAATTCACTTATCTGGTAATAAGGCCGAAATGGTTAGAATGAAAGGGATGTTAGGAGAAGAACTGCGGTAGCTTAAGGATAATTTGCAGTTAACAGGATATCTGTAGCAGGCACCTTAAGAAAATAAGTAGAGAAAAACAAGTCATTTTTTTAGTCCTCTGTATTTTTTAATTGGAGCATATAGTATTACTGGAGGAGAAAAGAATTCGTAGTCGTAGTTTATTCTATTCATAACATTAGATCTTATTAGAAATCACGTGCATTTATATTCTTGGGGCTTATCTCTAATTTCAACTCTCGAAATTAAAATACGTGTTTAGCAATGGAGAACTGCAAGACTACAAGAAAAATATTACATATATTGTACCACGTTTTTCTGCAGAAATAGGTTTAGAGGAGTCCCTGAGAAATAATTTAAACGCTTTTCTACGCTGTCTTCGGCCGTAAGCAATTGATTTCTTCAGCCCACATAGTTTCTAACCTCATACTTTCTCCGTGAACTTTGGATTTCCCTCACAAAGTTCCTCCCTACTTCATCCTCTCCTCCCAACTTATTATTTTCTTCCTTCACCTAGCCAGCATTTCAAAATCCTCTCATCACACTATCCTCTTTCCTCAAAGACCAATTTTTTGAACAATAAAAGGAAAAGATCCATTCACGCCGTAGTCCTCTCGAATTCATGCGGGAATCCGCGGTGAAGAATTATCATTTGACTTGACCGTGATTCGAACGCGAATCACTGAATATCGAGATTTTCGAGAACTTATTTGAGAATTTGCGGAACCTTGATACAGTGTAAAGGTTGAAACAAACGCCGTCAGTGGGTTATTGGTGGAAAATCAGCACATGTGGAAAGGATTGAACAAAATTTATTTCTTTTCACGAGAGGAAATGTTAGTACTCAACACTAACCGGCAGCCATTCCCGCGACGCTATTTCTCGTGTTCTAGACGCGACTAATATTTAACTTTACGACTCTACTTGGTCTCTTGGTCATCGGTTTCTCCATTTTTGAAAATCTTTCATTCCCTTGATATCTCGGAGAAAAACATCTCTGGCCAATCAGTCAGGGGACTGGAGGCACCGCGTGACTGACGGCGAGGAGAGTCGATTCACCGGCGTGAAGCTGTTGCCTACCCTCGCAGGGAACGAAGTCTTGAAGAGCCTCCCTCCGCTCTAACATGCTCCACCAAAGGCGATCAAAATGAAGGAAGGGAAGCGCTAATGGATCAATTACTCCACCATTACCATGTTTACGCTCTTGTTGCCGATTCCGAAGCTGAAAATTCGCGTGACGCTTCGTATTGCGTCCGAAGCACATGAGCGTATTCCTCCATTTAATCGTTGCCGGAGACGCTAACAATAGCGGCGCAAGGAGGACTTGAAAAGGGACTCGCGCGCCTTCAAAGAAATCAGGAGGATGTGAGCGCCTCATTTGTACGGTAGGCCAGTGCTCACACCTGGCACGCCTTCCCGCACTTGCAATAGCGCAGGCAAATGCGTACGTTAAAATGGGTCTTCTATCTCTCGACTGGAAAATTTTCTTTATTCATTGTTTTGTAATGTCGCCTCTTCCCTCCTTCGAGGTGCAAAGAATTTCAAGTCGCCGTGTTTCACGTGCGGGAATGATCAATTACTCCCTCTCCTCTCAAGGGGAGACAGTCCTAAGGTCCTGATGCATGTTGAAACGAGGACGCTGGTTGGTCTCATATATATGCATGTATAACTGCGTTGTAATATTATAAAATCGGAAATTATACTTGAATGACCGTTTTCCAGAGGGAACGATGGACGTACCAAATATATTATTGTATTTTTCCGAATCATTCCGTGGCACGAATTATCAAAGATACGTTAAATGTGGAACGCGAGACTCAGACGCTGCTCTTCCTTCCGTTACTTCAAAGCTTTTACGTAATACGAGTATTTTCCTCGCGGGGGCCATTAGAAAAAAACGCAAAAAATAATTGTGGAGCTATTAATGCGAGATAAAATTAATGTATGTTATTTAAAGTCGATGAAAACGAGCATTGTCGGTGTTCGGTTACCTCCGACTCCTTTATGTCGAGATTAGGGCCAGGCAACCTGTTGGAGCAAATATTAACATATAACCTGTTGCTATCTGAAAAGTAAAATCGGTGATATGATCTTCCTTCTATGTTCTTGAACACCATATAGTCAATGAACTAGCAGAATAAATGTTCGTAGTCTGTAGCGCATTATAAAACAATCTCCTAAACACTGAAAAACAATAATCTAACATCCAAGAATCTAACGTCATCCTCATATGAAAACGTTTGACGTCGAAACTCGGGCGATATCTAAATTAAATCTGTGGAATCACAAAGTTATAGTTTTTCATTCTAATATGAATCGATTTCATAAATTAACCCCTGCAACCGCCGATTTTACTCTTTAGTTAATTACATTCTAATAATCTCACCTCATGAGTTCCTTGCCCCAATTCATTGTACTTCGTTCATTACAGTACTGTAGGTTTTCGAAGAACTCTTTATTTCTAAAGCACATCCGCGTTCTTTTCACGACCGTTATAGGTCAAGAGGAGATATACGAGGATATTGAAAAAAATGAAGGAGCAATTAAACGTTTTTCACACCATCTAAAGAGTAGTTACTCGTCGGAAATCTTCTGCCGTAAAAAATATCAAGTCACCATCATCCATGCAACGGTAATCGCATTCATATTGCCTTAGTACATTATGATGCGCTTAGTGACCTGGTAAAAAAGGGTCATCAACCGGAAGATTGACTTAGGGGTTAATTTCCGCGGATGAACTGCTAGAGAAATGGTGGCGTCTGTTGCATTAAGGCTGCTATTTTATGTAGAATCACCAGGAGGAGGAAGACTGGCGAGGTCTCGAGTAGATCACTCAGTGCAAGATTCACATTCCACCAAAAAGGAACTCCAGATGACGCCTGTCGTGAGCGTTTGTCCATTAAGACACCTGGACCGGAGATGAAGTACTGATCGATAAATAATGAGCCTATAGCAGCCGATCTGTATAGTCTAATGGCACTACTATAATTTCCATGTTCAAAAATAATTTTTTATTATCTTCAAGTTTACGAGTTATATTTTACGATTTTCACGCGAATAACTGCTTCACCATGAAATACTCGTGCTTCAATCGTACTTCCATAGTATCCTCGCCCATTTAATGTGATTTTTAACGATACATATTTGCTGCTCAGACGCCTCTCACGCGAAGCTACTCCAATACTTGCGCAAGTATGTTGGATTTCACTCCAGAGACCATCTGAAATAATTTAAACAGGAGTAATTAAAACATACTTTTCCCTCATCAGTGGACCTTTCGCACTAACTCTGTGGATATGCTATCGTTGAAACCAGATTCTCCGACTTAGTTGAGCGGTAAGGGCTTAATCAGGCTGAAAAAAGGGTGGGGCTCCAGTATTCTCTCCTCAACCAGCCTTGACGCCCACCGATTTTCCCTCGAGACCGTATGTATATGTATGAGCAATGGGTGGATGCTTATATAAAGTCGCGGTCTTTTTTTACGCGTCGCATTAAGATTTATTTTTTATAACAACTCCTGTCATTAAATCGTCAATTGGGACCATACACTTCGATAGGCGCCACGGAGAAGACCTCCGAGGGCGCCGCGGCGTCTACGGGCACCTCATCGGGAAGCACAGATCTATATAATAGGAAAGAAAAGAAGAATTTGCGCATGCGCGGGCCTAGAAAAGGGGAGTAATGTCGTCGCCGACAGAGCAATTTCAACCTCCGCTGTGGTCCCGTCTCTGGGTAATGCGAGTCTCTCTCCTCATCCCACCCACCCCGGGCGACGCCTCCTCCTGCTCCATGACTACTCCTCGAACAAGTTGAACACGGCATGGCGCACAAGGCTTCCGGCGTGAGTTGTTTACTGACGATAACGTGTACCTATTTGTTTGCAGTTCGTCGTTGTGGGTGAAAGTGATCGTGATTACGGGTTGGTCGGAGGATGTGTGCGATTTTAAGGTTAGCCGTACCCTTGTTCTAACTCCGAGTCTCGGAACCCATCGAGGATTTCTCGTGACCGAGGTTGAGTTTGTTTGGAATGTTCTACCTTGCCAAACCCAGGGATGACGACGTTTCTTGTTGTCAACGTCGCGGAAAACAACGAATTATCCCCACATGTGATAAAAAAGCGATTTTGTTTGCTCACATTACGTTTTCTATGGACGAGAACAGGCCTCGTTTACGACGCAAAACGTGATAGGGTTTACCACCGGATCTGTTTTAGGCTGCCTCCCCGCTAGCGGGAGGAAAGATCGATGTTGTTGATTTCCGTGAACCTGGTACGCGCTGAGGGGGCGAGGGGGAGAGCGGGGGAGCACTTATCGACGGATTCGAAATCGTCGGAAAAATTTCGCCGCCACGACGCGATAAGCTGATGGAGGGAACTCGGAGGAAATAAAGTGGCCATCAGGATGCGTCGGCGCTGGCGGGGATGAGACGCCGGTCATCTCACTCACAGGTAGCCCGAGATCAAATGCCCCGAGCGAGACATTCCTCCATTTGTATTACCCCTGTTTGAGCATTGCGTGAAGGACAGTACCCCGACCGACGGATGAGACGTTAAACAGTCGTGAGAGAGCAGATTGGCGCCGATTGGGAGCATCACCTTCCCCATCCCTCCCATTCTGCCTCCACCCTCCCTTGTCGGCTGTCTACCCAGCGCCCAAAATGTTGCTTGTATAATCTTCCTGTTTATTCTCGTCCGTATTATTCTGACCTTAATTACCTTAATTGCATCTGTTGATAAGATAAAAATAAGGCCTATTGTAGTGATAACCTGAGACGTTGGGACACACTAGCTGAAAATCTAGTACCTGAGTGTGGTTCTAATTAATTTTAAACTAATACAAATGAATACAAGAAATATTTGCTGTAATGTAATGAGAGATATTTAAGCGTTGTGGAGAGGTGCATTTTTCCATTAGGTTTTACGTTTTCCACTGCGATAAATTTAATCATAAACAGTAGTCATAATACTATAGTTTTAGTGCTACGAATTTCGACACTTCACATCATTCCATCTTGAAAATGACATTAAGCATCGAAGCTATTCGCATTGAAAATAGAATGGAGAACTAAAAGCTTGTTTCTTTTCAAAAATCTAAGAAAGATTTAAGTCTGGCAAACTCCGATCTTTTGAGGGTCCAGGGGGGCAACGCGCTCGCCGTCTAGGTCGAAGGTCGCTGTTTCGAATTTCGTCTTGCCAAAGATATTGAGTCATCGCGCGGAACCTTTTTCGGAACCGAGTTCACGCGTGTCAATCAATATCTCAGCCGTCGTCAGGACTTAGTAATCCAATTACTACTAACAACACATTAATATGTGCAAATTCGCCTTGAGGAGATCATTTTGCGGAATTCAAATCGAGATCTCTGGATTTACCCGTCAGGTGCGTTGGTTGCGAAACACTCGCATAGTCAAGCATTCCCCTCCTTCGGGGCGAATTACCGCATAATTGATTAACGCACCTGAATAGCAGTCGAACGTCCAGTATTTGAATCCTCTTAAGTAAAATTATTTTGTCGTGGCGATTATATACGTGTGGACGATTGTCTTTACGTCTCTAGGTAAGTTTAGCGGCGTTCTAGAGTTCTACTATGAAGATACGAGGGTGGTACAATAAGTCCATAGAAGAAAGTAGAAAAAACCATTTTTTTTGGGCAATTTTTTTCAACATAATCTCCTGTCAACTCTACATTTGTCTTTGCGTTTTACCAATTTTTTTAAGCCGTCTAAAAAGTAGGATTTTGGAAGCTCCTCAAAATCGGCATTTGTTTGATCGATTACTTCCTCGTAAGACGTAAACCTTCGTCCGCCAAGCCATTTCTTCAAGTCTGGGAATAAGAAATAGACACTGGGGGCCAAATCTGGTGAATACGGTGTATGTTGTAATCATTGGAACTTTAATTCCATAATTTTGGCCATCGCAACTGCGCAGGTGTGTACCCGTGCATTGTCTTGATGAAAGAGAATCTTTTTCAGATGAGGACGCTTTTCCTTGATTTCTTTGCTCAGCCGTTCCAATGATGACGCACAATACTCTCCTGATATTGTTGTTCCCTCTTTCAAGTAATCAATGCAGATGATTCCACGAGCATCCCAAAAGACCGTGGCCACAACCTTACCGGCCTACTTGACTGTCTTCGCATTCTTCGGAGCCCGTTCGCCTTCAAAAATCCACTGTTTTGACTGTTGACTTAGACTGTTGAGTTATATATTGACGCAGAAACTCATCGGGATTGCGCCAAAACAACCTCGGAGTCCACCACACGATTGCGTTTATTCTCCGCTGTGAGTAAACGCGGCACCCATCTTGCCGAGATTTTTTTCACGCCCAATTTTTCGTGCAAAATTGAAGGTACTGTACCTTATGATAGGCCTATGGCTTCTACTATTCTTCTAGGAATGGACATGAAAGGATGAAGGGTGGAGAGAAACCCAGCGTCGGCATTAGCCTACTCTTTACGAAAGGCGCCAAGGGGTCCGCAGTTTAACGTCCCATCCGACGGACGGCGTAAACAGTTGCAAACACAGAAGTTGTATCCCCTGTAAACAGTTGCAAACACAGGAGCAGATGTGCCATGAACTTCGTCCTACTAAGCTTTGATTTCTTTCGGCGTCAACTCTTTCAATCACTGCTCGAAACTCATTGTTATCTATTTTGATAGACAAATTAGAGTTGTTTACTTCAATCGATGACAACAATGAAACTATATGACGGATAAAGCTGAAACTTTAACAGCTGACTAGTTAGGAGTGTTATTTAATACAAAAAAATTATTTTTGATACTACGAGCGCCATCTCAAGAATTTTCTAAGGACTTATTGTATCACCCTCGTATTTACCTCCTTTCGCTCTATTGTTCACTTCGGCTAAGTTTTTGAGGGATCCAGTAGCCTATTACGATTATCTACTAATCGATGTGTTTGAGAAATGTTTCATGTTTGAACGTAAAAGAGATAGCTGGCGACTGAGAGATTTGAAAGCATCGCAGTAGTGATGAACAGTAATTAAAAAGTCGCTACATTTTTCGCTTAAATCTCTGTAAGCATTGGTCAACTGCCATTACTAATGTTGAAATTAGTATTGGCAGTTAACCAATGCTTACAGAGAAAAAATAAGGGTATTCTTCATATCTATCCTAAATTTGCACAAATTCTGGATATATGTGACGGCAGGCAACTAATATAATTTCGGCACTCTGTTAATTGACTCAATATTTCTTAATATTTAATTTAAGTACCGTTTGATCACATGAGTAGGCGTCATAGGTATTTATAGGAATAATTTTGGTCTGACATATGGTGAACTCGTGCAATTCTCTCTTAAAAACTGACACTTTCCGAAATTCATGTGCATAGGCTTTTCAAATTGTGCGAAGAAAAAAATTATATGACAAATTTATAATAATACTTGTATATACTGTAATGCATTTTAGGAACTGTTTGGGCATAATAAGATAAACATATCGGTCATTTGTAAATATTTTGACGCACGTATACAGATGGCTCAAATGTATGATTAATTTGAGTAATTTAACGTCAAAAAGTAAGGTGAAAGCGCTCGGTAGAGGTACCGATATTTTCCAGTACCTTCGTTACCTATACTTAATATCGTTAACACCTTCGGTATTAACGATATGAAGTATCCTCAAGTAAGCACGGGAAGAAAATATAAATAGCACACGTTGGCAAAGAATATCAGTATTACTAGCTCATCTCATGATAACTGGCCTCCCGAGTGCCCTCTCCGTCACTCCCCCCTCCTCTTTCCGTCCGTCCGCCCGAGCCCCTCTCCCTCCCAACTCCCGCCCCCGTGGGGCGAGGGCGGACCGCGTGCCAAAACGTGACCATATTAAGGCCCGCCCGGGCGGATCGCGCGCTGTGCCGTGGCGAAGCATCGCCTCGTTTCGCCGAAATCTTCTTCGAATTATCTTAAATTCTTAATCCGAGGATCACTTCGCTGCAGTCCTCCATTCTTTTCTCTTCTCAAGTAATCTCATTTCTCCATGACATGTTTTTCTTTCCTAATTGCCCTTGGCGAGTACCATTCGTATCCTTCCTCTGCCGTGCTTCTCATCCATGCCTCCTTCAATGGAAGTCTCCAAGAGGCAATTCAAGTCTCAAGGCATATTCATGGTGTTTGATTATCATCTTTCATTCCATTGTTACCAAAAATAGACTTCTTTCAGAGGACTTCTTCATTGCCGTCTCTTTAATTTCACCATTTTTCTCAAGCGTCACATTTCTGTCGCTTCCGATCTTCTTCTTGTCAGCTACGTACCTTTATATCTTTAACTGTTTGTCTTTGTCCAATGTCTCACAACCCCAGGAAACACACTCCATATAACATTAAGCTATAATAGCTCATTAACTTATCTTCAAGTTTGTAATGCTACGCGTAATAATTTCTTTCAAAATAATGGCTTCTTAACCCGGACTTGCCTATTTTTTCGTTTTACGCTTTCTTAAGCCTCTCCTCTGCTCTGCATTCTTTTTTTTCCAGCGATTCGCCGCATAAAACGTGAACATAAAATGGAGAGTAAAAAAATAAAGGGGAAAAAGAAATGAAACTTCCGCCCACCTTGGAAGACCGATTTCACCTCAGAAACGAAGAGGGAAAGGAAAGTGATTCGCGTGATTTTTACTTTGCGCGCCAACTTGTGCAAGCATATGTATATGTGTGTATATATATATATATATACACATACACACACATATATATATTCATGAAATGTGGGTGTCGACGGTTTTCTACTTCTCTCGATCGGGTGACTGTGATGGGGAGAATGGGAAACCAAACCGTTCTCTTACCTTCGCTTCACCTTGGGCAGGTCGCATGTGGAGATAGTTTGAGTGAGAGGGAGGAGTGCTCTTTTTTCCTGTGTGGGATAATCAACGTCAAGAACTGGACTTTCTTCTTTTCCTCTAATAAGAGATAATGGGCTACTGAAGGGTGTGTCCAATGAGGATGGATCCCAAGGGGTGTGGGGGGGACTCACAAAATATTTTTGTCTGGTCATTTGCATCGTGCAGCACTGGTGCTTTGGCCAAGCTGATTAACAGTCAAATGTACGTCTCATGTCAAGACACTTACACCAGATATCGCACAGGCAACCACAGTTGACTGCTGGAAGAAAAATATCATGCCAATAAAAACTTAGGGTCAACATTTAAAAAAAATTTACGATTTCGATAGCAATTCAAAAAGCCGATAACAAAGACAAAAATTCGATAACAGCACGCTGTTTAACTCGCGTTGACATAGCACTAGAACACGTCTCAATACTTTCTATTCTCAAAATACACTGGATGAATGTAGCGACCTCAAATCTGCGCATGCGTGTTGAGGGGGAATGTTACTTCCACATGCTACCAGGAATGCTTCCGAAGGTCATTTTGTTTATGGTCTACAAGAATGGGTACATTAGTTTTCAGCCTACCTTCGTATATCTGCGTAAGTAAACGATCCTTCATATATCATTCCTCCCGCATTAGGGAAAGTGACTCGACTTGCCCCTAAACAGACCGTTGCATGTTTTTTGCATTTTATTATTTAAAATGGCAAGGATCGCAGAGGATGGCCATTGGGCATGGCGCGAAGTATTATATGAAGCTTCGGTAGCATTCAAATCATTGCTACAATAATCTATGTTCATTGTCCGTCCTGAGATTGATTTGACGTATCTCCCAACTCTCTGATTATCTTTTACATCCATACCGTCTTCCTCATTTACAGCTCTTCGACACGTTTTCATTATTTCATCCGGGGTTTTCCTCTGACATCATTCCCGTTCACGGGTACTTCCTCCGTAGTCTACAAGTCCTCCCCCGTATTCTCCTTTTTTGTTCACTTAATTATTTATACAAGGTTACTTATTAGGGTATATCTCTCTTCAATTAGTCTCAGTGGAACTTCTTCGTTGTGCAATTTACTCAACTATTCGGTCCTCTCCTCTGTCTCCATCCCTAACCATCGCATTTCCTTTCGATTTTATATGTTATTTTTTCTCGCCGCATGCTTCCACCTACTTTCCCCACCCGATGAGAAGTAAACTCGTAGTATCTGAGGAGGCATTTTCTACCCCGAAGATTTGTATTTTCTGCCGTGTGTTTTTGTTGATTTTATTTCACGGTGCATATAGCTTTTTATAAGCTCCTGAAGCATCGCCCGAAACCTTCCGCTAGATGGCGGAATACCTAAGGGTGATGCACGCCTGCTCTTTTCCTCCCATACCTCTCCATTCCCTCCCACCTACCTCTCCTCCTCCGGTGACTCATCGCACGCGGCCAGATGACCGGAGACGTGTGGGAGGCGCTCCCATGTTTTTAAATGGAGGAGGGGGTTGCAGGGGGATGGAGGCAAGAGGCTAACACGCCTGGTCGTACGTATTGCCGGGAAATCGCCGTCATACGTTGGGCGATCGATCGTGTCACATCGTGAGGAGGAGGAGGCTTCCCCAGAGACGCGGGCGAGGCAGAAGTGTTAACCCGAGGAGGATGGCGCGGTCGCCCAGGGACTTCAACGTGTCGTAGGTTGGCACTGGTCGTAAATTTGAATGGGACAGAGCGAGCCGAATTTCCTCTATTCTCTCTTGATTGTCCGTGAAGCGATGGTAAGGACAATCGTAATGTAGCGAATCGTTCGCCGCACCTGTCCCTTTTCGGTGAAAAATACACCTATTCATTCCCAAAATATCCAGAAGTCATTGGTGATGACACATGACTGGAGCATAGAAATTTGTGTCCCACTTCGGCTAGATGTATGAACCTACCTGCAGAAAAATATTAATGAATATTTTCCCCCCTGCACTTTGTGTACTTCATTTATGTACGGGGAAGGAGATGTAGGCTAGCAGCGTCCTTACCGATAACTTCTACCTAGTGATCCACTGTTAAATTCCATGTCATTAACACCTTACATTCCAACTACTTAGAAGTTTAATTACTCATAAATTTAAGAATAGACAAAAGGTTTATTAGAAAGACCTATTCATTTTAAGCTAATAAATACACCGAGTGTGAAACAAGTGAACACGATTGTATGCCATACATAATGTTAATCATAAATCTAAACGCGGTGATTGCCTCTATTAACCGTGAATATTGTGATGGCTTGTTTTTAAATATTATTCTTATCCCTGTTCAAATTAGTCTTAATCTTGCGAGTTTAAACTTAAAGGGTGTGATCCAAAAGCAATGCAATTAAATTTCGCGCGCCGCTCCTATTGGTCGGAGTGGGATCGAACCGTTGGGAGTAGGCGGATGGGGGACGCTAAGCTTTGCCGCGAAACCGGTCTCAGTGCTCTCCAAGCTGTGGAAGCGGCAGGACGTCAGTTATTGTAAACCTCTGCCCGTCGACCGAGTCACGAAAGACAATCAGCCGTGACGAAGACTTTGCGAGAGGTCCCCAAAGACGCCTTCCAGGGGGCATGTCAGAGTCATGGCAGAGTCGCTGGAAAAAATGCGTAGAGGTCCAAGGACAGTACTTTGAAGAATTTTAAGTGTTTGTGCAAACTGTTCTAAAAATTACTTAAAAATATGATTGCAACTGTTGCAACGCACCCTGTACTAAATAAAGTCCTCTATTTTGTCCAACGCAACTCCCATGGCTCCTCAATCAATAGCAATATATTTTCGAGCCAATAAATAACTGAGAAAGAACTGTATTTACCTAGATCAGAAAATCTCATACCAAATATTTTTATAGTTCATTCCTAGGGCACAGACTTGTGTAATCAGCATCTTCGCGAAACGCTATAGGGAAAATTGCCAGAGACAATGAGAAATAGGAAAGGGGGATACTTGATTCCCTCATATATGTTAGTTTAACGGGGTTACACCCGCTTCAGATGGAAATGCGAGTGATTTCTCACGTTTGAAAATACATCCACTCGCCTACACGTTAAAGCTCGCTCTCCGAAGCTAGGCGCATTTCCTCGAACTCACCTTTCCTAAATTTCCTATCCATAGAATCCAGCTTCATACTGGTGATTTCCCTACCGTGCGCCTTTTCCTGCGGTTCGGATAAAATAACTCTTTGTCCTATTAGAATAATGTTTAAAAAAATAAAATCGGATAAATATTCCTCTTTTAACTAATCATTCGAATCTTAATTCTTTAAAATACTCCTTTAAGAAGAACCTAGAAACATTTTTCAATACTGCGCTGTTTGTATCTAGAGCCGTAATCTGACAACCGAGATTGACAGCTTGGCATCTGAACGACCTGACGAAGAAAATCATCATTTATATGGAGTGATGGATGCGAGTTTGGGCAAATATTTTCCAGACTTCTCATTCCTCTCAAGACCTGCAATGTTTTATTTGAACGATGAGAATGGCATACGTATTCAGCTGCGACGCTGGTTGTCTTAATTAGACAGCTATAGGTTTCAACGATATTATACTATTCGTATTTTCCAAATGTATTCCGCCCTCATCTGTTGATAATACCTCTGATTATCCAAAAAATGCCCCAGTGCCAACGCCTCACTGCTGAGAAGTGCGGTAAAATAGTCAAACAGCACTTGCACTCGTTATAGTCCTGAAAAATGTGTAAATCATCTCTCTCCCGCCATTTGAGTCAAAACCCACGCCCAGAAGCATACGCATATACACTGTCCATACCGTAATAAAGTGTTGTTATGTTACAGATGACTGCAGTCATGCCATAAGTCAGATCAGGGCTGCATAAACCACTCGTCTTCCGACCACCACTATCCTAAAATATTCGAAGACAATCAAGGCTTCGAATCCTAAATGTCTTTGTTCCTAAAGGAGCCATGTTTCAGCAAAATATAAAGATTTTTTGCATCATTATCCTGATTATTCAGATCTATGAAGGGACTAATGCGTATTTTGAATTTGCGTTTCTAATTGAAAAAATTAAATTTCCTCACATTCGCGATGCATTAAAAAATCAAGTTCGTAAAGAAAAATAAAAAAATAGGAAGTACCGCTGTTAATGTACCATAAAAAGCTAATTTGAAATAGTTATGCCGTATGATTATTACGTATTATTTGCTACTTTGCCATTTTGAATAGTTTTTGTATGGACAAAAACCCCTACATTTCTTATCCTCGCCCGAGATACAACCTCACACCCCACGTTACATGAAACTGTTCTCAATTCCGAATGCGTTCAATCTCTCTTCATTCTGTCCAATTCTTTTCTTCTCCTCTATCACAGTCTTCAGCATTCCATTGCCAATCAAAATGCTGTGCATTTACTTTTTCTGTCTCCTTAGCATTTCTCCCAGCAGTCCTCTATCTCCATCATGTCTTAGTACCTCTTCGGCTGTTTTTCTTTCCGGCCATTTTATTTTTTTCATCCTTTTCCACATCCACATCCAACTAGTCTTGCCTCGCCAGCAAGATCCACGCCCCAGTGGACCGAGTCCCATAGTTGCCAGGACACATTTCTAAACTGTCCCCATCATAAATTCGTGCGATAATTAATTGAGGTGGTTTCCCGTTGCCTTTCTCAAAAGCGTTTTTAACGTGACATCGCTCAAGTGGCCGCCCCACTGGGGTCAGATGCTTTTGTAGTCTCCTCATTCAGGAACAGCCGCTGCGTGGGCTATCTTCGGCCTCGCTCCTACACTTAGACCTGGCCCTACTAAGAGAAATTATCAATTCTCCTGCCGATATAACGCTGAGGGTCGTCAGAATGCTGATGTTTTTCCACCACGCCAAGGCTTTATGCAGTATTGCTATAACTAAACTATTAGGCAATTGAAAATAAAGCTATCAATAAAAAATGTCTCTACTTTGGTTAAGTGGAAATAACTGTTTCAGCTTTCCAGGATGATGAGTAGTAGGAAGTGTCAATGCCAAGTGGGTTTGAAGATTGAAACTTTTGAAATAGTCACGCAGAACTTATAAATCACAAATATAAATTAGATAATCTGAAAAAAGGAGGACAAATACAAGATTCTTCAAAGTTTCTGTGAACCCTACTTCTTATTTCCCTAGTAATATTTCACACCGTCATTTTGATTTGATAAAAGAGTACGTATGTTGATAGTTTAATGGTCCTCCTGGTGTCTGTAGTGGTTGGCATACTGGCTGCCGTTTAATCCGAAAGTAGCCATCGTAAATCGCAGCACGGTGTTTATGGATGATATGTTCCGACAGTGATAGTGGCCACATTAACGTTTTGAAAAAAGTCTTAAGGTTTTTCCAAAGATTAATTTGGCTACAGTACAAAAGTATCCCTGATTCGAAGTGTGGTAAAATCTAATGTATGTGTGCCCTTCGCTAGTCATTTTTCCGCTAAAATTTATCCAAAATTAAGATTAACTGATCTAAATTATCCATAACATTAGTTTCAAAGATAATATTCAATAAAATTATCAGTTGTAATGATGCCCAACCAATCATGGATAAGCACACACGTTAATGTTTCTGACGAGTTATTTTCTTCATGAAAATATTACTTGACTGTTTCGACCTTGCGTATTGAATCGAAGTGTCCAATTAGACCGTAAAGGAATTGCTGGCACATTTACTGGATGGAAAATGAAAATAAGTACCTATACCTAAAACAATAGTATGCATAACTGATTGGGTCCATTATACTAATTGTACCCTCATTACGGCCTTCGTTTTCCCCAGGATTCGTTCCAGAAACAAATGCAGCGTGACAAGGAGAAGGCGAGAGTCACTCCTACGGCGCCCCGTCTCACGACTGCCGCCCCGCGGACTACAGCGAATGGCGGGACTGCACCGCGGCCTGCAGCAAATGGCGGGACCAAGCCCACGCGGCCTCCCGCTTCCGCGCTGAAGGTGACGAAAGCGGCGGACGAGGATAGACGGCCCCTGAAATCGACGCCGAGCCCTGCAAGCTCTGCACAACCCCGAGCGAGGCCTGTTTCTGAAGTTTCATCGCCGAAAAAATCACCTGCCACAACACCTCTCAAGGTATTAACTGGAGAAGTGTCGTTGAAGTTTATTCTTCAAAGTCATGTACTTTAAGCCGTATCTTAACAACAGAGCCCAAATCTATTTTTCACGTATTCTCATCTTTGTCCTCATTTGCTCATGAATTCCTGTTTTCGTAGTGATTTCAGTTTTGCAATCCGAAAGGGTCTTTGGTCTTAAGGCTAATTGAAGTCTGTGCCTATCGTTAACATAATGTTGATTACTAATTGCACAATGAAGCATTTTAAAAATTAGCAAAGAGTCAATAAATATGAAACTGCAATTTCAATATAAATGAGTTAACCTAGTAAAGATGTGCCATATTCAGACGAAGTCGAATATAGGAAATAACTCATTTATGGATCAAATTAAGGAAAGACAACAAGGAATTAAATAAAGGAAATCAAAAACATGAATTAGGCTAACACAAATTAATATTTATATTAATAAATATGATGAAATACGAATGGAAACTACTTCATCAGGGCCAGATGATTTACTTAGTCTGAAGATAACTTTTTGACATAACCATCCTGTCTGGCGAACTACCGTCCTAAATCTAATAAAACCATCAGCAAAGTTTTTATACCATTCATGTCACTCTTTTCCCTTTCAAGATACTTTTGATTTCGCTTAGCAGTTATTTATCCAATTTTCATGACGTAGTCGACACAATGAACGCTTCCATAGCGACAATACAAAACAAAATTGGAACATCGGTCTTATTTTATAAACAATTGATAAAAGGTAAATATTGAAATATAATGCATGATGAAAGAAAGACATAAACCTGTATTGTGATGAAACAAAGAAAAGGCGAGTTCTTCATATTTTTATTTCATTCAATTTTATTTTTAGAGGATTTTTATGCTCACCATTACTTCAATTGAATTCTGTTATATGTTAATTGCTGAGGGGAAAAATTACGCTGGACAATAAATTTTATTTTGCTCAGCAAAATGCATAACACTTTTGTGTTTGAAAGAAGGCAAAAAACATTAAACAGATTCCTTATGTAAGACCAGACGATTAGGAACATTATTATTAATTGTAATTTATAGCTTCTTGTACGATGGCATGAGGATAATTTGAACAATTATAAAGATTTCAATTAATCTCAGATCATTACTAGTCCTCTATAATCTAGAGGTATTAAATTGCCCGAAACATTGAAAAGGGCGGAGTCTTTATTCGAAGGTTGGCTTTTCTGATGAGGATGAAGGCGCTTATCTTTGTCTCTCTGAATTGTTCATTTTAATTATGAAATTTCCGTTTCATTATTCAGAATATAAATCCGTATCATGCAAATGGAACCTTTTATGATGTTTATTACCTTTATAGACTTCCCAGGCAAGTAGCACCTCAGCACGCCCACGTCTGACACCAAGCAAATCACCTTCCACACCGGCAGCATCTAGCACACCGACAGCCCGTGCTCCTGCAGCGATGAAGGTAAGGGTTTTTGTGAACCATCTGCATAAATAGAAACGCCTTCTAGGCGATGAAATATTTTTAACAGAAAAATTACTTTTTCAAATACATATAATTAGCAAGTTTGCGTGGGTTTGATCGTCTATTGCGGATGTTAAGGGCTACTTGCACTCCGAAAGATTATGTGATGGGATACACATTCACGAACCTGTAGACTGCATGTGGTATAAATACCTTAAATCATGAGCATCGTACCAACTTTATTGATATATAATATCAGATTCATGATTTTCTACATTTTACCTATTTTATTACGAGGCATGAACTTTGGTACTTTGATTTTAACTATTTGCTCGGCACTTAGTTTTGGTGCTATTTTTACAATAGGAGGGGGATATGTGATGTGGTCTAATGGTTTCGATATTACCTCTGTTTCGTACGTGCCTCGTATTTAGCCTCTGCCTAGCATTAAGACATGGATAATTGCCATCACGAGTTGAATTCGAATGCAGCGCATCCGCCCGTAACAAAGAAATATTAGCTCGACCCGGATGTGTACGGCCTACGAGGAGGAAAGGAAGTGACGTCATTATTCTTGGCGCTCGTGCTTCTGCTGGGAAGTTCTACTGTAGCGAAAGGAAGTAGAGAGGATTGATGCAACGATGTAGCAGACCAAATTGGAATTCCGTTTATCAGCTGATCGTATTTTAAAACTCTAGTTGAATGTTGGACCGAGAGAGATAGCGGTGAAAACTTAAGCGTTAAATGGAGGAAAAGGCAATGCTTAAGAAACTTGTTTGGTCGAACAGCAGGTGGTCCTCGCCATGGTTAATTATTAATTATAACTTGCAATTTAAGTCCATCAATAGCAAAGTTTATGAATAGCAATTACATACTTATTCAATAAATGATCATATTTAATAGTTAATAGCTGCGGTACAGGGAATTGCGAATTTACTTTCATTGGCATCTGAGAAACCAACGAATAGCGGTCATTTTACATCATTAAAATTGTTTTTTACTTCTTATCAAAAGGGTAAGAAATCAATTGATTTAGAGCGATTCTGAATTGAAAATGACCATGGTGAATGAGGATTCGAAAAATAATCCGCGGTTTGGTTGTTTGAGAAGAAAAGAAAAACATTTGAAATAGGACCGATAGAGATCAGTCTAGCTCGCCAACCATATACGGTTGGGTCCATGTAGTTTGCTTCATAAAATTAATTTTGGAAAATATATCATGGAGATAATCCATGGAAAAAATACGGAAAAAGTGCTTGTCTTTTCCGCAGGTAGTGCCTATTTGTAACTATTTTCCCCAGGAAAATAATTTCATCGGTGGATACTTCATGTTTTGCAACAGGAGATAGTTTGCATCATAAAGCACCGACGGAGAAACTATAGAGAAAAGTAACATAAGAAGAGTGGTATGGAAGTATAAGGAATCAAAGTATAAGGAATTAAAGTTTAAGGCCAATAATTAGATACTCCCGGATTCAAATCGGATGAGGCCTTTCTGCACCAACAGCTATGGCTTAGGACCAATGTGTAGCATAATAATCTTGGAAGAGAAACCGAAGGGAATTAAGTGTGGCTTAGGCGCCATTGACTTTCATCTGTTATGCGGCCGTCTGTCTGATTGAAAAATATTTAAGTTTTGATTTAGACAATTACTCCCTTTCCTTATTAAGGAAAGCGCAAAAAGTTTTCAAAATGCTGCTTTTAATTTTTGTAATTTTTGCGCTTCGAGTATCTATTGAATAGAGATGGCGCCAGCAATTCCTATCTGTTACGATTGAGACATTTCCCATTCACGGCTACCGTTATCGGCCGCTCGTGACATCATCAAGCTTTTCTTTCATCGATGTTGTGGATTGAAACAACATTGTCTGTATTTCGTCAGACTAAAAATATTATAACAAATTGAAGAATGGCAAAGAGAAGTTGGGATCGGTAACCGAGTGGACTTATAATTGGTGGCGTGAGAGACGAGTCCCACGTAACGTCACCTGTTACCGTGAAATTGTGAAGATTTTGCCAAGTGGGCCTTCAAGCCTTGTCACAAAGTCGCTACGTATTAAAGTCTGACAGTTTTCTCAGCAGTTATCCTGGAAATCAGCATGGATTTTGTAAAAAAAATGGCTAACAGTTCCTTCAATAATTTCACTTTTTCTTCAAAGTCTGCACGAATTTCGACCTTCGCGCTAAATCTATAACGTTTATAAGTGGGAGATTATTGGAGAAACGCGACGTCATATTCAGGGGATTTCAGTTTGGCTGGAAAGAGTGTATCAACGAGGGGGCGTATGTTGAAAACGACAAAAATATGACATCATTCCTGGGCAACGCCAAAGCTAACCGCAGTGGCTCCACCACCTTCTTACCAGGAAATGTTATTATACGAGTTTTACAATGATCCATATTGACTATCCGACGTTAAAGAATTCCAGGACTAGTATCCTGATTTATGGTCTGCATTAGTGTGAATAGTTAGAGACGAAAGGTGAGCCCTAATGGCTAGAGTGTGATTTTGCCGTTTTCTATTCTATTTCAGAAAGCACCACCGTCCAGCGGGTCTAGTGATCTACCGCAGTGCAGCAACTGCGGCCGCCACTTCGCTGCTGACCGACTTGCATTGCACCAAACAATCTGCGTTAAGACTACGAAGAAGAAGAGGAAAGTGTTCGACCCCACCAAGATGAGGGTCAAAGGAACGGAAGCTGAGGCCTACCTTCGTCATTCTGCTGCGTCAAAGGCTAATAAGGTTAATTTCTCTTTCTTCGTGACGAGGCGTATGAGAGAGATAACGACTATAGGGTTATAATAAAAGGGTAACCAAGTTTATCAAGCTTATATTAACATCCGGATGATTCCTCGTGATACATTTCCATCTAAGCTGCATGATTTATTTATATAATATATATATATACCCCAGAAATGTTTAGAAAAGCTGTTCCATATTTATGAATTTTACTCGTCGTAAGACACTGGGGCTTCCCAAGTGAACTTTTATCTCCGTCCATCAAATGCAACATTTCAAAATGGTTTCTAGTTTCTTAGTATCACGTGGAGATACAAGATAACCATTTGGCTTGGCTAGCCCTCAATTATGCCTTTGTCATATTCAGGAACGAAAACAAAGGCATGCTCTTGCATCAGGCATGTTCATCGCGAAAGAAGAAAAATACGAAAAATATTCGTATTCCTAAACCTATTACCTTAATATTTGACCAAACACCGAATTTCAGTCCAGCCCTTATGCATTTTAACACTGGTGTGAGTGTGTAGTACTAATTAACTTAAATTCCTCAATGCTCATTTAATCAGTTTATTTCGGCCAAGAAAGAAAGGAGAAGACTTGATCGAAAGAGCAATGCGGCTCATTGCAATTGTTGGCTGGTGCGAAAAAAGTCATATGCGCGCTATCGTTGGCATTGAAGGAGGAGTTCCATTCGAGCATAACCGCTTCGAATCTTAGCATTAGTACCCTAAGATCGAATAAAGGCGGATTACTCCGAATCGTTTTATTGGACTGTAAGTAAAATTCAACGCATGAAATCGGTCATTGTTAAGCGAGGGGCAGCAAATTAAATTTTTGATTTCCCTTTAACGGAAATGCAAATAGTCCATTCAAATCATATGGTGTGAATAGTTTAAACGCATCAAAATAATTAAAATACATTTCATTGGGTTTAAAGCGAAAGCAAATACAGATTCTAGTCGAGAGTACCATTTTCCATAATTGGAATGCGAATTAGCTTACAATTTCTCAACATTTAGTGCAAATGCACAATTTTCTGTAGTGCCACTTCGCCGAATGAAATTTTGCCGGATTGAATGATCGTAATTACGTCAAATTAGTTTAAAACCATCGATGAAACATCTCTAATCGCATTAAAACTATCCATGTTTAGAGTCTAATCGGAATTGTCCACCTCCAATGGCAATTCGAAAGTGAAGATGAAGGACACTCCCTCACGACGTTAGATCTTGTTTATATGAAAGGAGTTTTTCAAACCATAAACATAGTAATCAACCCGAAGGTCTGTCTGGTGGGTGATGGTAGAGTTCATCCAATGTTAAGCTCGACGGCGTGTGAAATTCACGCATCAGGTTAGGGGGGCTAGTTCCTTTCCCTATGCCGGTTATGCTTTCCCAGAAAGATCTGGTGCCCGGAAAATCACCCAGCTTGGGTAGAACTGAGGGTGTTCAGAGAGGCATGCCCGGGAATCGAGCCCGGGCCCCCGGTCAGTAGTCCAACGCTCTACCCTTGGACTACCGCGTGCCCCCAGTTTCTTAAAATCGACGAAATAATTTTTAGAGATCCCCAGTGTTCTTTCTCCTCCACTCACACTCCCCTCACAACCTTCTCAAGCCTTGTCCCTTCTCGTCCACCTCCTGATCAGGCCCCGCCGGCAACCAAGTCAGACTGGAGGCGCAAGCACGAGGACTTCATACGCTCGATTAGGGACGCCAAAGCTGCCCAGGCATACGTCGCGGCCGGCGGGAAGCTGTCCGACCTGCCCCCGCCGCCTCCCATGGACACCTCCGACCTGATCCCGTGCCCACATTGCGGACGCAAGTTCAACGATGCCGCGGCGGAGAGGCACATCCCTCGCTGCAAGGACATCGTCAACAAGCCCAAGCCCCCGCCGACCAGACCCGGGACCTCGGGCGCCATCCCCAAGGGTAGAGGCCTTCGCCGATAGATCAGGCCTGCTGCGGCCGCCCCGGCGACGCGAGCTGCGCGGTGCCGGGGCGAGCTGGGCCCAGGCTTCCCTCTGGGTGCAGTATGCGCGTGTTTTGTGGTGCGCGCACCGCAACTTGGACAAGTGTGTTTTTTATTTTAATGCGCAATCATCGCTGGTGCTAAATCTTTTGCCGATGAAACGATTAATAAGAGAAATTTAATTGAAAAAAATTGTTTTAGTCCTCTTGTCAACTCGTGTCCGATTTTTATACACATACCAATGTTTTGTTTTGTTTTAAATTGAAACAAGGATATCTCTTATAGAAGAATGATTTCATGCAAGTGGGATGTGATATTGAAATTCTTTAATTCCTCTCGATGTTAAGGCATAATTATTTACTTTTGCTTTTTCCTACCATAATTATTTTTTTACGTTCGTAATTTTAGCTAGTTGGGAAATTTTTATGTGCTTGTTCGTTATCGATTCTTTTGATTACTATTAAATATTGTTCTTATTTATTGCTTTTAATAATCCTAAAGAGGTTGTGGAGTATTATACTCACAGTTCCCTGGGGAGTCGGGGTATTATCTTATCGTGTTCTTCCTTGAGGTAAGAAATTATGTGCCTGAAACTTAAAAAAAAATCCGCAGCGATTTGTTGATAGCTCATGTGATAAAAATGTAATCAAAAGGAATGATCTAGATGCACGAATTAAAATTATGCCCACATTAATTAATGAATATATTCCAATAATAGAACTGAATTATTCATCAAAAGTAAAAAATATTTATTACGTACTTTACGTACATCTACGATTGATACCGAGTAGACTTTTTTGCTTTAATGACTTCTAGAAACAGGTTTTGGTGTCATGTATGCGCGAAAATTTTGGTACAGGTAGTGGTAGTCAACGATGTCTAAAACAACAGGGTAATCCGTTAACACACTGCAAAATATAGTCAGATTAGAATTTTCGTTGAAAGTTAAAAGCTTTTTCGCTAAAAAATAAAAATCCAAAATTTATATAATTTGATTAATACTGCTAAAATAATGTTTTGTCTTTTACGTTTTATGTTCCTGTTATCACCACAATTTCCTTACTTACATTCTAATACATTCATTCGCAGTCATTGGGTAAATTTATCATACTTCGTTGTCGTGCATTGATAACGTTTAAAATAATTATTTTCCATGTTAGTGCATTCATGAGTCTTAAGTGTGAAGAATAGACGATCGCGATCACCGAGTGTTCTCTTATTATTAATGTCGAATACCAGCCTTCCTAAATGGACTCCTCGCAACTCTTCATCGGACGAGCTTACTTCCTGTGGCGGGACGATAATTGCCGCAGTCGTGAGACTGTGACATAAATAATTAAAATATATTTGAAAAAAGAGTGTGGAATTTGTTCTGAAGGGCACTCGAGTTTTTTGATTTTTGTGCATAAAGTGTATTTTACTATGCGGATTACTGATCTTCTTGGTGCTCCAATTTCATTTCTTGAGGGCACGATTTTCATGTGTATGCCTTCGTGCAGCTGCTTAAAATTAACACTTACTCCCATGGAGAAATGGGTATGATAACCTCTAAATATATTTTGGCTGTTCCGATTTCTTGGATTGTTATACAAAGCAAGTGAAAGTGTAACGTATGTCATGTGATATTGCTTTTCAAATAAAGCCATATTAATAATACCGACAGCTTTCATTGATTTACCCTCCAGTTTTTATATAATGTGCCAAAGTGACCTATTTACAATGCATGTATGTTGTTCTCCTAAATGCTATTTATCATTTCATCAACTCATAAGAGGTCCAGGAAACCTCAGATTCCATCCGTCGTTTGTGAATTTTTCCTTATGTATATTTTTTTTTTAAGGTAATCTACCGTTTAAGGTAGGTTTTTGGATGGACACAACTACCAAACAAATATTTTATTACTCCTAACAAAACACAAAATCCATCATCCTACTCTATATCAGGTCCCTCTTCATCTCTGAGTACTTTCTGCCTCCCTTCATCCCGTCCAACATCCCTATCTTGTTCCTTCCCTTTCCTCTTTTGCCCAACATCCTACCTTCTATCACAGTCTTCAACATCCCACTGCCGGTCAACACCCCCTTCATCCACTTTTCCTGCCTCCATAGGATTGCTCCCAACAAACCCCTCTCTTCGCCCACCATACCAAGTACTTCCTCATTTGTTTTCTTCTCTGTCCTTTTCACCTTCTCCATTCTTCTCCAAACCCACATTTCAAAAGCCTCCAATCTACGTCTATCCTCCTGCTTCAATGACCACGTTTCCGCACCGTACATAGCTACGCTCCACATCAAAGTTTTTACGAGTCTTTTCTTAACATCCTTACTCAACGTCCCTGTCATCAACTCCCTCCTCCTTGTGAAAGCCTCTTTGCCTAGCGCAATTCTTCTCCTTACGTCCCTACTACTTTGACCGTGTTGGTCCAAAACACTACCGAGATACGTAAACTGTTCTACCTGCTCTAGTTTTTGCCCTCCTATTTTAATGTTAAGCTTGGCCTTTTTCTTTCTAGAAAATCGCATAACCTTTGTTTTATTAATATTGATTCTCATCCCATACCTGTCGCACTGAATTTCCAATTCACTCAGCAATGCTTGCAGCCCCTTGGCTGACTGACAAACTAAAGCTTGGTCATCAGCAAACCTAACTGATTTTACGAATCCCCCGCCCACTTTCATTCCTACCTCGAGTTCTTCCCATGCCTCTTTGATCATTTCCTCTGCATACAGGTTGAACAGCAACGGTGATAATGGGCAACCCTGCCTTACACCCCTTCCTAACACTGCCCATCCTGACTCCCCGTTTCCCACCGGCACCTGAGCAGTCTGAGACATGTACAGGTTGCGGATTAGCCTCCTTTCCCTCCAATCTATTCCTATTTTCTGCAATATACTCATTAGTTTTTCCCAATTCACTCTATCAAACGCTTTTTCGAAATCTACGAAACACGCAAATACCTCCTGGTTGTGTTCTATATTCCTCTAGATTAATAATCTCATTACTGCAATGGCATCACGCGTACCTCTCCCCTTCCTAAACCCAAACTGATCATCCCCTAAGTAATCATTTGCCCTACTCTCTATCCTTTTGTTCATGATCCTGAGAACAACTTTAGCTGCGTGGGATATCAAACTAATTGTCCTATAGTCCTCACATGACGTGGCCTTTACCTTTTTCGGAATAGGAACTAAAACTGATCTCACAAAGTCTTCCGGCCAGATTCCCTCCTCATAAATACTACGGATCAGCCCATATAGCCTCTTCCTCCCACACTTTCCTAAGCATTTTAAAAGTTCCACGGGAATGTTATCTACCCCCACGGCCTTATTTAGTTTCATCTCCCTTAATGCCCTTTCTATCTCATTGTCTAGTATGCCTGGACCTAAGCTGTCTTCCTCTGCGTCATTTTCTTTTTCAATGTCTAACTTTGTTGGTCTGAGTTCTTTACTATACAGTTCTTCTATATACTCCTTCCATCTCTCTTGGATCTTTCCTGCGTCAACTATTACCTTACCCGCCTTATCTCTAACTGTTAGCATAGCTCTTCCTTTCTTACTTCCCGATAACGATTTAACTTTGCTGTACAGCACACCGATTTCACCCTTCCTCTGCAGACTTTCCATATCCTCGCACTGCGTCTTCCACCATGCTTCTTTTGCTTTATTTGTTGCCCGCCTCAATTTATTGTTCAATTCTTTGTACTTCATTTTGCCTAATTCTGTATTTATATTCTTCCATTTTCGCCGCTCTTCCATCTTTGTAATCATCTCATCCGTGATCCATGGTTTCCTAGTCCTTTTAGCGTTAACGGTTCCAATAGTGTCTTTTGCGGCTTTAGACAACCCTTTCTTGATAATTTCCCATTTTTCTTCGATAGTACTAAGCCCTTTACCATCCTCCATGATTTTCTCTACCGCCTGTTTGTATTCCTTCCTTTTCAACCCATTTAATGCTTCTACATTCCATTTTCTAACTCGCCGCCCCTGCCTTATCTTTTTGAAACGTACGCTACATTTCATAACAACTAAACTGTGGTCTGAGTCCGCATCCGCTCCCGGGAAGCTGTGGGAATTTATCACACTGTTCCTAAACCTGTGTCTAACCAGGATATAGTATAATCTAGCTGATATCTTCCTGAGTCACCTGGCATTTTCCATGTATACCTGCGTCTTTTGTGGTGCCTAAACCAAGTGTTGGTGATGACTAACCCCTGTCTCCTGCAGAACTCAACTGCTTTCTCCCCGCGGTCATTCCTCCTGCCTAAACCGTAGTCCCCCACCTCATCACCATCTCTTCCTTCGCCTACCGTCGCATTCCAATCCCCCATCACTATCAAATGTTTCCCTGCAGGAACACACGCGATCATGTCCTCTAACTGATCGTATATCCTATCGACCTCTTCTTCCTTATGGTTGCTCGGTGGCATGTATACCTGAATAATACCTAAGTTCGTCGGTTCTGCTTTTATCTCCACTAGTAGTATTCTATCCGTTACCTGCTCTATGTTGACTACGCTTCTTCCTACCTCTTCATTTAATACTATGGCCACCCCTCGTTGGCTCTCGTCCCCACCGCTGTATATTATTCTATACTTATCACTCCAGTAATCCCCGCTATCTTTCCATCTCACCTCGCATAGACCTAAAATATCTATATTTCCCCTTTCCATCTCTCGCTTAACATTCTCCAATTTCCCTGTCCTCATCATTGTCCTAACATTCCACGCTCCTATTCTAACTAATTTGGTCTTCTTCTCCTGCGTCTTCTGTCCTGCTGCTGCTGGTTTTCCCTTGCAAGGGTTTCGTGGGATGACGACCGCGGAAGCCTTGCCTCCCCCGCTGCCGGGCACGACACACGGCCGATTGGGCCGAGCCCCGTGGTTGCCAGGACTCAAAATATCTCTATAGTCCATCATATTTTTCTTGGGAATGATAATTGAGGTGGAATGATCTGGTACTTTCCCGGCGAATAATGTTTTCCAAGATTATTCGGGTCTCCCACCGGGTCCACGTTCGTAGGGTTGCCGACGTTTCGATGGCCGAGTCGTCCATCGTCTTCAGGGCATGAAGACGATGGACGACTCGGCCATCGAAACGTCGGCAACCCTACGAACGTGGACCCGGTGGGAGACCCGAATAATCTTGGAAAATAATTGAGGTGGTTTCCCCTTGCCTTCCTCAATAGTGTTTTTAACGTGACACCATCACTTAATGGCCGCCCCACTGGGGTCAGACGCCATTGCAGCCGCCTCACTAAGGAACAGACGCTGCGTGGACTACCTTTCGTCTGGCTCCTAACCTTCGACCTATCTGGCATGGGTGACCCTACCAGGAGCAATTTTTATTACTTCCGCCAGCACAGCTCTAGGGGTCGTCGGAACGCACAAGCCCTTCCACCACGTCAAGGTTGTAGTCCGGGGAGGGCTTATGTATATACTTACCATGTTATTTTTTTTTTGGTAAGTTCCAAAGAATGATCTTCGAAGCTAATTTCTACAATTTACGGAATAACAACGGACGTTTAATTTGTTCGTAATGTTCGTCAAATATAGGAAAGTTTTCGCCGTATAAATTCCGTTAGATAAGATATAAAGTAGGTTAGATTACCTCCTAGAAATGAAACGTGTGAGATATTGGCTGTGAATATGAAGTTAGTTCAATTGCTGTGGCCAATAATAAGAAATTTAGACCTCCAACGACGTTATTGCAGTCAGCCGGTGACCGTCGTTTGACTTGATTTTCACTTGTCATCGAACAGTGCTTTGTTACTGACGTCTTCTCGTTATCAAGCCTCTCCCCGTTGATGGTCATCGGCTGACCGAAATAACTTTATTGCAGCTTTATAAGTTTCTTATTATTGGCTTTAGCAACTAACCTAACTTCACAGGTTACCTCATATTAGAGACAAGTAGGTTTTGCTACCACATATACATGTATTATAACTTACCTGATGGGAGTTCTTAGGTAAAATATTTCTGAATAAGTAATAAGGTAATGAGAAGACGAGATTGTTAAAAGCAATATTATATATATAATTGCAATGTACATAGTGCTTAGAAATTGACAAGCCATTTTTAAATCTGTTATTATGATCCATACTCCCTAACAACTACTTCCATGGGGCAGCGTGTATCTCATGAACTGACAAACGATGCTCAAAAGAATTATTTTTAATTTTTTGCTAATCGGATAATGAACTTAGTTACCAATCTATCCATTGAATTATACATAGCTAAGATCTAAAAAGGTGATTGGAGTAAAAGAATACCAGTTACGAGAAAAAAGGTAAGTACATAAATCTTGATTAAAGATGGATCTTCACATTCCGTTTCCCCCTCAAGTCAGTAATATCACATAATTCTTGTAAAGCACACTGTGACAACGCTCAAGGCGATTTATACCCTTCGCTATGCAATAAAGTGGGAATTTATGATTTTAAAATAAAAATTATTATAATAATCTGGTGTAATATGGTTTTAAAAAATGAAAAATGGCTTCCAAATAGTGCTTCACCACTAACTTGAAGGGCGAAAAATACACATGCCATTTAATTTAGAAAGAGAGACAAGATACGTATTAGGGGGTTTCATATTACCAGTGAATATCACTTTTTTATGATACTCTTTCCTTCAGTTTTGTTTGTTTTAAATCGTCTTCATTCCAAATAAAATGTGTATTATTTCCAAATCCTCAAAACTCGGTTCTTGGCACTTCCTCTTCTACCATGACCGTCAGAATGCCATTATCTCTTAATATCTCGTACATTTCACCTACTTTTAATGCCGTCTTACAAATTCCTCCATCAACTTCTTGTCTCTACCAACCAAGCTCAATACATTTTCTTTTGCCATGTTTCGTCCATCGCTTACCAATCCCACATCTCAAAAGCCTCCACCCTACGTCCTCCTATCCTCTTGCCTCGAAGCCCAAGTTTCTGAAGCATACAGCATTACGCTCCAAATCAGTTTTCACTAATCTTTTATGACCATCTTAAATTATAGTCCTCATTGCATACTCTATGAAAATAAAGAAGAATTTACTTGAAAGATCTGGTGCTTTCCCGGCGTATTAGTTGGGTGAATTCTTCTCGGGTCTTCCACCGGGTCAATTTTGCCAAAAACATTTTGGCGGAACGGCAATCAGGCTGGATGACGATGACCGAGTCGGGAATCGAAACGTCGGCAGCTATGGAGCCATTGACCCGGTGGAAGACCCGAGAAGAATTCACCCAAGAATTTACTTGTTTTAAGAAGGGGACAATAATTAGGTAAACTGCTTGCTACAGAGACAATTTGCAGATTCAAAGAGAGATAGTAATCACCGAAATACTGGGGATACGTGGAATCACTTCCTTGAGATCTCGCGCTCAGCAGTCCACAAGTCCATTCCCAGGAATTTTATAAAAGATAACATGGAACCTAGATGCTACAACGCGGATGTTAGAAAATCATTGCGACGCCAAAGGCTAAGTCACGCCAAGATGAAAAATATTAGGAATTATATCTGTAGTGCAAAAGAAATGAGATCACTTATTCACTCATCACTTATCACTTACAGGGTTCGTCCGGAAAATAAGTGTACTGATTTTTTCCCGCCGCTCCAGGCGCGCCCAGCACCGCTCTGACGGGCTGCGATTGGAGGGGGGTATGTTGGCAAGCGACGCTGAAAAAGGCAGTCGGCTCTGAGCTGTGGTGTAGTGAGGAGCTCTGTTAACGCGAACCTCCACGCTCGACCCACCTCACGGAACGCGATGCCGAAGTTTTTGGAGCAGCGTTATTCCATTAAATTTGCGGTAAAGCTTGGGAAATCGTCTACCGAAACTGTCGGTATGATTAACCAGGCTTACGGGGAGTCATCCATGTCCAGAAACATGATCTTTCGGTGACACAAGATGTTCGTGGAGGGCAGAGAAGAGGTCGACGACGAACCACGGCCTGGACGCCCATCAACGACACTCACCGACGAAAATGTGCGAAAAGTTCGCGATGTACTGAACTCTGATCGTCGTCTTAGTGTTCGGATGATAGCAGAGCAGTGTAATGTGCCAAAAACAATAGTGCACGAGATTATTAGGCACCAATTACAGATGCGAAAAATTTGTGCAAAGTTGGTGCCGAAAGTGCTCAGTGATGATCAAAGACTCAATCGTTTGGAAATCGCGACACAACTTGCGGATCACTGCAAAAATGATCCACATTTTTTAGAGAACGTTGTTTCGGGTGACGAGACGTGGATCTTTGAGTACGACCCGGAGTCGAAGAGACAAAGTGCGGAGTGGCACACCCCATCATCACCCCGTCAAAAGAAAGCTCGCATGAGCAAACTCGGATCAAGGCGATGCTCATTGTCTTTTTTGACAAAAGGGGAGTCGTCCACTACGAATTTGTACCTGAACGACAAACTGTAAATGCTGCATTTTACGTCCAAGTGCTCGACAGGCTTCGAAAACGAGTCGCCCGCGTCCGGCCAGCGATCAAAAACATCTGGCGGCTGCATTACGACAATGCGCCGTCTCACACCGCGCCATTCGTGTCGGACTTCTTGGCCAAGCACGGCGTGGCAACGCTGCCGCACCCGCCCTACAGCCCGGACTTGGCACCACCGGACTTCTTTCTGTTCCCGAAGATAAAGAGGAGTTTGAAAGGAACGCGATACGGGACTTTGGACGCCGTCAAAGAGGCCGTGACGACGTGTCTTCGAGAGGTTCCCGATGATGCCTTCGCGGGAGCGTTCCAGGAATGGGAACGCCGCTGGAACAAGTGTATCGACTCACAAGGGTCCTATTTTGAGGAATATTAGCTTAAGATATGTAAAAGTGTAATAAATTTTTTTTCCTGAGCTCAGTACACTTATTTTCCGGACGAACCCTGTATTCACTCACCACTAATCACTTATTCACTAATGACTTAATCAATTATCACAAGGTAACTAGGGCGAATGCCAAGAAGGAATTTCGGAATGTTCTAAGTGAATTCAAAAGGAAAATAGTAGGAGAAAGTTTGAAAGAGAATCCGAAAGCATTATGGCCATATGTCAGAGTGGCTCGGGGAAGCAAGGCTACGAATAATTCACTCAAAAACGATGAGGGCGAAAGAGTAACCAGCAATTTGGAAAAGGTCAACCTATTAAATTCCATCTTTCAAAGCGTCTTCACCAATGCCCCACCGAATGCCTCCGATAGCTTAACAAATCGTGCCCACCAACCGATACCCAAAATTGAAATATCATATAAGCAGAATATTTGCTGAAAAATATTAAGCCTAATAAATCCTCCGGGCCCGATGAAATTCCCGCTCGTATATTTAAGGAGCTATGTCGGGAATTGCACCATATCTAGAAATCATAGTTAAGGAGCCGTTAGTAGATCACAAGGTTCCCAGTGATTGGAAAACGGCTTATTTAACACCTATCTTTAAAAACGGAGGTAAGGGGGAACCAATCCCCTAACACCATATCATAAAAGTCATAGAACATATAGTTGCTAATTCGATGGGGAGACATCTCGATATTCAGGATTTATTGTTGAAACATCAGTACGGTTTCCGAAAGAGTAAATCCTGCGAGAAACAACTTGCGCTATGTGTTCGTGATGTATTTGGCTTGGGGGAGAGCAACCTTCTAGTGGTTTTTCTAGATTTTGAAAAGCGTTCGTCTAAGTACTTCATTGCAAACTACTAAGTCAATACTAAGCTAGAAGCCTATGGCGTAGATAAAAATATCCTTTGCTGGATTAAAGACATTTTGGATGGTCGGGTACAAAGAGTAGTCATAGATGGATTTCACTTAAATGCAGTAGAGGTCAATTCGGGTGTTCCTCAGGGAAGTGATATCGGACCTCTTTTATGGCTTCTCAACGTTAACGACAAAAACTACGTAGTAACTATTAGTGTATCCGTAATCCTGAGGATAAAACAACTTTAGCAGATGGCCTAAATTCTATACAACGCTATTAAGTTTCTCATAACAACGGTTTACGTATCTAGCTCCTCTCCGCTGCACGCGATCCAATTCGGCAATCAATCCAACATCATGAGGAGCCCATATACTTGCAGCATATTCTAAATGAGGCCTAACCAGCGAAAGATGACATTTATCTTGAACCGTTTCATCACATTTACCCAGTACTCTTCTAACAACTCCTAATGATTGAGATAGAATCACTACATTTTCTGCCCAATTTCTCAGTAGTGTTTAAACATCATGCGTCACCTTCACTCCTCGCGATCAAGAAAGCAGCTCGCCTCTAAATAGCATTAAAAATCCAGTCTTCACTTTCGTCATTCATCATTTGCTGAAGTTACTTGGTTACCTAAAACTCCACACTAGCAGGATTTTATTAGGTTAACAGGGCCTTCAACCGGAAAAATTCGGGACTCTCTTCCAAGCGTCTCCATTACCATAGTCCTTTTCTGCGCCGCAGTTTGCGGCTTTGTTATGAAAATTATGATTATTGCCACGTTATCTTCCATTCATTCACTCGGCACACATGCAGCGCTCACTTCCCGCCGGGCAAATCACCGCGTGAATAAAGATTAGGGATAATCTCCCCCCTTTCTTAAGGTTTAGTAATGAGACGCACGAAAGAGGGGCCAAGACAAACAAGAGTCGCCGAGTGCTAAAGGGAGGGTAATATTTCAGACGCCTTCCATTCTCTCCCCCTCTCACCCGCTCCTCGCAAAAGGTTCGCGTCGGTCTTTCGTCACACATCCCCTGTGCGTGCCTCGCCCTCCGTTTGTTAGCCAGAGGGCGTGGACGGCTTCGAGGAGAAGAGTTCGCCACGGTTCAGGGAGTCCCACCTCCGCAACGCCTGCCTGATCACCGTCCGGCGCGGAGGAGGAGTCTGGGCGGAGGCGCGGCGAAAGTCGGGAAGAAGGTGATACCACATAAGGGGACAGGAGCGAGTCTTGCTCATATCCTTACTCTCTTGCTTTTCCCGCACCCAGAGAGCGACCCGATTTTCAGGGGTGTCTGGGGCCGGCGGGAGACGTCGCAATACTACGTGTGTCGAGGGGGCCGCCTGTCTCTTGGGTCAACTCGAGGCCAAGTTCTCGCGTTCATGAGCATTTATTTGCTATGTTCCCGAGGAGCACCTTATAATGACGACGAATGTGTCGCAAATATTAATAATCTTCAATATTTGCTCTCCACTGGATGTGACAGTTTTAGACTCTTTCCCAAGAAGACCGATTTTACATATGTCGTAATTTATCTCGGTACATAGAGAAAAATGGCCAATGCATCATTGGTGGTCTATCCCTCGAAGGAATGTATTATTGCCTAGCCCTGACAGGAACAGTTTGAAAAGTTGCCATTTTTCATTTATAATTGAGTTAATAAGTATTTAAAATGCCGCAGGCGATAATGATAAAAAAATACAAACAAAATTACCTGTATTTATACCCTCTTCAGTGCAAATTTGTTTGTGCCCTTCTGCTAGCAGTGTCCCATCTTAGACCCACAACCTTCAATCGGCTCAGGAAGGAAAATGCGTAAGCGTGATATTCCACCTATTTCATGTGTGCTGCCGGGTTTTTCATTACATTCACTCCAAGCACTTATTGGAGATTTGACTCAAATTTGAATTTCTCACATAATTCGGAAATATTGTCGAAATCGCTTGACATTAACCTGTAATCCGAACTGAGCTCGATCGACCGAAGCTGAGATCATATTTCTCTGCATAGCATTGTGATGCCGTCAAATAATTTAATGCTGCAGCTTATGTATGAACTTATGCGGCCATCGCAAACTATATATGTGGGGGTTGCTCATTGATTGACTAACATTCATTTCATCATCGCAATGAGGCTTTTCTAATATTAAAACACTATCTACTTTTGACTTTATAAAATTAATGTTGAGATTTTACACTCAGTTAAAATTGTCAACAATATTATGCAGATCAAATAGGATTCAGATAGACTATAATACAGCTAATTTTAATATTACATATGATTTGAAAACAATGCAATGACTTTTAACTCATTTTTCATAATTTACTTGAGTAATTTTGAGACAAATTCCAAAGAAACTGCGGGAGATGCCGCAACAGTAACTTTTAACGGAGTCATCCGCTAATGTGCATTTCAATGCAACAATTTCAGAGTGTAAAAATCATTCGCCTTGACTGGGACTCGAACCCAGATCCTTCAATATCCGGTCGAGTGCTTTAGCCACTTAAGCTACCGAGGCGTCCTCTAAACTCTGAAAATTTTGGGGCTTTTAAAAAAAATTTCAGAGTTTGAAATTTCAGAGTTTACTCTGAAAATTTTTTTAAAAGCCCCAAAATTTTCAGAGTTTAGAGGACGCCTCGATAGCTTAAGTGGCTAAAGCACTCGACCGGATATTGAGGGATCTGGGTTCGAGTCCCAGTCAAGGCGAATGATTTTTACACTCTGAAATTGTTAATTTTGAGACGATAAACGTAACACCTTCACTTAGGTTCCACCCATGAAATGCGTAATATCTGGCGACGTCACTATTGACCGTTACTTCTTCGTGGAACCAACTTCACCAGTAAGTAAAAAGGTAGCGAAGGTTCCAAGTGCTGGTCGGTTGGAATCTGGAGGGCGGGCGACAAACAAGTGATGCTTCCTCATTAATTGCAACTTTCTTTGTACCTCCATTTTTATTTCCCTCTAACCAGACATTTATATATATATATATATATATATATATATATATATATATATATATATATATATATATATATTCTGTATGCATATACACACTTATGTAATTAGCCTTCGTACATGTGCTGCAGAACTTCAAATAGCAGCTGTTTTTTTACCCCCTGAACGGCCACAATTTTATCCATGCAAAGAAAAATTCAAATGTAATAAACGCCTTCAAGTCGATAGGAAAAAACTCTTTATAGAGAGAAAACCTTGTAACACATTGGAGCAGCCGGTTTCGACAAGTGGAGTATCATCATATACATTTTGAAGCGAAAAACTGTTCTCCTTAATATATGGCTGATTATTCTCAGCCGACAGAACCGGTTGACCGCACTAAAAGATTTGTCAGTGGAAAAGTGCAGACCATCGACTCGACGTCTTTTGAATCCGGAACCAAAGGTTTAATATTTTCTTGCCAGTTCTCTTGCGATTCGCCGGCTCAAAGTACAACACAAGGCTACCAAATGTTTGCTACGCTACTTTCTCATACAAAAACAGCGATTTTTGTTTAGAAAGTACTTAGTTGACGAAATTTATTGCGTAAAATGAGACGAAATTTATTTCTTCGGAAGCTTCATTTTAAGGCATGTGTTATAAAATTGATTCGCTCATAATATGTATAGAACTAAATATGGTTTTGCAGGAATTCAATCCATTTATGTATTCATTATTCACGTTTTATTCCATTCCCCTTCGTTGAGCAGAATTTTCATAAATGTGAATTTAAGTTCGTTCGGAAAGACGCTACTCGATTTTTCGCGTTTTGAGTGAGTGTCATCACTAACGTGAAAATAAATCCATCCAGCGTTTAGCTGACGGTAAGACTAGACTTCCGCAGACCGAGTGACCAAAATTGTTTACACACCGATATTCAAATTCTGTGCTCGACTATGAAAATAAAAGCACAAAACCGAACCAACGTATGTGTTGCTTTGAACTTTCTTTTGAAACATTTCGGTACCTACTCCAAACTTCGAGCTATGAATTAATGTAGAGTTACCCTTTGCATTTTGAATTACTTGATTTTTCGTAAACAGGATGAAGATTCGTTGCTGTCGATGGCGTTTGTAATATGTCACAGTATTTTACGCAAAATACAAGTGTGATCAAGAAAAGACCGGACTGATTTTATTCTGCGCAAACCGTTCAACGGATCGAAACAAGACACAGTGCGCCATCTAGCGACACGTCTGAGTAAAACGAGAGGTGTTGCGTTTTTTTGCGTCGAGTCATTACGCAGCAGCAGTGGTACGTGTCTTAACCTGTTCGTCGCTGCGTGCAACGGCAGCAATGAAGGAACTAGAGGAACAGCGTGTGTGCGTGAAATTTTTTTCCAAACTTGGCAAAAGTGCTACGGAGACATTTAGAATGATTCAGCGAGCCTTTGTAAATGAAGCTATGAGTCGAAGCCAGTGTTTGGAGTGGTACCAGTGGAACCTCGACAGATGAAGATTCGCGAAGGCCTTCCACTTCGACAGACGCCAACCATGTCAATTTGGTGCGGGCAAATAGCCGTTTATCTGTTGGGGAGATAGCCGAGGAAGTGAACATTAGTTTTGGATCCTGTCAGGCAATTTTGACAGACATTTTGGACATGACGCGCGTCGCATCAAAATTCGTCCCGCGGGTGCTGACTGATGAACAGAGGCAAAAACGTGTGGACATTTGTCAGGAACTCCTGGATCAAGCCAATACCAACTCAGAGTTTCTTAAAACCATCGTAACCGGTGACGAAACCTGGGTTTACGGTTATGATGTCGAGACAAAGGCCCAGTCTTCTCAGTGGAAAGGTCCTCATTCTCCGCGACCAAAGAAAGCTCGCATGTTCCGGTCCAATGTGAAGGTCATGCTGGTGTTTCTTCGACTGGTAAGGGCTGATTCATTACGAATACGTCCCTCAAGGTCAAACCCTCAACAAAGATTTCTACTTAAAGATTATGAAGAGGCTGAGGGTTGCAGTGAGCCGAAAGAGGACGGACATGCGGAGAAACAATGCACGGTGTTCCCACCACGATAACGCGCCGGCTCACACGGCGCTGATCGTGATAGTTTTTCGCCAGAACCGGAACTTCCGTGATCCCGCAGCCACCCTACTCTCCAAACGTGGCTCCATCAGACTTTTTTGTTTCCGAAGTTAAAACCAACCTTGAAGGGGCGCCGATTCGACTCTATTGTGGACATTAAAACTGATTGTACGGTGAACCTGAAGATGATCCCTAAGGCGGCTTAACAGGCAGGGTTCGAGAGCTGGAATAAACGTTGGCAAAGGTGTGTCGTCAGCCAAGGCATGTACTTTGAGGGTGACAAGTTCGATTAAGCTGTATCCGTCGAAATAAATAAGTTATAAAATCAGTCCTGTCTTTTTTTGATCACACCTTGTATCCTCATGCGATTTAGTATGAATAGAAAGATTAGTAGTTTTTATCAAATGTAATTCACTTGACGTGTTCGTATAGATAGAAACATTGAAATAAATATCCTTCGAGTGTTCGCTTAAAAATTCCCCACATAACCTGCCATTCCATAATTCGAAGTAATGAGCGAACAAATTACGGTGTTTCTTACAGAAAAAATATTTAAGAATCCTCAAAGATGTTTTGGCGCTGGATGATGCGTTACTTCAAAAGCAAATGACACCGGCATTTAAAATCAATTATTTTTACGATCCCATCTTAAGGAAACGGGACTTATTGTGTGGATTCCAGGTGCCGCCATTGAATCTAGTCATAGACTAAATCAACAACTGATGAAGCTGACCTGGAGAATTCAACTGGGATTGCTGGCGATGGTCGCAGTGGTGACTTTGGGAATCCTTCCGCTGAGGCACACCTCGTCGATTACTTCGACGACACCCTCAACGACAACAGCGAAGGAAAGCGTTCTGCTCGCCACGATGGAGATGAGGGGTGATCCTCTTGATACGCCATTACTGCGAAGGTATTCAATTCCGACTTTCAGATTGTGTTTTTACTCGTATTATGAAGTTATGCACTTCCTCGGATAGCTTTCTCTCCAATATAATTCATAATTTTCTTTCATTAATGTGTCGTCTTTTGGTGCTTAACCATAGCACTGACGCAACTAGGGAGGTGCTTAAGATGCTCTTGTTTCCCCAAGGAAAGTAGTGCGAACATCTTCAAGCACCTCCAGGAACTCACGGGTAAATGAAATATGCATGTTGTAAGCAAACGTGTCATTTTAAAGTGTTTATTCCTGGATTACCCCTAAACTCGAATCTTTTTATGACCCCTGCATCGATTAAATCTTAAAATTCTAATTGAAAATATGGAGAGGGAAACCAAGCAATTGATCATAGTCCCCAAGAACATTAAGGTACAGCCTCTTCACCTTCCAGTTTGGTCATGTCCCTTCTTCCCATCGTGGTCCACGGCCATTGGGCAGTGCACTGGCAATTCGATGGCTACTCGAACAGTGAAGATCCCATGAACGGATCCAGGTGCTGCCTCCAACCATAATCCATTACGCCCAGCATCGCGATTTTCTGGATATCAATGAATGTGCCCGGGGACCAAAATAGATCGTGTAACAAGAGGAACCATCGTGAAACCCAGCGAACCGAACAACTTTAAACTCCTTTCTACGAAGTTCTCACGAGCATCATCTACATCTACTTAATACCCCGCAAGCCGCCGCAAGGGCGCGTGGCGGGGGGTGTTAGGACACCACCCGTAATTTAGAAAGGAAAAAAACCGCATTCATGAACCACAAATTCATACATTCACAAAAAAAACATTGCATACATTCATGCAAGAACACTAACACCCCACACACATGCAAACACTCAAACTACATCTTCATACACATGCACCTGAAAGTATACCTAACAGCTTTGCAGTGTTTAACTTTGCTCCGACTTGTAAATTCAATGTTTTTAACATTTCTAAAGTGACTTCGGTTTCTTACTATTATGATTTCTGATTGTTCGGGGAAAGAATGACTATCTGTATCTATCTGTACTGGAATCTATCTCCCTTATGCATTATCTTTGTGGTCTGATCTACCTAAGTAGTGTGGGGCCATTATAATTCCTTCAGTGTCATAGTTATACTCGTTTGTTCCGAACCTTTATAAAAGTCTAAGCCTCGCTTGTTCTCTCCGCACTTCAAGTGGTTCCCAGCCTAAATCCCCTAAGAGGTCTGTCACCCTTGTGTTCTTATCATAACAATTTTTAACGAATCTAGCGGATTTTCTCTGGACTTTACCTAATTCTTTTTGCCAAATTTTCTCCCAAGGATCCCAAATACTTGCGGTATATTCCAAATGAGGTCTAACTAGAGCAAAATAACACCTCTCTTTAACTTTCTCATTACATTTCCCCACCACCCGTTTAATGAAGCCGAGTTTCTTTAAAGCTTATCCGCATATTGTCCTGATATGTGCTCCCCATGGAAGGCGTGGTGTTAGAACAACCCCCAAATATTTAACTTGATTAGCCGTAGTCAATATTGAACCCTCTATTTTGTATTTTATATCCTGTTCCTCGCTTCCTCGCCATCATACAATGATTACGTGCGTATTCAAGCTTTACATGACAAAACAACCTCAGCATTAATAAAATTAATTAAAATTATCACCCACTTATATATTGACATACGAATGTCCACATTATTATTATTTGCGTTCTACCGTTTAACGTAGGTTTTTGATGAACGCAGACTGAAGTTAGCTACATTACAATGCAACAATTTCAGAGCGTAAAAATCATTCGTCTTGACCGAAATTCGAACCCGGATCCCTCTATGTCAGGCCGAGCGCTTTAGCCAGTTAAGCTATCGAGGCGTTCTCTTACACTCCAAAATTTTGGGGGCCTTAAAGGAACAAGATGTCGTGACGAAATACCGCACATACAATATAATCACAGGCATTCGTAGTCGTGCGCGTAGCGCCACAGTCCACGAGGTTAAAGCCAACTTTAAACGGATCCCGGTCAAGGCGAATCATTTTTACACTCTGAAATTTTTGCATTGTCATGCCTTTTTTGCTGATGACTCCATCAAAAGTTACTGCTGTGGCATCTTCCGCAGTTTCTTGGAATTTAGCTACATCACTTAGCCTCGTCTAACAAGACACATACGTATCTAATGGGGATTACTTTGAAGGGGACAAAATAGATATTCATGAATAAATAAATAATTTTTGAAAAGAACACAAAAGTCGCGATACTTTTTGAACAGACCTCGTATTGACGCACCAACCAAAATCAATCCCTTCTTCAATGCCGCATACTTCATTCCGTTCACCATACTTCCTCGCTTGCCTAGCGTTCTTCCCCTAATCACAGTCTTCAACATCCCATCGCCAATCAAATTCCTCAGCATCATCTCTCTGGCCTTCTTTGGATTTCTCCCAAAAACGCTCTTCCCTCCCCCACAATGCTTAAAGCTTCTTCATTGGTTTCTCTTTCCGTCCATTTACCATTTCATCCTTCTGCACATCCAAATTGATCCAAGCCTATCATCTTGCCTGAAAAACCACAATCCACCGTGTTAAAAACCACGATCCATATTGAGTTTTTCACAAATATTTTCTTAACATCCTTTCTCAACGTCCCTGTCTTTGTAAAATCTTTGTGAAAATTTCTATGCCTGATGAAATTCCTCTTATGATATCCCAATTACTTTGACCAACTTAATCTTAAACACTGCCAAGATTAGTAAACTCTTCCACCTGCTGTCTTTCTATCCTATTTTGGCGTTTAACTGAGGTTTCATCTTTCTCATCAAACTAAAGCTTGATTATGCACCAAACCTAACTGAGTTTATGAATTCCACACTGACCTCCAATTATTTTTCTATTCCCATTTGTTCCCATATCTCTTCAACCATTCACCCACATACACAGGGTCTCCCCCAAACATAAGTAGAAAGATTTTTTCCGCCGACGCGTACGGCTACAGTGGGGAAATTTGTGGCAGGAAAAGTTGTGAGAGGGCTTGGGAAAGCAACAGGAACCACGTCAGTTGTCTGCGGGCCGTTATAGTGTGCGGAACGCTGCTAGACTGGACCCCTGTACGAGGGTCGCGTCACGAATTCGTGATGCCAAGTTCCACGGAGCAACGATACGAGACGTGTCCCAAGGCCTGGTTTCCCTTAGGCACAGGATGTCCCGGGAGGTAAGAGAGGAGGTTGGCGACGAGTGTGCAAAAAGTGAGAGACATTCTCAATTCCGATCAGCGCCTGAGTGTCAGAATGTTAGCAGAAGATTGCAATATTCCGAAAACCACAGTGTAACGCATTCTTAAAGATCTAGTCATGAAAAAGGAATGTGCTAAGATGGTCCCCAAGGTGCTGTCGGAAGTTAAGAAGGCTGCTCGTGTGACAATCTCGCGAGATCTCTTTCATCTTGCCCTAGACGACCTAAAGCCCCGATGTGGCACCGCCGGACTTCTTATTGTTCCCAAGAATACAAAGGAGCTTGAAAGGCAACCATTTTGGAATGCTGGATACCGTCAAAGCGGCCGTGACGAGGTGCTTGAACGCGGTTCCCGTCGACGCCTTTCAGGAAGCGACTGGCGCTGTCATCGGTGTGTTGATGCACAAGGGTGCTATTTTGAAGAAGCTTTGGAATTTGTACTTTGATCTGCAATCAGGTTGACAATTGGGACAGAACCTGTACGTAAAAAAATACGTAATAATGTGCACTCCTGACTAACCACTACCCATCCTGACTTTCCATCCTCCACTCGCCCTTGAGCAGTCTGAGATATACAGGCTGCATGCAGGTTGACCTGTATACAGTTTGCGGATAAGTCTTTTATGCATCCAATCTACTTCTGTTTTCTACAATTCATTCATTAATTCATTAGTTTAAGTAACATTTTCCCTCCTCTCTATCCTCTTATTGATTTTTCTAAGTACCACCCTGCCTGTGCGAATAATAAAAATTAATGTTCTTCAGTCCTCATAAACGTCTGCCTTTCCTTTTTTGGGATGGAACACTGATCGAACGTAATATTTCGGCCTAATTCCTCCCTCATAATTGGCAGGAATAAGTCCATAAAGACTCATCCTTCCCTGTTTCCAAAACCCTTAAGTAGTTCGGCGGGAATGTTATCCATCCGCATACAATTATTTGATTTCAATTCCCTTAATGCCCTATCCATCTCGCGGTGAAGTATGTTTGGGTCTAACTTATATTCATCTACTAGTACGTCTTTTTCTCTTTCTAACTTGCTGACCTAACTTTATAGATCCTCTATTTTTTCTTTCAATCTCTCAATAATCTTTCTTGCCTCAGATACAGGTAATAATTTTCCTGACATATCTGCAATAATGTACACGGACTTTTCCTACTTACATCCTGAAAATGCTTTCACCTTTCTGTGCATTGCACTGATTTCTCTTTCCGTTTATAAACTCTCAATTTCTTCACTGTGCGTCTTCCACCAGGTTTATTTCGCTCCATTAGTTTCCCGCCTTAGTTTATTGTTCATCTCTAGGTACTATGTTCTTCCTTGAGTTAAAATACTTCTATTTCCTATATTTCTAAACATATTATACGTAATTTATGGTTTTCTTGTCTTTTTCATGTTTACTCTTCCTATAGTTTCATTTGCCGCTTTAGATATCTATTTCGCGGTACTCCAGGGGGTAGTGTTTGACGGCTGACCGGAGGGTCCCGGGTTCGATTCCCGGGCAAGACACACTGGGCACCTGCGGCTCCACCCAAGCTTTGTGATTTATAGGGTACCAGGTGTCCCTGGGAAACCATAACCGGCACAGGGAAAGGAACTGGCCCCCCTACCCTGATGTGTGAATTTCACACGCCGTATAGGGCTTAGTACTGGGTGAACTCTACCATCACCTACCAAACTAACCTTCGGGTTGATTAGCGTGTTTATGGTTTTTCTTCCCTCCCTAGTACCCAGCTCCCTTTCCTCACTCATGATTTTATCTGCAGCCTGCTGATACTCCTTTCTTGTTAGCGCTTCCAAACTCCATTTCCTAAACCGCCTTCCCTGTTTTATCTTTTTGAACCGAACGTTACACTTCATTATTACTAAATCATGGTCTGAGTCCGCATCCGCTCCCGTGAAACTGTGCGAATTAATCACGCTGTTCCTGAATCTAAGCCTAACCATAATATAGAGCAACTGATATCCCTTTGAATAACCGGCTATTCTTCTCGCATATATATATATATATATATATATATATATATAATATAATATATAATATATATAATATATATATATATATATATATATATATATATATATATATATAATATATAATATATAATATATATATATATAATATATTATATACTATTTTCCTTTTGAATTCACTTAGAACATTCCGAAATTCCTTCTTGGCATTCGCCCTAGTTACCTTGTGATAATTGATTAAGTCATTAGTGAATAAGTGATTAGTGGTGAGTGAATACAGGGTTCGTCCGGAAAATAAGTGTACTGAGCTCAGGAAAAAAAATTTATTACACTTTTACATATCTTAAGCTAATATTCCTCAAAATAGGACCCTTGTGAGTCGATACACTTGTTCCAGCGGCGTTCCCATTCCTGGAACGCTCCCGCGAAGGCATCATCGGGAACCTCTCGAAGACACGTCGTCACGGCCTCTTTGACGGCGTCCAAAGTCCCGTATCGCGTTCCTTTCAAACTCCTCTTTATCTTCGGGAACAGAAAGAAGTCCGGTGGTGCCAAGTCCGGGCTGTAGGGCGGGTGCGGCAGCGTTGCCACGCCGTGCTTGGCCAAGAAGTCCGACACGAATGGCGCGGTGTGAGACGGCGCATTGTCGTAATGCAGCCGCCAGATGTTTTTGATCGCTGGCCGGACGCGGGCGACTCGTTTTCGAAGCCTGTCGAGCACTTGGACGTAAAATGCAGCATTTACAGTTTGTCGTTCAGGTACAAATTCGTAGTGGACGACTCCCCTTTTGTCAAAAAAGACAATGAGCATCGCCTTGATCCGAGTTTGCTCATGCGAGCTTTCTTTTGACGGGGTGATGATGGGGTGTGCCACTCCGCACTTTGTCTCTTCGACTCCGGGTCGTACTCAAAGATCCACGTCTCGTCACCCGAAACAACGTTCTCTAAAAAATGTGGATCATTTTTGCAGTGATCCGCAAGTTGTGTCGCGATTTCCAAACGATTGAGTCTTTGATCATCACTGAGCACTTTCGGCACCAACTTTGCACAAATTTTTCGCATCTGTAATTGGTGCCTAATAATCTCGTGCACTATTGTTTTTGGCACATTACACTGCTCTGCTATCATCCGAACACTAAGACGACGATCAGAGTTCAGTACATCGCGAACTTTTCGCACATTTTCGTCGGTGAGTGTCGTTGATGGGCGTCCAGGCCGTGGTTCGTCGTCGACCTCTTCTCTGCCCTCCACGAACATCTTGTGTCACCGAAAGATCATGTTTCTGGACATGGATGACTCCCCGTAAGCCTGGTTAATCATACCGACAGTTTCGGTAGACGATTTCCCAAGCTTTACCGCAAATTTAATGGAATAACGCTGCTCCAAAAACTTCGGCATCGCGTTCCGTGAGGTGGGTCGAGCGTGGAGGTTCGCGTTAACAGAGCTCCTCACTACACCACAGCTCAGAGCCGACTGCCTTTTTCAGCGTCGCTTGCCAACATACCCCCCTCCAATCGCAGCCCGTCAGAGCGGTGCTGGGCGCGCCTGGAGCGGCGGGAAAAAATCAGTACACTTATTTTCCGGACGAACCCTGTAAGTGATAAGTGATGAGTGAATAAGTGATCTCATTTCTTTTGCACTACAGATATAATTCCTAATATTTTTCATCTTGGCGTGACTTAGCCTTTGGCGTCGCAATGATTTTCTAACATCCGCGTTGTAGCATCTAGGTTCCATGTTATCTTTTATAAAATTCCTGGGAATGGACTTGTGGACTGCTGAGCGCGAGATCTCAAGGAAGTGATTCCACGTATCCCCAGTATTTCGGTGATTACTATCTCTCTTTGAATCTGCAAATTGTCTCTGTAGCAAGCAGTTTACCTAATTATTGTCCCCTTCTTAAAACAAGTAAATTCTTGGGTGAATTCTTCTCGGGTCTTCCACCGGGTCAATGGCTCCATAGCTGCCGACGTTTCGATTCCCGACTCGGTCATCGTCATCCAGCCTGATTGCCGTTCCGCCAAAATGTTTTTGGCAAAATTGACCCGGTGGAAGACCCGAGAAGAATTCACCCAACTAATACGCCGGGAAAGCACCAGATCTTTCAAGTAAATTCTTCTTTATTTTCATAGAGTATGCAATGAGGACTATAATTTAAGATGGTCATAAAAGATTAGTGAAAACTGATTTGGAGCGTAATGCTGTATGCTTCAGAAACTTGGGCTTCGAGGCAAGAGGATAGGAGGACGTAGGGTGGAGGCTTTTGAGATGTGGGATTGGTAAGCGATGGACGAAACATGGCAAAAGAAAATGTATTGAGCTTGGTTGGTAGAGACAAGAAGTTGATGGAGGAATTTGTAAGACGGCATTAAAAGTAGGTGAAATGTACGAGATATTAAGAGATAATGGCATTCTGACGGTCATGGTAGAAGAGGAAGTGCCAAGAACCGAGTTTTGAGGATTTGGAAATAATACACATTTTATTTGGAATGAAGACGATTTAAAACAAACAAAACTGAAGGAAAGAGTATCATAAAAAAGTGATATTCACTGGTAATATGAAACCCCCTAATACGTATCTTGTCTCTCTTTCTAAATTAAATGGCATGTGTATTTTTCGCCCTTCAAGTTAGTGGTGAAGCACTATTTGGAAGCCATTTTTCATTTTTTAAAACCATATTACACCAGATTATTATAATAATTTTTATTTTAAAATCATAAATTCCCACTTTATTGCATAGCGAAGGGTATAAATCGCCTTGAGCGTTGTCACAGTGTGCTTTACAAGAATTATGTGATATTACTGACTTGAGGGGGAAACGGAATGTGAAGATCCATCTTTAATCAAGATTTATGTACTTACCTTTTTTCTCGTAACTGGTATTCTTTTACTCCAATCACCTTTTTAGATCTTAGCTATGTATAATTCAATGGATAGATTGGTAACTAAGTTCATTATCCGATTAGCAAAAAATTAAAAATAATTCTTTTGAGCATCGTTTGTCAGTTCATGAGATACACGCTGCCCCATGGAAGTAGTTGTTAGGGAGTATGGATCATAATAACAGATTTAAAAATGGCTTGTCAATTTCTAAGCACTATGTACATTGCAATTATATATATAATATTGCTTTTAACAATCTCGTCTTCTCATTACCTTATTACTTATTCAGAAATATTTTACCTAAGAACTCCCATCAGGTAAGTTATAATACATGTATATGTGGTAGCAAAACCTACTTGTCTCTAATATGAGGTAACCTGTGAAGTTAGGTTAGTTGCTAAAGCCAATAATAAGAAACTTATAAAGCTGCAATAAAGTTATTTCGGTCAGCCGATGACCATCAACGGGGAGAGGCTTGATAACGAGAAGACGTCAGTAACAAAGCACTGTTCGATGACAAGTGAAAATCAAGTCAAACGACGGTCACCGGCTGACTGCAATAACGTCGTTGGAGGTCTAAATTTCTTATTATTGGCCACAGCAATTGAACTAACTTCATATTCACAGCCAATATCTCACACGTTTCATTTCTAGGAGGTAATCTAACCTACTTTATATCTTATCTAACGGAATTTATACGGCGAAAACTTTCCTATATTTGACGAACATTACGAACAAATTAAACGTCCGTTGTTATTCCGTAAATTGTAGAAATTAGCTTCGAAGATCATTCTTTGGAACTTACCAAAAAAAAAATAACATGGTAAGTATATACATAAGCCCTCCCCGGACTACAACCTTGACGTGGTGGAAGGGCTTGTGCGTTCCGACGACCCCTAGAGCTGTGCTGGCGGAAGTAATAAAAATTGCTCCTGGTAGGGTCACCCATGCCAGATAGGTCGAAGGTTAGGAGCCAGACGAAAGGTAGTCCACGCAGCGTCTGTTCCTTAGTGAGGCGGCTGCAATGGCGTCTGACCCCAGTGGGGCGGCCATTAAGTGATGGTGTCACGTTAAAAACACTATTGAGGAAGGCAAGGGGAAACCACCTCAATTATTTTCCAAGATTATTCGGGTCTCCCACCGGGTCCACGTTCGTAGGGTTGCCGACGTTTCGATGGCCGAGTCGTCCATCGTCTTCATGCCCTGAAGACGATGGACGACTCGGCCATCGAAACGTCGGCAACCCTACGAACGTGGACCCGGTGGGAGACCCGAATAATCTTGGAAAACATTATTCGCCGGGAAAGTACCAGATCATTCCACCTCAATTATCATTCCCAAGAAAAATATGATGGACTATAGAGATATTTTGAGTCCTGGCAACCACGGGGCTCGGCCCAATCGGCCGTGTGTCGTGCCCGGCAGCGGGGGAGGCAAGGCTTCCGCGGTCGTCATCCCACGAAACCCTTGCAAGGGAAAACCAGCAGCAGCAGGACAGAAGACGCAGGAGAAGAAGACCAAATTAGTTAGAATAGGAGCGTGGAATGTTAGGACAATGATGAGGACAGGGAAATTGGAGAATGTTAAGCGAGAGATGGAAAGGGGAAATATAGATATTTTAGGTCTATGCGAGGTGAGATGGAAAGATAGCGGGGATTACTGGAGTGATAAGTATAGAATAATATACAGCGGTGGGGACGAGAGCCAACGAGGGGTGGCCATAGTATTAAATGAAGAGGTAGGAAGAAGCGTAGTCAACATAGAGCAGGTAACGGATAGAATACTACTAGTGGAGATAAAAGCAGAACCGACGAACTTAGGTATTATTCAGGTATACATGCCACCGAGCAACCATAAGGAAGAAGAGGTCGATAGGATATACGATCAGTTAGAGGACATGATCGCGTGTGTTCCTGCAGGGAAACATTTGATAGTGATGGGGGATTGGAATGCGACGGTAGGCGAAGGAAGAGATGGTGATGAGGTGGGGGACTACGGTTTAGGCAGGAGGAATGACCGCGGGGAGAAAGCAGTTGAGTTCTGCAGGAGACAGGGGTTAGTCATCACCAACACTTGGTTTAGGCACCACAAAAGACGCAGGTATACATGGAAAATGCCAGGTGACTCAGGAAGATATCAGCTAGATTATACTATATCCTGGTTAGACACAGGTTTAGGAACAGTGTGATAAATTCCCACAGCTTCCCGGGAGCGGATGCGGACTCAGACCACAGTTTAGTTGTTATGAAATGTAGCGTACGTTTCAAAAAGATAAGGCAGGGGCGGCGAGTTAGAAAATGGAATGTAGAAGCATTAAATGGGTTGAAAAGGAAGGAATACAAACAGGCGGTAGAGAAAATCATGGAGGATGGTAAAGGGCTTAGTACTATCGAAGAAAAATGGGAAATTATCAAGAAAGGGTTGTCTAAAGCCGCAAAAGACACTATTGGAACCGTTAACGCTAAAAGGACTAGGAAACCATGGATCACGGATGAGATGATTACAAAGATGGAAGAGCGGCGAAAATGGAAGAATATAAATACAGAATTAGGCAAAATGAAGTACAAAGAATTGAACAATAAATTGAGGCGGGCAACAAATAAAGCAAAAGAAGCATGGTGGAAGACGCAGTGCGAGGATATGGAAAGTCTGCAGAGGAAGGGTGAAATCGGTGTGCTGTACAGCAAAGTTAAATCGTTATCGGGAAGTAAGAAAGGAAGAGCTATGCTAACAGTTAGAGATAAGGCGGGTAAGGTAATAGTTGACGCAGGAAAGATCCAAGAGAGATGGAAGGAGTATATAGAAGAACTGTATAGTAAAGAACTCAGACCAACAAAGTTAGACATTGAAAAAGAAAATGACGCAGAGGAAGACAGCTTAGGTCCAGGCATACTAGACAATGAGATAGAAAGGGCATTAAGGGAGATGAAACTAAATAAGGCCGTGGGGGTAGATAACATTCCCGTGGAACTTTTAAAATGCTTAGGAAAGTGTGGGAGGAAGAGGCTATATGGGCTGATCCGTAGTATTTATGAGGAGGGAATCTGGCCGGAAGACTTTGTGAGATCAGTTTTAGTTCCTATTCCGAAAAAGGTAAAGGCCACGTCATGTGAGGACTATAGGACAATTAGTTTGATATCCCACGCAGCTAAAGTTGTTCTCAGGATCATGAACAAAAGGATAGAGAGTAGGGCAAATGATTACTTAGGGGATGATCAGTTTGGGTTTAGGAAGGGGAGAGGTACGCGTGATGCCATTGCAGTAATGAGATTATTAATCTAGAGGAATATAGAACACAACCAGGAGGTATTTGCGTGTTTCGTAGATTTCGAAAAAGCGTTTGATAGAGTGAATTGGGAAAAACTAATGAGTATATTGCAGAAAATAGGAATAGATTGGAGGGAAAGGAGGCTAATCCGCAACCTGTACATGTCTCAGACTGCTCAGGTGCCGGTGGGAAACGGGGAGTCAGGATGGGCAGTGTTAGGAAGGGGTGTAAGGCAGGGTTGCCCATTATCACCGTTGCTGTTCAACCTGTATGCAGAGGAAATGATCAAAGAGGCATGGGGAGAACTCGAGGTAGGAATGAAAGTGGGTGGGGAATTCGTAAAATCAGTAAGGTTTGCCGATGACCAAGCTTTAGTTTGTCAGTCAGCCAAGGGGCTGCAAGCATTGCTGAGTGAATTGGAAATTCAGTGCGACAGGTATGGGATGAGAATCAATATTAATAACACAAAGGTTATGCGATTTTCTAGAAAGAAAAAGGCCAAGCTTAACATTAAAATAGGAGGGCAAAAACTAGAGCAGGTAGAACAGTTTACGTATCTCGGTAGTGTCTTGGACCAACACGGTCAAAGTAGTAGGGACGTAAGGAGAAGAATTGCGCTAGGCAAAGAGGCTTTCACAAGGAGGAGGGAGTTGATGACGGGGACGTTGAGTAAGGATGTTAAGAAAAGACTCGTAAAAACTTTGATGTGGAGCGTAGCTATGTACGGTGCGGAAACGTGGTCATTGAAGCAGGAGGATAGACGTAGATTGGAGGCTTTTGAAATGTGGGTGTGGAGAAGAATGGAGAAGGTGAAATGGACAGAGAAGAAAACAAATGAGGAAGTACTTGGTATGGTGGGCGAAGAGAGGGGTTTGTTGGGAGCAATCCTATGGAGGCAGGAAAAGTGGATGAAGGGGGTGTTGACCGGCAGTGGGATGTTGAAGACTGTGATAGAAGGTAGGATGTTGGGCAAAAGAGGAAAGGGAAGGAACAAGATAGGGATGTTGGACGGGATGAAGGGAGGCAGAAAGTACTCAGAGATGAAGAGGGACCTGATATAGAGTAGGATGATGGATTTTGTGTTTTGTTAGGAGTAATAAAATATTTTGGTAGTTGTGTCCATCCAAAAACCTACCTTAACCGGTAGATTACCTTAAAAAAAAATAAATAAATAAATAAATAAATAAATAAATATATATATATATATATATATATATATATATATATATATATATATATATATATATATATATCGTGGTGTTTAGACTAAGTGTCCGTCCTGATTAAAGCCTGTCTCCTGCAGAAGTCATTGCTTTCTCTCCGCGGCCGTTCCTTGCTCCTGAATAGCGAATTCTCACTCCCACCTCTGCCATCCCACCCCATAAATTTAAATGCCCCATAACTGAGAAGTATATTTTTTTATAGCAAAGTTTACTTTTCTCGTGCTTGACCTTTATCCCATGCTTTTCTGATGAAAATAAGTCAAATAATTTTTCAAATCGGTTCAGAAATGCACAAATTTAAAGCAACTCAAGTTACATGCAGATGGGTTTCTTCTTAGGGTTAAATTATGGAAATTTGTTCGATAAATATCGGGTGACACTGGATCCATTTATTTCTTTAATTTGTGTGTCTGCTCATCCAGCCAAAGGTCATGTATACGTGTACTTGAAGTACTCCCTGTTCCATATTATACCCGTTCATTTTTCAAAGCAAAAATTATAAAGCGTAAACCAAAATGTCTCCAAGATGTACGCATGGACTAATTGTAACATAAAATTGCGTCAAAGTGTTCACAGCATGGCTTTAAGTTTCACCTCTCTGATCTCCTCGTACGTCGTAGATTCTTTGACAAGTACGGAGCGGAGGGTCTGAAGAGGAATGATACGGATTATGGTGCTGACCCAGGGAAAAGCGTCGTCGATAATTTCCTCACAGAAAGAATCACGCTTTGCTTAAACACCGGGCTAGCAACAGATGAAAATCGCCCAGCTACCGAGGTAAGACAAACCATGCCTTTTTTTACGTGTTGTAATGCTTGCATGCATCTAACATCATCTAATTCTGGGAGCGAGTAGTACATCATATGTAGTAATTTGCAGTCTTTATTTCCAACTCACAATCCGAACCCTATCTGACTCTAGTCCTCTCAGTCTTGATAATTCTATCTAAAAATCATTACCTGGCCATCGTATTTCATCTCACGGTACATGTCCTTATATTTTCCCGACTACTATCTTTGAAAAATATATTGTAGCTCAGAGTTTACCGATTCTTCCTAAGGATGGCTATGTGCACGGAAAATGTATGCACGCATATTCGTCTACAAATAATCCCACTATAGGTACATATGTACAATCCCACGTATGCATAACTTGACCATTTAACAGATGGAATTTCTGTTTACACAGAGATAATTAATATCTGATTGAATCGCTCATCCGCCAAATCTCTAGAGGCAAGTATTTTATCGATATAAATCAATGCTAAAACTCTGAACTTTTACGCACTATTTCAGAGATAATATTTCCAGTGCGTACAGACGAACAGGGAAGACAAAAAGAATGATTTTCTTTACACTAGTGCAAGAAAGCACTTCATGACTCCGGCATATGATTAAATATTTTACACCCATCAATAAATATATGCCATCCTTCTGGACTCTAAATGAAAACGCACGAGATTGTCTAATAAGTACAACTTGAGGGAATTAAGTCGTAAATATCGTTCAATTTTGACAGTAAAACAAACCTACCTCTCTTCAATGTACCCCATGAAGTTTTAAATACCAGAACTGTCAACAGATTACAGGTTTTGAAACATATATTTGAAAAAAATGAAAGAAAAATTAGAATTATAAGAAACATTTTCTCGGTGTAAATCAATGCTATAAAATAGAAATGTCAATTAAAATAATACATAAAAAACTACCTTCTGGATCTACATGTGGGTAAATTAAGACGCAGTTCAATATCTCTCAAGGAAATAAATGGTGTAATGGGATGTCTTCACTCTGTAAGTTCCCTGAGATACCGGAAAATGCATACTTTTTCCGAAACCCCATTTTACATTGGTTCACGGTCGCTGACAACGAATTCTAAATATAACACAATCCAAATACTTGCAAGCTTGATGAATTCCGTGAAATAGTAATTCCAGTCTCAACTCACTCTAGTTTAAATATCCAGAGAAAATTCGGAATGAAATATCGGAAGACGAAAATTTAGCAGCAACAGATGGCGTTTCGTCACAGTCCACTGTCTCCAGCCACCAAAAAGTGAATGACTCGAGCCAAAATTCTTTTGGCGGAGGCATTGCCCTTCGTCCTTCACCTGAAAAGCCAGAAGAGCCGACGGAAATACGGCAGAGGTTAGTATCATCCTGTATACTTTATTTTTTTAAGTGTCCAATTGGTAAAACTTTTCAAAATTACAACTTTAAACTTTTATCAAATCTAAACCCAAATATCAATAATTTCGGACCCTTTTCTTTCCCTCATTGTCTCAATGCCCAAGGGCGCACAACTTCCAGAGAAAATAAAACCTTAGTGTGGTAATTTCGGAAGAAAAATATGAAACAGTCGTACTTCATTGAGTTTCGCAAATTTTACGCCGTGGAATTTCATGTGGCATCAATATTCAACATCCTGTAGACTTTTATGCACTATTTCAGAGGTTATTTTTTTCAGTCCGAAATATATTGATTCATCTAATGGAGAAGAACAGGGAGGCCAACAGAATGATATCCTACATACTAATGCAAGAAAGCACTTAATGGCTGAACGAGCAAAGATGAGGCTAACTGAAGGAGCGAGGAGGAAAAATCATAGTCTTGGAACATCCAGCATGATAAGTACTGTAATCATTTGCCAATATATTTTTAAGATATCCGCCGGTTTTTATATTAACAAATGTTAGTTTCAGGTGTCACTTGCGTTTGTTTAGAATGATAACACGTTCTGCACAAATGCGCATAGTCAAGAAAGGCGTCGACGATATTCCTCAAGATATCTACAGCATTGAACTTTGCACGAGAGTGGTCATTCTTTAAACAAATCTACTCACGGGAGCTGGAAAATGCTATTAATTAGAACAATTACTAATTAAGGAGTCAGAAATTAATTAGCTTGTAAGTTACTCCCTAGGTTAATATATTAGTAAACTATAAGCCTGGTGGGAACAGGTTTAGGAGCACAGCCATAAATCAGGCGGTATTTTCGCCTTTGATAAACAGTAAAACAAAATCAAAAAGCCGTCAGTAAAACAATATATATAAAAATTTCATATAATATGGAAATGAGATAAGATTTATTACCCAAAACTTTCTCTCATAAAAGTAGAGGTTGTTAAGTATGAATACCTACAATGTTTCTCGTGCAACAGGCAAAAGCCCTGTGAAATTTGCAATAGCAATATTGTTGTTGAATTAGGCAATTTATATATACCATATTATAATAGTAATCAGCGTACCTTCTTAAATCAATGCAAAACTAAGCATAATAATTTAATGCAACAATGCATAATTAAATATAATAATTCAGCCCATCATTTCATCTACATACCTAAAAATTTGTAAATGAGTAATTTTGCAGGATAACTATCACACGCCTTGACCAGGGTTCAAACTCAGGTTCGGGTTCGAATCTCGGTCAAGGCAAGTGGTTTTTGTACTAAAAGATTCTACATTTTCGTGTCCATTAGCGGATGATTCCGTTTAAGTAACTGTCGTGTATTTTCCCGCAGTAATTTTTATTTATCATTGCAAATCAATTTAGCCAAAACGTTTTCCATTGGAATAATGAGGTCCTTCCAATATTCACTCAGGCATATACTGTCTGTAGTTTCCGCCTTAAAATGCTAAGCGTTAGAAAGGCTAATGGTCTTATACGCTATTTACGTGAATGCTTGAATTTTAAAAAATAATAACAATTAAAAATTACATTCAAAGCCATAATTACACTTCAGATTTTTCAGATCAGTGTCTCTTACTAAGTAGTTAGCATAAGAACAATGTTACTTTTACACAAAAAATGTAAACGGTATTTGGTCCCTTTGGTCAATTTGTACACCCACTCTCCATTTTCTTGTTTGACAGTCAGAAGGTAAGAATACGCGTGTATAGCAATGGCCGAGTGAAAGCGCAAGTCAACGTATGTTGAAGTACTGCTTTTTTACGACATATACATTCAGAATTGAAATTGTTCTTTGCAGGGATATACAAGGAATTGTCAAACTTCTCACAAGTTCAACTATGAATATTAACGCCGCTATGTACCTTGCGGCAGGCAGTAGGCTTAACATTATCTGAGGTGAACGTTAGCCCTCAGACGCCGGAGGATTTACGCTTCGTTATTTCCCATACGCCATCCGTGACCAAATTAGGTGTCTCCCATGGAGAAGCGAACTCTTATTCTGGAGTAAGGAAGGCTTTTTAATCAACGCGCTACGCCAGTTTTTCAGACAATGGGTTGGTTCGTTGAACCCATTTTTGGAATGCGCTCTGGAGAACCGAATGGACTCGTAGGTTCTGATGGGGACACGGCGATTTTCGTTCTCCATTGGAGTTTGGAGATCAAATCTCGTTTCTCATATTGATTCACATCCAAAGGAATATAGGTCAGGAATGACAGGAATTTTTCGAAAATTGGCTCCCTCCACGGCACACGAGATTTCAATTTCAAAACAAACTTTTCAAAACTTATTATCGGCGGCTGAGCTATTTTTCCCACCCGGAAGAGATGACGAGGCGACAAGGCTAATTCTCTCGGCGCACGCCTTATACAATCCGATGACCTGCTCTCCATAAGATCCCCTTATAAGTAATCGATTTTCTTCAACCGTTCACCATCGTAACGGAACCGCAAAAGTACGCTTGGCCCAGGAAAATTCTACTCTATTCTAAATCTGCACTCAACCCAGCAAACCACCTCAAGGGCGTGTGGCAGGGAGTGTTCGGGTAACAACTATGAAAAAAGAATTAAATTAGAGTTTTAAGGTTTCTGGCTCTTCCACCATTTTGTTATGTGGTCGTGAGTTGCGCGAGGGAAAAACGGAAATATGTAGGCAGAAGACGAATAGGTACTCGCAGCACACTCGAACGACGAAGGGCACTCATCCGGACAGCCGTTGCTAATTGATACTCGGATACCATGTAAAGACGGTATTTGGGCTTACGGGCAATGCTCGGACGTCCGTATACTTGGGCTCAACGATCTAGACATACGCATAGACGAAGTTCCAGGGCTCGTCTTTCCCTAGAGTTCTCACTCTTGACCTCCCAAGTGTTCTGGAGAGCCGATGAGTGCTTCTTATACTTTTCATTACCACGAGGAAAATTCTCCCAGACCTTCGGGGAAAAAACCTTCCCTTGAGAACTATTCCTGAGTTTTTTAAGTCAAGATTATTTAACGACGATTAGAAGCCAATTATTTCCCACATGACTAATAACCCTCAACTATACTCAGTCTCCCCGTAAGGGAAAGAACGTGTAAACGTTACACAGGAATAGTCATATTGTATTTAATGGTGGCTCTATACCGCCCCGTGAGCATTTAAGCCGAGAGACCCGAAGGCAGGGAATTCAAATCCCGCCTCGGGGATGGATTTTGTGATAGTCGATCAGTTTTCTTGGTATTTACATATTAATGTTATGAACTTTGCAGTAGCTGATAGTGGTAGTCATTCGGTGTAGACGACCGACAGGTAATTGCACCATTAGAGATAAGTGGGGGTGATTTGGTTGGAGCAGGATGTTCAGGATGGATGGTGCACTCCACTTGTGCTCTCCGTATTGTACCCTAAGTAGGGATCGGCATGCCTCTGAAAAAATCTGCCACCCCCGCATTATGCGAACAAAGAGTAAACACTCATAATATACTTTATGAATATTGGAAATATGAGTTTAAAGTATACCGATTATGAGCGTGATCTGAAAGCGGTCTATTTCTAGAATTTCAAAATTAACTACCAATGTCATTTACCCTTCCCAGAGTTCAGTGATAAGAAAAATGCCAAAATCACATTGGCAACTGCTAAATTATTCATACTTACCCTAAGATGAAAATAGCATGGTAGTAGTATTTAGGGAAGGCGACCGACAACTAAGGTCATTTGCGCCATCAGCAATGGAGGAAAGGAGGAGAGAAACCCGGCGGCGTCATTGGCCTTCTTTTAACGAAAGGTGCAGAGGTGTCCGCTTAGCGTCCCATCCGACGGACGGCGCACTCACTCCACAAAGCACATCAAGTAAGGATCGAGATGCCACTGGAAAATATTCGACGACGCCGGGATCCGAACCCGAGCCCCCTGGGTGGGAGGCCAGTACGATAGCCACCGGTGCGGTGGCTATCGTACTAGCAATTCAATTACAAAATTACCTAATTTTGTAATGCACTATATATATTGTGAATTTGAGATCAATTAAAAGCATATTTAATATAATCAAATAAATCTAAATAATGAAACATTATTAATACTAATAAGAAGCCTCATAGGCATTTCTTCTGAGTTTATTTTTCAATTAATAATCATTTGAATAAATAATGTACTAAATTAAATTTTAATCATCTGTAATATTACATATGATGGAAATATATCATGGTCACATTTAGTGCTGTGTGACTATCAAACCCTATTTAGTTATATGAATTATTGACCAGAGGTAGAAAACATACATCCAGACAAACATTAGGTATCTATCATACATAGTTTGGGGAGTTGAGCCCAGACACCAAAAGCCTCAAGCTTGACAGAATTGAGAATAAAAAATCTTTTTGCATGAATTTGTTTCTCTTTCAATCTGTTTTCTCATCAATGTATGTGATTCACATTAGTAATATACACTTGCAGATTCATTCGTAATTCCAGCAAATATTTCATGAAGAGCTGTTACTTTTTCCATCAATATCCCTTACTCAAATGTTGATATCATTCATGCTCCTACTCCACATTAAACCAAGGACACATGCTAAAATTTAGGTTAATTTATGAAACTACATGATTTCAGCATTAAGTATTAAGATTTTAACTATGCTTTTTTTCTCAAAGTGACTATCATATAGCCCGTTTTGAACTTAAGCAAGGAATAACAGTTTTCTAATCTCAGCAGGTAGGTTCCCCCCCAAAAAGCCACTGGTGCCTTAAGGCATGCCAAAATACATTCTGTTTCATTTTATTTCTTGTGCATAAAAATTTATACTCTTTCTAGGATTTTACAATTTCACAAATATCACTTTCAATCATGATGTTAATGACTTGAGTATGCATGTACATAGTTTAGAAAGTACAACTAACAATAATATTTTTTTTAAAAAGCACCAAATAGATCTATTATACTTCTCATTTTACTCGGCACTATAGGTACGGTGGGCGAAGAGAGGGGTTTGTTGGGAGAAATCCTATGGAGGCAGGAAAAGTGGATGAAGGGGGTATTAACTGGCAGTGGGATGTTGAAGACTGTAATTGACGGGAGAATGTTAGGCAAAAGAGGAAAGGGAAGGAACAGGATAGGGATGTTGGACGGGATGAAGGGAGGAAGAAAGTACTCAGAGATTAAGAGGGACCTGATATAGAGTAGGATGCTGGAGATGCTGATGCTTGAGTTGAATCTTCACTGTGCATTTATTATCCATTTTCACAAGAGATACTATTTAAAAAATTAAATCTACACGATTTCAACCAAAAATAATCCAAATTAGTTGCCAGGAGACCACAAAATCCACACACCTCACTCTGAGGTTGGAATTAGCCGAGTTCGTATGACAAACAAAGAAAGGTGAAAACAAAATTTAAGAATTTATTCTCAAGGGTTAGGAGAAATTTTGGTAATTTCAACAGCAAAAAATAACCTATTTCACTTGAATTGTTGACGAAAAATGAGGTCTATAATTTTGGAGGTTCTACTGAGGAGTTAAGTTTATTTATTTATGTTAGTATATATGAAGCTGAATTTTAACTCAATTTGGGCATGGATTAGAGTTATCTCAAATGAGTTTTTTCAAGTAATTTACTTTAATATAATTGTACATAATATCCTTAGGCTCATCTGCAATATCCAGGTACTTCAAGAGGTATTTCTTGTAAAAGAACCTTTAATTTAACAACAAGCTACCAACCTATTTTCATTATGATTCCTAATTTGTGTAGGAATAAGTGACACTGGACTCCATGACATTAGACACTCGATTGCGACTCAGATGATGCCAGACAAGTGCAGTGTCTCAAATGTTGTGACTGTACAAGATGGTGGGCGATTGGGGAATAAGTTGTGGGAGTATGCTGCAGTTTGGTCCCTAGGAAAGCTGCTGAATCTGCAACCCCTGGTACCAAAGTCAATTTTGAGGCACCTAGGGCGATACTTCAAAGGTAAATAGAAGTAGTATTCAGATGAGGAATGAGTAATTTTCTTCTAATTATTTTCCTAGAAGGGGTGAAATGGTGAGTTCTATAAAAATGAATTATAATAATTGATAAGTACCAGAAAATGTCAAATATAATTAGTACAAAAAGCTGTGAAAGCCTTCACACTAAAATAAGTGCAATATTTAAAGTGCAACTGACGAAGTATTCCCCTTGCTATATCTGGCATCAACGCTGCACAACCTCCCAATATTACTTCATTATACCCTCTCTATCTTTAAATGCTCCCCAAACAACTCATTTCATCACTTCTTCTCAATAATTACATCTCAGTTTACAATCCATTACATTTTATATCTAATTGTATCGTTTACTAAAGCTAATACTTCTCTTTAAAATTATGCATGTTTCACTTCAAAAAATGTCCCAAAATTCCACTGGACATTAATCAATGCAGGAAGGCGGTATTTCAAGAGAAGTTAATGACTACATGGTATCTGTCTTCCTCCATATATTGTCACTCAAAGTAATGATGCACAATGAATAGTTTTTTTCATTTGGGAAAAATAACTCTGAACCTACCAACTAAGCATTAGGTTTTCTGTTGGCTAAATAATAGAAACAGAATATCATCAATTTAAACACTTACTTTTTCTTATGTTTATGAAAAACTGTGGGAAAGCAGACATCAAATGAACTGTAACAGCATATATGTTACATATAACTTAACAGTGTAACAATCTTGGTAAGGACATCTTTTAGAGTGATTTTGAGTTCTCTTATTAAGGCTGTGTTACCTTACCTAGCTTTAGATCCCCTGGATATGGTCTGTATTTATGTGCAACAATAGATATATACTGTAAAATACTGTGAGTACAACCTCTGCATTTAAATACATAAATGCCTGCAAGGGTTAACCTGTGGAATGAAGTTAAAGATTTGTCAGTTATTTTTTATCTCATTACATTTCAGTCAAAATAAAAATGGCAATTATGAAACAAAAAATTCACTTAATTTTCTAATCTTCATAAGAGTTATAAGATAATACTGAGGCTTTGAAAGAGTCCATTGGTAAGGGGGTCAAATTGATCAAGAGATCAATTCCTGGTGGCCTCCAGGACTTAACCAGAAAACCACACAGCTTGGAGATTAAGCTGATCGTGCCTATATCTAGCCGCATTTGAAACTGGACATTTGATCTGTAACTGCACACTCCACTCACTGGGCTACATATTTCCATACAATCATCATAATTTGGATCTATTTATCTTACTAGCCAGTGTTCTATAATTTTATTGGTCTTAAGATTTCCTTGCAATGTAATTTTGATTGCATGATTTTTACCTGAAATAGATCTCAGCGTGAATTCATTGGAGGATTGTCTGCCTATCAATTGTCCCTCTGCCCCAGAGTCTTTTGGACAGCCAATGAAGCGCTGGAAGGTTTTGCCTTTGAAATCACTCAAACAACGGCTAAATCACTCATCGGGAGGAAACTTGGTGTTGCACAGGTAAAGACAATAGGTGCAAGCATACGTTATTATGCATGTCAACATGACCATTTTATTCTTGAAATTAACAATGTGCAGACAGTGCTTAAAATATGGTCTATATATGTTTATATGTTTAATAATCACACCAAAAGAATATAAATCATAAACTCAGTAATCAACTAGAAGGTCGGTTTGATAGTTGATGGTGGAGTTCACCCAGTAATAAGCCTGACAGCATGTAAAATTCAAACATCAGGGTAGATAGGCCAGTTCCTTTCCCTCTGCTAGTTATAATTTTCCAGGAAGATGTGGTACCCAAAATATCATATAGTTTGGGTGAAGCTGCCTGTGCCCAGAAGGGCTTGCCTGGGATCAAACCCGGGCCTTCCGGTCAGTAGTCCAACACTATCCCTGGACTACTGTGACCCATCAAAAGTATATATATATATGTTTAATAACTATAACAAAAGTAGTCCAAAGGTGACCTTTTGTATTGTGTAATTGAAATAATTTAATACACTTATTTTGCAAAAGGAAATATAAAAGTTACAAATGAATAACTAAAAAAATGGATATTTATTGCTAATTAACATTTACTTTGAATGAAAAGCAATATTATCATAAAATTAACCGCATGAACTGGCCCAAGGTGATATTGTGTTGATATTGCACTGTAAAATTGTGATAAAAAGCAATATAAAGAATAAAAATGCAGAGTAAATAAACATTTCTGGACATAGAATTGCAGTTAGACGTAATGTCATGAGATATAAATATGTAAACTTATACTATGTATTACCACATACTAATATCTGATATGCCAATAAGCTATTATAACAATTCACATTTTATAAGCAAAGTAGTCAGGCTATGCTTCTAAACTAGATTTTATACAGGTATATTGATATTGCAAATAACTAATGATGGAAACTGATAAAAACAGTACAATATATTATCATATATGAACATTAATGGTACCACTCAGTATGTTTAGGAAGAATTCATGCTAAAGAGGAAGCATATAAGATCTTAGATAGAATATTTAAATATGATGAGGATTAACTTTCAATGCTGTAATAATACAAGCTTGGCATTCATTGGCATTGAAACCATGATTCACACACCACTGCCTTAAGATTTTGCTTTTATGCAACAAATATGTTCAACTAACCCCTTCAATGAAACAGAATAGCTAATGGGCAGATTGTATTGCAAGAAAATATCCAAGACCTCAAATTCAGCTTTATGCACTACTCTAATGATTTTCTATGTTAGAGGTTAATTTACTGCTCAACAATAATCTATCATTTACACACCCTGACCCAAATCCTATGAGTATTTTTGCTGCAGTAAAGGCATTTCCTACAAATTAGGAATTATATTTACGATAGAGGCAAATGATTATTCTTTTTAACATAGCAATTCTTGGTTTTCTGAGGAAAATGTAATAGTGTCGAAAATCTGATGGATGCCGTTTACTGGCAAATCGCAAACCCAAATTGATTTCATTATTGGTTTATATTACTGTATTGGATTACCAATTACATTTTTACTTCTGAAGAGTGATTCAGATTACAGCAATCCTTATCAGCAATCAGACTAAAAGTTTGCTATTGGTTTACAACTATCACAATTTCTAATAAACTAGGATAAAAAGTGCATTATTTATTAAATTGAGCCATAGTGAATATATATATAATTACACCTTTTAGTTATTTATTCAATAAAAAACTAATCTCTGCAGAGGGAAATTTTGAGTAGGTAATCATTCAGACATTGGTCCTAAAGGCATAATACCATTCCAGCAAATGAAAAAGCCAATTGGAGCAGTACTAAGAAAATGTTTGAAGTTTTACTGAGTTTAAAGATGTAAATATGTAAGAAGGTTTCATCAGGCGTTGTATTATTGTACCCTTGCATTTTTGTATCTTTACCCTTTCCAGTCCTTTCCTTTCATTCTGAAGTAAATGCAAGACCTATCTACTGATAATCTTTTATTATTTTTTAATGTTTTTTCAATATCCAATTTATTGAAGGATTTCGTACCTTTAAAATTAGGGATGGCCATTCCTAGGAATACTTGTACATGCAATACAATACGAAAGTCAAACTTTGTGGCAAATAGATAACATAGAATTTTTAAAAATCATCCCCCTCTTAAACTTGTTCCATTTACACTACTAGTAAACAAATTTGCTATAATAATTATTTTTTGCATTATTGAAAATAGTCATGAACTCTGAAAAAAGTTTGACATGTGTAATAAGTTTAAGCAGTGCAAGATATCAATATTGTTCATTTAGTCATTCCTCTGCAACATTTTCAGACTCTTGTAAATCTTATAATCAATCAAGGAGTTGACAATATAATAAATTGTGCAATGAATATTTAAATGGAGAAAGTAATCAGATAAATGATTAGTGATTACATTTTATGAATGCTAATCAAAGAAAAGTAAAAATGCCATCAGATAAATTAACCTGATTACATCTATTGAATCACTGCCTCCCTGAAGACAGGTAGTACATTATTCCACATCATAACACCCTTTCCCAGGTGGATTGTGCTACCTGAACCAATCATTGCTTTCCGAGGAAAGGCAATGCAGAAGGAGTTTCGCTTCCACCAACGACTAGTTGATAAAGCAGATGAAACCTTGGATTGGGTTGCAAAAGAGGCAAGTCTTCAAACAAGTTTAAAATAAAATAAATGCAAACTCCACATTAATGAGGATCTTCTATTGATTTCATTGCATAATTATACCATTAAAATAATAACTTTTAAATTAGCTTAAAAGAGTTCATGTATTCTACTGATGACATATTATATCTGGATTTTATAAAATTTTAACTAGATGCAAGCCTAGATTTTCCATCTATTTTATCCAGACATTGAAGTCTTTTCAAAAACCTGACAGTCAGAGGGGAGATGGTTTAGTCCATTCATTTTAATGATTGGCATTGCAGAAGGAAATGATTCTTTCCATATATGTATACCCTTTATCCTTGGACTTTAAATTATACTTCATGACCTGAACAATTTTCATGTCACTGTAAAACATTCTATTGCAAGATATCACTAAATTACCAACCTCTATAAAAACATTGTTTGCAATTTTTGCATTTAAAAAATGCATGCCAATTTGGCCTTACATAAATGCTAGCAAAATACTGTTTGAAATTTATAATACAGTGTGCATGGTAATTTTTTTATTGCTACAGTAAAAGGAACAAATGGCTATGATCAAAATCCATTTATACAGGGCACTTAAAAGAAGTTTAAAAGTTGTTAAATTTCATAGGTGTAACTTTTAATATACAGAATAACAATACAAGTGAGTAGGTGATTAATTTTACCTATTTAATCACTAAAATCTAGGCAAAATTTGCAAACCTCTAATCGAATTGTAATGTCATACACTCCACTAAACCTGTGTCATACATCTACATAACATTATATTCAAATTTTTAACTGATCAATACAACTTTTCAAGGATACCTTTTTCTTGGATGAAAAAAGGATACCTTAATCTCCTTAGAAGACTTGATGTAATTGCCTTGATCTTTTCCTGTAAATATAGTGAAACTGCTTTATCAAAATGTTGCTTCACTGTTTGAACATATGGAAGGTCCAAAATGTAGTTCATCTTAAAAACTCGGTCTACAGTAGCTGTAAGAAGGAATTATTATAGATCAATCTTCATAATTTAAAATTAGAGAGTATAAAATCTTATTGAATTAATTTACTGCCATAATAATTTTTTTAAGAATAATATTCTAACCTAACAATATTAAGAAAACAGCAAGTGAACCTTGCTTAACTTGTCAAGACGCAAGTCTGAACACCTATGGTATAATATCTCTCTCGCTCTTTTCTTCATGAATTAATTTTGAAGTCAATTGGACTAGAAATCATTCTATAAATTTTGACTTTGAAAGCAAATGTGCAGGAGTTTTCAAAAATGCATGCTTGTCAGTTCTAAATCAAGCTGAATGGATCTTAAATGAAACTGATTTTTTTTGTCTCATGTAGTTGACCGAGCAGGGATAGGTTGTGAACTTGGACTGTACCATAATTGTGCCCATGAGGTTTAGTTTGGCATTTCATCTATGCATATTGAATGTAATTTGTAATCATGGAAAAAATCAAATGTTATGGGAATTCATTGTTTCCTGAGGTTATTTTTATATTTTGAGCGAACCAAGAATCAGCAAAACGACCACCCTAAAAGAAATCAAAAACTTGTTCCTGGTGCAAAATATTTGAGATATAGATGAATACTATGAGAAATCTGACTGACAATATATTTTCTATCAATCATCAGGTAAACACTTTCCAGGTTTCAAAGAATATCTCAATTCTTGATGTAACTTTTGTTGGAATCCATGTACGAAGGACTGATTTCTCCCAGTGGCTACCAAGGGTTTACAACAAATCGCTTGCAACTGCTTCCTACTTCCGGGAAGCAATGGACTATTTTCGCAAGAAAATTGAAGGGCCAATCGCTTTTATAGTTGTAAGCGATGACACAAAGTGGGTTAAAATTAATCTCGGAGCAAAAGAAAGAGGCTCTTCAGAAACATTGGTGAGTATAACAAATTGTGGTAAATTTTGACTTTAAAATTATTCCAAATGTTGAATATATATTTAATTGGATATTCCTCTGTTTACATCAATTCCTAGTCAAAGAGAAAGTAAATATCTATGCACTGCTCTTTTCCTACAGAAATGGGCCTCAGGATTTATTTTCAATTCCACCTTGGTAAACATTCACGAACAATTAGGCTCCAGGTGGCATTTAAACTTGAATAACATTGAGAATGTTTTTTAAAGAATAGATTAACAAGAATTTTAGAATTGGGTAGTTTCCTACATATGAGTAGGCTGTATTAGATTAGTTAAATGCATTGCATAAATTTATTCATTCATCACTAACAATGAATGAGAAAGCTTCCGTGATGAAAATATAGGATGGTTATGAAAAAATGAATTTAAAAACACCACTTTCTTCAAGGGCAACTGACAGATATATTGATACTACATCAGGGACTGACTTCCTATTGCTAAGCATTGTATTTGTTATCAAGTTACATATAGCTTTTGTCATAGAATTCCACCATGAGATCTAAATGTCTTTAATTTCCGAATTTTTTAGGGGAAATTCTTATAATCTTATGAAGGTACACATAATAATAATAGTGGAATTTTTTTAGAGAAAAATGTGTCCTGTAAAATTTTTAGAATCAACATCAAGCTAAATGAATATTTTATAGATATTATTTTATTATATGTATATAAATACATTCCCACGCAACTAAATTTACTCTCAGGATCATCAAGAAAAGGATGGAGAGCAAGCCAAAGGATTACTTGGGGGATGATCAGTTTGGATTTAGGAAGGGGAGAGGCACCTGTGATGCCATTACAGTAATGAGACCACTAATCAAGAGGAGTATAGAATACAATTAGGACATATTTGCCAGTTTCCTAGATTTTGAAAAGGTGATTGTTAGAGTGAATTGGGAAAAACTAATGACTATATTGCAGAAAATAGGACTACATTGGAGGAAAGGGAGGCTAATCCGCAACCTGTACATGTCTCAGACTGCTCAGGTGATAATGGGGAATGGAGTCCAGATGGGCAGTGTTAGGAAGAGATGTAAGGCAGGGTTGTCCATTGTCTTGAGTGATGTTCAACGTAAATGTGGAGGAAATGATTAAAGAGGCATGGGAAGAACTGGAGGTAGGAATGAAAGTCAGCAGAGAATTCATAAAATCAGTTATGTTTGCTGATGACCAAGCTTTAGTTTGTCAGCTGGCCAAGGGGTTGCAAGCATTGCCGAATGAATTGGAAATTCAGTGTGACAGATATGGGATGAGAATCAATATTAATAAAACAAAGGTTATGTGATTTTCCAGAAAGAAAAAGGCTAAGCTAAACATTAAAATAGGAGGGCAAAAACTAGAGCAGGTAGAACAGTTTACGTATCTCATAAGGGTTTTGGACCAACACGGTCAAAGTAGAAGGGACATAAGGAGACAAATTTCGCTAGGCAAAGAGGCTTTCACAAGGAGGAGGGAGTTGATAACAGGGACGTTAGGTAAGGATATTAAGAAAAAACCAGTAAAAACTTTGATATGGAGCGTAGCTATGTATGGCGTGCAAATGTGGTCATTGAAGCAGGAGGATAGACGTAGACTGGAGGCTTTTGAAATGTGGGTGTGGAGAAGAATAGAGCAGGTGAAATGGATGGAAAGGAAAACAGGAGAGGAAGTGCTAAGTATGGTGAGTGAAGAGAGGGGATTGCTGGGAGAAGTCATAAGGAGACAGGAAAAATGGATGAAAAGCATATTGATTGGCAGTGGGATGTTGAATACTGTAATAGAGGGGCGAATGTTAGACAACCGAGGAAAGGGCAGGAATAGGATGGGGATGTTGGACAGGATGAAGAGAGGAAGGAAGTACACAGAATTGAAGGGGGACCTGATGTACTGTAGGAATTTTGGATTGTGTTTTGTTAGAAGAAAAAAATATTTAATTGGTATTTGTGTCCATCCAAAACATACCTCAACTGGTAGATAATATTTTAGAAAATATACAAATAAAAAAGTGGAAATGAGTAATGATGCATATCTGCTGATTGGCTGAAAAGGTTTGCTCTAAACCATAATTTTCTTTATATTCTGTTTACCTCCCAATGGGCAAAAACGTTGATGTGGTGGAAGTGCTTGTGGATTTTGATGACCCCTATAGCAGCACTGGCGGGAGGAATGATATTTGCTCCTAGTAGGGTCATCCATGCCAGATAAGTGGGCGGGTAGTCGCCAGACAAAAGATATTGACCATCTGGCCATTGCGTGATGGAGCCATGTTAAAAAAGCTATTGAGGAAGACAATGGGAAACCACATCAATTATTTGATCCAAGAATTTTAGGATGGACACTATAATGAAAATGAGTCCTGGCAAAAATATGACTGTTCTATCAGCTGTGTGTTGTGTCTGGCAGCAGGGGAGGGAAGGCTTTTGTGGTCATCATTTCATGAAATCCTTGCAAAGCAAAAGTGATGACAGCAGCAGCACAGAAGCAGAAAAGAATCGAATTAGAATAGAAACTTGGAATATAAGGGCAATGATGAGGGCAGGAAAATTAGAAAGTGAGAGATGGAGAGAAGAAAGATATATTTCCTCTCTCCATCTCGAAGATGTTTCAGGACTGTGTACGGTGAGATGGAAGGTTATCTGGGATCACTGGAGTGATAGTTATAGGATAATATACAACAAAGGGGAAGAGTGTCAGAAATGGATGGTAATAATACTGCTCAAAAAGGTAGGCAGAAGCATAGTAAACATGGAGCAAGCGACTAATAGAATATTATTAGTAGAAATAAAAGTGGAATCAACCAACTTAATATTGTTCAGGTATACATGCCACCAGGTAATCAGAGGGAGGAAGTCAATAGGGTATACAATCAGTTAAATGATATATTCACAGTCATTCTTTGAGGGAAACATTTGATAGTTATGGAGGAATGGAACGCCGTGATAGGCAAAGGAAAAGGTAGTGAGGGAGGAGACTATGGGTTAGGAACAAGGAATGATCATGGTTAGAAAGTAATCGAGTTCTCCAGGAAAGGGATTAATCACCACCAACACTTGGTTTGGACACCAAAAAAGGCATTGGTACACAAGGAAAATGCTGGGGGATTCAAGAAGCTATCAGTCTATATAATGGTTAGGCACAGATTTAGGAACAGCACAATCAATGCAGTTTCCCAGGAGGAGATGCAGACTCATATTACCATTTAGTCATGATGAAGGGTAGCATCTGATTCCAAAGGAGAAAACGGAAAAGGCAGTTAAGGAAATGGAATGTAGAAGCACTGATCGAATTGGCCAGGAAGGATTATCAGCTGGCTGTAGAGAAAATGAGTGAGGAAAGAGAACTGGGTACTACAGAGGAAAAATGGGAACGTATCAAAAAAAGGGAATAGAAAGTCTCAAAAAAAAAAACTATAGGAATATCAAATAGGAAAAGGACAAGGAAACCATGGATTATGGACAAGGTGGTTCAAAAGACAGATGAGAGAAGGAAATGGAAGAACCAAGTTAGGGAGAAGGAAGTATAAACAGCGCAATAATAAATGTGTGTGCGAAAAAAATGGGGCAAAAGAAGCTTTTTGGAGGGTCAAAGCAACAATTTCAGAGTAAAAATCTTTTCCTTGACCGGGATCTCGGTCAAGGCGAATGATTTTTTACACTCTGAAACTGTTGCATTGAAATGCACATTAGCTGATGATTCTGTTAAAAGTTACTGCTGCGGCATCTCCTGCAGTTTCTTGGGAATCGTGGGAAGATAAGGAAAGTCAATGGAAATAGAGTGAAATCAGTCTTTTTAATGTAATTCTGTTAGCTCAGCATGGGAGCCAAACTAGTATTTTACATTTAGAGCCATAAGAAAAAGTTACAACAAAATGAAAAATGTTCTTTAAATTAAGCAATGCCAGGTTTGTTAATGCTACCACAAAGAATATTTACAGTTCTATAAATATTTGCTGAAATGAATGGTAAAAAAAATCAGAAATCATGGCTGAGGTACTAGTATTGTGCTAGAAGTTTACACATTTCAAGGTTGCTAGACTCCCTTTACACAAGGTGAAAGCATTTAATAATTCACTGTATTGCAACTCAAGGCAATTGCTTCTCTCCCACCTGACTGAAATATAATTATAGTATTTTAATATCTGTGATATTGGTTTTGTAGCCTCCAGGTTCAAATGATGTTTTCTTGGGAACAAGTGAAAGAGACCACTCCTCCGAAAGCATTGGGCATGACTTAACACTCCTTTCCCTTTGCAACCATACAATCATCGACTACGGCACATTCGGCTCATGGGGTGCACTCATGGCTGGTGGGGAAACCATCTCCCTTCGCTTGGATAAGCACCTTGACCATATACTGGGCTCATATATCCCTGGATGGATGCTGTGGGATGACCCTGGCATTGTGAGGAGAATTACTAATTTCACCTGAAGCATGAAGAATTGAAAATGTAGATGCACATATCAATACCATGCATATAGGTATCTTACTGTCATGGTGTTATCCAGATCATTAATTCTTTTCATATGTTCAATCGTATGATGCTCCTACTGTTTGGCCACTTCACATTCCAAACCCACCATCACATTCTTCCAGAGTACATATTTTTAATATATTGTAAAATAAAAAGTAAGGTATTGCAAAATATAGTTTGCATGCCAATATAGAAGATGAATATTTCAGTTCTTACCTGTTCATTTCAAGTTCAATATGCAAACATTATTGTTAATGAGAAGGATGTTGCAGAATCAGTCAAGCAGTTGAACATTTCTGCCCTTCGGCACAAGTTAAAGGGAATAAATCATTTGGTGGATACTCTGGTTTTATGGTGAGAAACTAGCATGCCATTTATATGTGATTTCTGGGTCTTAGATATAAGTATGATAGCATCATGAAACTGTGTAAACAGTTATATATTTCACAGGATAGGTGGTTGTATCTCATCTTCATATATATTCAGGGATAAGAAAAATTCAAAGTCAATATACAAAGTTGAGCCTTTGGATTTTTATTACAGTCAACGTATCAACAAAATGCAGGTAATATAAATAACATTTTTCACAGAAATGCTTTGCATGAAAAAACTGGAACCTACACCATTTCAGTTCCAGGTCACAATCTTGAAAATATTTATAGATACAATTAATAATGACATTATTACTAATGAAAATACTTTCAAATTTATTATCACAGTCATTTAAGGATGTAATCCCATTACTCCTAACAGATGGATAAAATCACAATACAATATTTCTGAGTATAATCAGATTATATTTGGCTAAGTCTTTGTCAACCAGCATTAACAGTTTCAGTGGTATTAGAAGCTCGTTTTGGAAATAAAGTAAAAACATAATTATTTTTAAAAAGATCTGACTAACAGCTGACAAAAGAGAGCTGAGAAAAATTAAAGCAAAGCAAAAATATGTGGTGTTGATCCTGGGGCCAAAATGATAAGGCAATATTGTCAAACATTGATAAGTAGATTTCAGTGAACAAAATTTATAATTATGGAAGATTATTTTTCATACCTGCAAACCAATTGCAATTGAGTTTAAATAGTGTTCATCTTTCCATCATCATTATAATTTCAGAAACAGGCTATTATTTTCAATGCTGATTAGGTAAGTTCATATTGATACCTAAGCAACAAAAAAAGTATGAGAAGAATGAAGCCTTTCTATGTTTTTGAACACTATTCCTAGTATGGAGTAGCATGAAGGAAGACTTGAAGCAAATACCAAAGAGGCATCAAATATCTTCACACAAAAAAGATAGCAATTAAAATTTTTTAGTTTGTAAATTAATTTAGCCCCCATTTACGTTTCTGTTGAGGTGGTCAAGGCATGCATGTACAAGGGTAGTTAGAAATATTCTTGGAATCAACACCAGATGTCGACGCAATTTAAGTTGTTTAATTCTATTCCATTCAGAGAACTTTTCTAATTAACCTCATAAAAATGTACTTGCTGAAAAATCATAAACTAACCTAACATGATAATGCAAATGCATACTACATTAATTATTTTTAAGCAATTTGCACCTGAGGTAGACTTTCTGAATATTGGTAGCAATGACACAAAAATCATGAAATAATGGATGAATTTTTAAACGAGGTCAGGCTTTTCAAGCTTTTAATTTATTTAAGAACACACTTGAAACAATGTAGACCTGCTACAAAAAATCCTTGGGACCTTCCAATAAAATGACTTATATAAGAATACCCCCATTTTAGCTAAGTAATGACAAAGATTTTATAAGATATTCCCCTGCATGGCAAATGTAGAGCAAAGATTAGCATATACCAGCCAGTAAATTTGATCATTTTACAAAGTAGCCTTTCGCTTAATTCCATCAGTATGAGCAGGAAATAATGCTGAATTTAATGGGTGTGAATCCAAACTACTGTCAATAACAATTGGGAAATATGGTAAAACCGCCTGTAAGGTATACAAATGAATTAAGCCACTAAGGAATGACCCTTATCAATAAGCTGACTTGTATAATGGCAGAGCATATAACTTCTCAGCCTGAATTTTATTAGAATTATTAGGGGAGCAATTTTTGTTACTTGCGTGGAGCATAAGCAATACAAAATGTGACGTGGGCTTATGAACCTGCACTCTTTGGTGTGAACAAAATTCTTGGAGAGAATGAAAATACATTTCAAATGCCATAACAGCCTTTTCCCATACAAGGGAATATACAGAAACTGAGAGTAAGCCACTCCAAATATAAATATATATATATCCTACCGCCCTTTCCTCTTGTGTGTCGTCTATTTATCCTTTGGTGGTGAAACAGCTCCCTAATGCCAACTCTTGGCCCAAAGAATCGGGGCATTTGGTTGCATAAAGCCCCCGCAGATTTCATTGTAAATTACGTTTCCTTGATAGCTCAAGTGGTAAGAGCATCGACCCAGCAAGTTGAAAGATCCAGTGTTCAAGTCCCAGTCAAGGAAACATTTATGCCCTTGTGATCTAGATGATTCCACCTTCCCCCACCTCTCCTGTGTTTGTCCTTTATATGTGTTCCTATCCCTTTTCCTTATTCTATTTCCATGTGAATAAATACATATATATATGTATACATACATATATATATTATACACATATATTTCAATTTGATTAACTACCCCAATACTATCATTTAAAGACAAGATATTTTTTCACATTTGAGCAAAAATCTGGTTTATACATCACCTAATAGCCCAAAGAAAATCCTAAACCAATATAAATAACAATCAATTCAATTTTGTATTTACAAATGATAAAAATCAGTCTTATGAAACTAATTAAAATTTTTGGCAATAATAATTGAACATTCCTATTCACAAAAAAGCTTCTTTGACATTTGATACGGCCATAACCAATACCTTTAAAAGAATGTCTTTTGGTATGTATAGAGAGAAATAAAAATTATTTCACACGCACCTAGTTTGGCATACTAATGAACTAAAATTAATAGTGAAAACTATTATTCCATCCCAGCATTAAACTACTTTCACTGCTTATTTTGAAAACCACAATTAAAATGGTTAATGTGATGTTTGTGATTTTTTTTTCCAACAAATATCACCTCTGCTTAAATTGACTTGAGTAATAAATTCTCACCCAAAATAACCTTCCAATCAAACCTTATATTAGGTGAATGTGTTACAGGAGGAAATGGAGGTTCACAGAGCTTCCAAACTTTTTCCTCCTCCTTTTGGTCCCTCATCTCAGCTTCCAGTTCATTGAGAATACCTAAGTCAGGAACCTCTTGTACCATAGCCACACTGCAATACGGCACCTTTTGGCACAGTCGCCTCATATCATGACTTGGACGGGGCATCAATCCGACGAGCTGGCGAGTACATGTGTCCAGGTTTGCTGCATGAGCAACCACTAAGAGATCTCCTGTACAGCCTTCTATGATAAATGAAAAAAATGACATTACCACAAAGGTTATTGAATATCTGCCTTTTAATTTCAGTAAAGGCAATTTGCTTTTTCATTGGTTATTTCCACTCATTTCTGTATTATGGAACACCAGTGCACATGAGTGCAATCCAATGCAAGGAGACCACATAATTGATGGGCTAGTTTCAGGTCTCAGCTCTCATGCTTTTCAATATCAATAAGTAAAATGAGAACTGAAAGTTGACGTTGGCTCACGGAACCATTAATCTGTGTGCTTTTCTGGTAATGATTTGAATTTGTCAGTTTGCTACCCATTTGCAAAAGGATTCCATTTTGTAAATTCATTGTTCACGAAGTGGCATGAGTAAACCAATTACCTGGTAAAATACAGAAACAATAGACATTTTTTATGGTTTTTTCATGACAATATTGTATTTCCATGATTTGCTCTTTTTTAACTTTTTACTTCATTTTTATATTTTAAGATGGCCTTTGCCTTCATCACAACACATGGTTGGTTTTGTTAGTGTGATCAATTAAATGCTTGAACCCTTTTCGTCAGAGAACTAATACAGAAAATTGCTTGAAAATAATATAATTCTCTGCTTTTATATATTTTATGTTAACTGTTTCCAGGCATGCAGATGAAACTTATACTGATATGTGTACACATTTAGTGTTCTACAAAATAATATTGAACCCATGAGAGGAGGAAGAACAAATAGGTGTTGGTCTATGTTATACAGGAGACTCTCTTACTTTGTAATAAGTCTCACCAAAGGAAGTTATTATTGGAGAGTAATTGCCATTTTGGAGGTGAAATGGCCGGTTAGGCAGATTTTTAGATTCAAACAGACAAGATAATGGCTAAATGCAGTGAATGTTTGGCCCTGACTATCAGGTGGTACTTCAAACTCAGAGTCTCAAGTGAAAAAACAAGAGTTTAACATTCATAAATTGGAATTTTATGGATTTTTTTAAAAAAGCAAGGCAATATCACTGGCACAGAATAAATACTTGCCTGAGAATAAATCCAAGAAACCTTCTCTCTGTATCAATAAACCTTAATTTGCAGCTTGAACAGCATGAAGTAGGCAAAGCGGCTCCTCTAACAGCGCTTATCAAGTGCAAGACAATCAGAATCTACTTCAAGAAGCATCTTGGAAACTTTAAAGAGTGGAAATTCCACTCCTTCCAGAAATTCTATCTGCAAACTATTACAGCCCCCCAACAGCTCCTATCTTCATTAAAATCAAAGTCTATATGAATTGCCAATTCAATCCTATCCATTGACAACTTCATCGTCTATTGCAAGTCCCTCCATGAAGCATTCTCAACATCAATCCCAAGTGACCGTCATTCACTGTTATGATATGGTAACCTGATAAAGTTTGAACACAGTTATTCCAGGTCAGCAAAGAAACTGAAACCAATAGCAGAAATATTATGTTTGGGATCTCCAATCATTGGAAATAGAGGGAAATCTTGAATTTTTAAGGCTTATCTTATACCAAGAGCCCAGATACACTATGGCAACGTGAAAATACATTTACTAATATAATAATAACAAGCATATGGCCGAAGTACATTATTAAAGAAGAATTGTACAAGGAAGTCAAAATGGTTGAAATTACAACAGATATTTGACCATAACAGCCATAAATGATCATTTTTTCATGGAGGATAAGAAATCAAATGCTCTTGAGCTGGTATTTAAGTGTCTTATTATTGCACTGTGCTGTATCAAAACCTCTAGATTCAAGTCATAGCCTACAACCAACTCAATGGAGCATATTAGACAAATTCATGGAATCACCAAATCTGGGGAAACTTTATAGAATCCAAAAAAATCTAATTCAATAAACTCAATTGCCTAAGAAATGATAATCAGGTTGACAGTTAGCAAAAAATGCATATCTTCCTCACAGGTAGGTCTTGGCATTAAGGATAATATAAATCTGCCAGAAGAAAAACTCGATAACAATCCCTCAGTCAATCCTTTAGCCCCTCTCTAATAATTCAAATTCCTGAAACACACTCAACTCTAAGTAGCCTTCACCCTCTACTAGTTTCTGTTCCAGTAGAGGCTTATGCACTTCACTATACAGAGTCTGCCCTATAAATAAGTGAATGATTTTCTCCCGCCGATGTGGACAGCTGGAGTGGGGTGATTTGTGGTAGAAAAGGTGATGGGAGGTCTTGCAAAAGTACTGCAACCCACATCAGTTATCGGTGGGCCATTAAAGTGTGCAGATTGTTGATGGACTGGACGCCTGATTGAAGTTTGTGGCACGAATTCTCAATAACACATTCTACGGAGCAACAATACTTGATAACATTTTGTCTTATGCTCAGAAAATCAGGTTTGCGAGATGGAATAATGTTCCAAGGATTAATTATCTGCTGGTAGATGATGTTCCAGGAAGAAAAAGAGGAGGCTGACAACGAGGAATGCCCTGGACATCTGACAAAAAAAGAGTGTGGCATAAATGTGCAAAAAGTGAGAGACATGCTTGATTCTGATTGATGCCCGAGTGTCAGAATGTTAGTAGAAGAGTGCAATATTCCAAAAAACCACAGTGTAACGCATTCTTAAAGATCTAGTCATGAGAAAGGTGAGTGCCAAGAGGGTCCCCAAGGTGCTGTCAGAAGATCAGAAGGCTGCTCATGTGACAATCTCAAGTCATCTCTAGGATGCTGCCCCGGTCACCCTACAGCCCTAATGTGGCACCACCGGGCTTTTTTTTGTTCCCAAGAATAAAATGGAGCTTCAAAGGAACCATTATGGAAAGCTGGGTAATGTCAAAGAGGCTGTGACCAGGTGCTTGAACGAGATTCCCATCAATGTTTTCCAGAAAGCATACCATGACTGGCAGAGGTGCTGGCATCAGTGTGTTGATGCAAAAGGGTTTTACGAATTTTAGTAATTCGTGCTTTGATTTGCAATGAATTTTTCCCCCCAGATTTATTCTACCTATTTTTGGGACAGCCCCTATATACTTGGAATTTCACAGTTTCCAAAAATGCATATATTTATTTAACATGGATTTGGCATTTTGACCCAGTATAAATCTTTTCCAATAAAAATACTTGTACTTCAAAATTAAGTGGAGAGAAAGTACCACTTCAGCACTTATGTGAACCTAATACTGAATTTGAAAGAGAAACGAAGAGCAGATAGGATGGCAATGTAAAATACATATTGCTCAAAGAACAATTTAGAGTGTTATAATATACGAGAGTAATAGTCCATACAAAACATTTAGACAATGGGTTTTTAATTATCTATTGGGGTGATGGCTGCTGGGAAGTGACAGTGATGACGAAGGTTTCTTGGGTGTTCCTCCAAGTTGGTCCGTCTGTGGCAACAAAAGACCAATGCTTAGGAAAACCTGAGAGACCTTCAGCACGTTTAAATATCTGCGTGTCACCTGCAATGGTAGCATGTGAAAGTACTTTCAGTATGACCAGAGCTATTTTGGGCAAAAGAGTAACAGGCTAGACCCAGGGCCGGTGAAAAATATTTTTTTTAATGGGAAACTTTTTATATAATGAACAAATTTACTTAATATATTATATACAGCTGCAACATAGGTTAAGTGCTTGTTTAAAAAAGCTTGACAGTGAAAAATTCCTGAATTATTTTATTTCCTATGTTAATGCAACTCCTAAGTAGGCAGTATTTCAAATGATAATGAAGTGGTAATGGATTTCAGTGAGACCTACTATGTATGGCACCCATAATGGTCATTCAATGTTATGTTACTCAACATCTGCATAAACAAGGAAATCATAAAATTTCATCTTTATTTCATAGCCAAGCACATATCTTAGCACCATCTCAGCCTGCCTATTCTAATTTACGGCCATATGCACTTTTCATGATAGCTTAGTTTTCGACAGGAGTACATTTCAGTCAGCCCAAAACATCATCATTGCTCATAAACAAATACTGATTCAAATTACAGAAAATCAGAGTGCATTGGAGAATGACAAAATGTACTAACAGCTGATTACTTTGAATAAGAGAGACAGTGTAATACATTTGTTAATAGGTTACAAAAGTCTGGACTAAAATCTGGAGAGGATATTCAATGAAATAGTGTCCGTTCTCTTTATACAAAGGAGATGAAACCAGGCTGTTCAAAAACCACTTTCTTCATGAAATATTTACTGGATAATGAGTTGCTGAAAAGTAGCAGGCACTGAGGATTATTGTAATGTTAACATAAATGAGTTACCCAACTACACCAGTCTTGGTTACGCAGAGATTCTACTGTGCTATCATTATTATCAATTTGAGATTAAAAATTAAAAAAAAAACTACCTCTTGCTGTGTCCTCCAGGGCTTTCCTTATTACAAAGTGACATCGCTCATAAAAATTTTCAACAGTTTCCTTCCGTTGGTTGGCAAGATTTTCCACGGTCACATAAGGCTCTCGGTTGGTCATTACATTGAACCCTGCATTGATGAGATCCTCTGCATCCATCCAGTTCGGCAACTCTTCCACGTACCAACCCAACCACTCAAATAATCCTGGCTCCACAGCGATGGGTAAATGTAACAATCCAAGCCCTGAAATCAGCACAAAACATGAGCTGTAGTTGAATGGTAATATCAAGAAATTAGTGAACACATTGTTTGCATAAAGCTATCATTTAAAAGAAATAACGTCAATTCCAAGTCTTTCCATCTCATACACAATTTCTCATTGCCAAGGTAATTTATCAATAAGCCAACCAGAAAAGTTTATCTACTGGTTACATCATTTAGAGTGTTTCATTTTAAGGTTATATTTATCCCATGAATTATGCATAACTATTTTTTGATATATCAGCTGCATATAGTAAACACCTTATTCAAAAAATAAAACCAAAGCAGATAGGAATAAACTGAGCCTTGGGATCTGGTAGGTACTTACTCTAGGTTTAGAATTTTTAATGAGATTGCTCACCATTTATAAAAATGTCAGGGAATTTATAAATATTCACTAATTTGAATAGACATTTTACAAGGGTGCAATTAAATGCTAATGAAAAATTATAAGGCAAACATTTATTACCCTTTAGAATTCCAGTGCACGTCTGAATGCATCGTAGGGAGGGTGAGCAAAACACATGCTGGATCTTGACACCATGCTCCCGCATTGCTTCTCCCGTGAGGAGGGCCTGCAACTCCCCAACATTTGTCAGAGGGCAGTCCCGCTGGAACCCTGAAGGCCCTGACTTCCGCGCTGGCATCAATTTAGGCATGTTCAAATCTTTTCGAAGATAATTTCCTTTTGATATAAATGAAAGATTTTAGAATCAATGAAATATTATCGCTACTCTCATATTACTTCCTATTAACCCTAGTTGGTAATATTAAGTTGAAAATGTCTGTGCACCCTCACCTAACCACACTAATTAAACCAAATGATTGCCATGATAACTGAGGGTAGAGCACACCTCACTTAGTCCTATATGGTAGGTGAAATTCAGACATTGGTGTAGAGGGACTAATCAAGATCTAAAACCTGCAGTGGAGTATCAGTGGGATCGCTGAGCATTTAACTATCTGGAGTGCTGCTTGGATTGAAATTTGCAGTTCAACTGTAGCTCGTACTTGAATTTTTTTGAGTAACTCATAACTAAACTCATTAATTTATTTTTATATTACCTTTTTGATGCAAAGCATTTATTTCATTAAATAACTTAACATGAAACTTAACATAGTTCATACAGCAGGAAAATGGGGATCATCATAAGAATAATTTTAGTTTGGTACTGAAATACACATTGGTATAATTTAATATGTGGATTATGGTAGTCCAGAGGTAGAGTGTACTATTAACTACTGACCAGAGGACCTAGGTTCGATTCCTGTGCAAGCCTCTCTGGGCACTATCAGCTCAACCCGAACTGTGATATTTTGGGTACCAGATCTTCCTGGGAAACCATAACCAGCACGGGGGAAGGAACTGACCCCGCTACCTTGATGTGAGAATTTCACATGCTATTGGGCTTAGTATTGGGTGAATTCTACCATCACCTACCAAACTGACTTTCGGGTTGATTACTGCGTTAAAGATGGGATGAGAATAAATGTTAAAAAATAAAGTTAATGAGAGGTTCATGAAAGAGGATGGATAACTTAAATATTGAAAAGGGAGGATTTGAATTAGATCATGAGGAATAGTTTCCCTATCTAGGAAATGTTTAGGTCCAAGATAGTCAAAGTAGTATGGACATAAGAGGATGAATTCAGTTAAGCAAAGAAGCTTTCACAAGGAGAAAGGAATTGACGACAGGGGTATTGAGGAAGGATATTACGAAAAGATTAGTGAGAATTTTGACTTTGTTTGATAAGGAAACTTGTTCAATGAAGCAAAATGACAGATTTTTGAGATGTGGGCGTGGAGAAGGATGGAAAGGAAAACAAACAAAGTAGGAATAGGCTAGGTGGCGGAGTAGGGAGGGTTCTTGAGAGAAATTCAAATGAGAGAGGAATGGTGGGTGCAAAGCATTATGATTGGCATGCATGACCGAGTAAAGGAAGGAAGTAGGCATAATTGAAGAAGTGATTATTGTAGTTTGAAGTGTCAGGCTGTATTTTACTGGTCAAGGCTTAAAATGCAGCAGTGTTGTATTGTCTGTCCAAAATCTACCTTAAATGTAGACCACCAAATAATAATATTTGCACTATTTTAAAAATTATTCATACGTATTTTGAAAAGCCATATATGCCCTGGGATATTCTAATATTGGCAATCAGTAACCAAGCATTGGTATTTCAATGGAGCCAGTGAATTTTTTTAAATATCAGCTATACTGATTATTATGCATTTCTCATGCTACTGTTGATGTCAATTGGGAAAATTTTTCATGGAAAAAACATGCTCCCATTCCTTCTCTTCTATCTATTTAAACCTCAACTGCCACCACTGAGGTTTAGATTCCTTTCTAAGCCCTTGTACACCTAGATCTCCAAAATGATGCCTCTGTCACAGTGTCAATGGAAATGTATTTACTTACTGTACCTATGCATGGAGTTGATTTTTCTAAGGATATAAAATATGGATGATTACAGCAGCAAAAATGAAAATCCTGGATACACAGAGTAACAAAAGAATAATCCATTAAAGGTGGATAGATAAACCTAAATGATGGCTAATTATGTACACCTTCTAAAAGTGGATGAAGAAAGAGTAAAAGCAAGGCATCAAAGAGATGAGAAAAACTCCTGACTGAATAGAATTTGAGTAAAATCTCTGCATTAAAATCTTGAAGAAACAATGAACAAGAGAAGCTAGGAAGGATTACAAATGAGGAATTGGGATAAAAATGCTAAAAAAACAAATCAATTCAAGAATATACGAAGAGCCTGGCAGAGAAAAAAATCAATCTCAGATTAACAGCTATTGATGAGTTATGATGACGAAAGGAGGGTCAATTTTATTAGCTATAGTGAAAAGGTGGCCACAGGAGGGGAGTTATTTGGAATTTAGGGAAGATGTTGACCTTGAACAGGATGCTTAGTCTGCACATGGAAGAAGAGCAGAACAGGTGCACATAGGATAAAAATAACATTTAAAATAATGCAACTTTATCCAAGTGACAGAATAATTTTTGTAGAGTGATCCAAGAAGGTTCCATTGGCTGCAAGTTTTTCACAATTAAAGCCTTAGGTTTAACCAAAGTTAAGCAATGTTTGGCCAAGATGGAGGTTGAATGGATGACCTCCATACCTTCACCATGGCACTCTTTGTTTCCCAGCTAAATGTGGCATGCAGGTAAAAATGGATTTTCACTATGGATTAAAGAGGTCCACATGACCAGAACTCCTGACTCATCAAAACATGTAAGGATGGATGAGATGCACATTTGGGTTGATGAATAAATGGATGTGACATATCTAGATATGTAATTGGTTCATTGATGCTTGGGGCTCTGAGACACAAAATGCTGTTGAAAATTACTCAACAGAAAATCGTCTCAAAGGTATATGTGTATCTTTCACTTTCAGTCATCTGTTTGATTCTTCACCTGAATTGCAGGTGATAATCAGTGCTTTATGAATGGATAATTTAAATACTCTCTTAGTCTTATGCTAATGCTACAGACAACAATTCAAGATAATAATACCTGTGTTTAACAAATTTAATGCACATAAGAATATCACATGGAACTTGAATTGTACAGACAAAATTACCTAAACTATCAAAGCAGAATGGTATCCATGAGCCAAATGTGAAATCGACTCGTTCTCCATGCCTCACCACATACATCCTTCGAGTGTTGCTCTTCTGCTGATCTACTGATGGTTTCTTGAGCTGAGGTTCATCCTGGTGAAGAATCATATTTGGATTGTGAAATAAATCAGGTCCTGAGCTACTTTTAGGAGAAGGGTAGACAACTCATTGCTTTTGAGTATGAATCCACACGAAGAAAAAATATTGAATATGTATTTCATTAAATTCAATGTCTGCTCCCATAACTAATGAAAAAGGCTTAAATTTGTGATTTACCCTTTATTATAAACACTTTTACCAAATTCTGCAAAACATTGGGGGTATGCTACTGGATATGAACAAATATGTACTATTGATATTTTATTTTTCACAAATCATCCTTGGTGAATACACATTTTAAGTCATATTTTAATGTACTGTTGAATTTTGAGAGGTGTGAGATGGTTAAATAATAAAAACAAAAGTCATGATTCTCAAGAAATAGGAAGGCTAAAAAAATCAAAGTATGAGGGCTCATACTGGCAAAGGAATGAAGTAGTGGTATTAGCAAAAGTAACTGCTCATATATGAGCACAGCATTTGGGATTAAAACGGGTATAGTTGTTAAGGCATTATGAATACAATTGCATTAGGAAAACAAGTGTTTACAAAAACGGAATTGATTTTTCCCATAATCTCTAATTAAACATGACCAGAAAAGATAAACATAGATTTCTTTTCAAGATTTTTCCAGACCAAACATTCCAAATTTCCAAGCAAGTGCACCATGTTACAATGAAGGTAAATTTCATAACATAGTACATACTAATGAAGAAATCAGACTCTTATTGTTTTATCTGAACAAACATTAAAATTGTTATTTTCATTTACCATTTTTAGAGATGTATTTTTGTAAACACTGGAAAAGTCATACAAAATACTACACTACTTGTTGCCAGCCACACTGCATAGAACAAAGCATATTTGAAATTTTCACAGAGAAAGGTAGGGTCCAAGGTTACAGTTGTGTTTCATAGTGAGTTGATTAAGAATTTTGGTTTTCTTCTGCACCCGCTGTTTTTAGCTGATAATAGTTTCATGCCTGAAGAAAAAAAAATGTTTACTCCAACCTAAATATCCTTCCTGTACTAGTGACAATTTCATCGATCAAAGAAAATAGTTTTAGAACAAAACTTGGAGCCCTTCTTTACGGATTAAGCTCAAGCTCTGGTACTCAATAGAGATACACAAGAAAGATCCTTTTGATATTGAATGTGCTAACCAAAGTTGCTTGAAATAAACTTTCTGAACCATAACTGGCTGTAAATAAGGACAAAATGCAGCTAAAAAGATTGGGATAGCTCAAAGGTAAGTCGAAGGAACTAGATTCCAGCTAACTGAACTACTCAATAAGGACTACTTTTGAATTGAAATTGGAATTTTTTCAGCGGAATGCGATCCTTAACTACTTCAATGCTATCTTTTGATGAATTCTTAAAAAACTCAAGCAAAGCTATACGTTGACAATGAATTGTGATACGCTTGGTTCTATGCCCTTAGTTTGTGTTTGATGTCTGAACTGAGAAGAAATGTTATTCAAAAGAGAGGTATGAGGGTAGGGCTAAAATGAAGAAAGTAGGACAGCAATGATAGGAGGCAGCATATGAGGAAAAAGAGTAAAAAATCGAAAATACCTCAGACAATTGCGTACTTCCAGGCATCATGTTTGATTAGCCTAGCTTCAAAAATATTTTGTCACTCCTAAAAAGTTCTCCATATTCTGTGACTTTTTCCTGTCATTTATCAGGCGGCTATGCTAATTGCATTGCCAATTTGGAATCTTAGTGGTCAATATGAAAATAACATCTAAACATCACATATGCCTTTCAAAGAGAAAGAAATGTTCTTACTGTTAAAAAATTAATCCTCATTTTTAATATATTTTGGACGTATGGACCAGTTGCTGTTCCAGTTTGTGTGGGCTGAAATGAAGACGAAAAATACATTAAATTTCAAGAGCAGTAATATGTAAATTGCAACAATCTTGACATTAATAATATTATGCTAAATTCATGTATGAGCAAATCATTGAAAAATTTTCTAATGCTCCTAGGGATATTATGAAATCATGCACAATTCCAAAACTTCCTTTTTTTACTCAAGAATGAGGAAAAAAAAGATTACTGGAGACCCTTGTTAAGATGACATGTTCCTTCGTAGAACATTTTTCTTAATGGCATGTCTTATAATGTCAGTTCTTAAATTTGTCCATGCATGAGCAAACAATCTTAAGGCAAAATATCCCACAAACATATATAAAAAGTACTTTCTCATAAAAACTGAGCATCAGGTCATTCATGTTTCATTAAAGTAATGAAAAAAATAGTTGTAGTGTGCTGTTAAATAGGAGTAATCATGAAGACATGATTGTCCTATTTTGTTCTCTGCAATATCATATCAACATGCATTTATAATGATGTTTGTTGCAAAATACTTGGGATACTGTTATCATAATACTGTGAGTGAGCATTATTATGGCAAGCAAAATGCTCGAAAATCAACTATGGACAAATATTTTATAAAAAGCCAAATTTTAGCAAAGAAAAGGGCAAACTTCTCTGTGCAAACAAAAATCATACGAAATGTATACATGGCATCGTTAGGTTAATAACTCTTATGGCAATTATGATATTTAAAATGTTTAAGTTTAGTGCTATTTAATGTTTATTTTGAATAAATGGAAGAGCACTGTATTTTCTGATGTTTTCTGCCAGTACTTAAGCAGGCTTTTTTATTAGTTTGAATACTATAATAGAAAAAAGTATCTTTCTATAAATAATTACTACCTTTTGCTAAGAAATTTTATTTTTACATATGCAACACATATGCAATCTTCGTAGCAGGTTAAATTCCATTTGCTTTCTTATTAGAAGTATTAGGAAATCTGTAAGCCTTGATATCTTACTTTCAATTTATTACGGAGAATTTTATTCTTTAATTATCTATAGTATTCTGTTCTGGGGTTCTTCCCCTCATTCTGATTCAATTTTTAAAGCTCAAAAATGTTTAATACGATTAATATGCAATGCTCCCTACAATGCACCTTGTCTTTCCTTCTTCAAAAGGTTAAATATTCTGACTGTTCCATGTATTTACATTTATGTCGTATGCATTTTCGCTAAAAGTAATATATCCAATTATATGACAAATGACAACGTTCATTGTCACCAAACCAGAGCCTGCAGAGACCTGCATCAAACTTATTGCAGGACTTTAAATACATCCCTGGGGCCTAAATCAATGGGCCTCCTTGCACTGAACAGGCTCCCTTACGATTTTAAGTACGTAAAGGATCCAGTCCTATTCAAAAAGAAATTAATATCATTTTTAAGGAAAGAACAGTTTTATTCTGTAATGGAATTCATGGAGAAAAAATAACCATACTGAATATGGAATATATTTTATGCAAAAATTATTATTGTGTCATGCTTTTCTGAATTTCATCATTGTTTAACATCTATATGTACATATGACGTGTCCTATACACTTATCTGATGTATCTATTACACTGTGTCAGTGTCTTCTGGGCAAATAAAGATTATTATTATTATATAATTACTGTTAAAACCAATACAATAATCCATTATTAAAATAGAAAGAAAGACTCGTACTTTTCCACAGATTTTATTATACGGTACAACGCGTTTCACCGACTTGTGGCATCATCAGGTACAATACAATAATGGCTGGCATGAATTTGTGGCTATATTTCCTGAGCCACCAGTTTCTCAATTGCAGGGTATCTCAGAACTTACCCTGAAAAACCCGCTATCAACATTTTACATTTACCCTGGCAGAGACTATCTCCTGGCTTCCCTTCCCCAGGGCCCTCTCCTATCAGTAAGAGTGGTCATCAGCAGTATAGTGACCACTAACTAGTTTTCTCATTTTTATTGTTGAATTAGTAAATTTGTGAAAAAACAACGGCTGATAATGGCTAAGAAACTGTGTAAGCAAAACATAATGCCAGTAAAAGTGAAAATTCAGCTCCTACTAAGGACATACTGACGATAGATCCTGATAGGTTACTGTATATCTGCAGAGAATTAGGAATACCAAATTCGTCCACAATCACCAAAAATTGTGAAAAATCAACAGCCATATTCAAGAAAAGCAAGTGTGATCCAGGAGGGAAACATCTTCGTAAAGCGATACATGAGGATTTGGACACTGATCATCTAATCATTGAGCAACAAATCAACATCAGGTTTTTTGGTGAAGTATGGTAAAAGTTATGAAGAAATAACTGAAAAATGTTGACAGCTGTTTACGGTGATGATGCTCTGAAGAAAACATCAATTTTCAAGTGGATTAAGCGTATTAAAGTAGGAAGTGGTTCTTTCGGGTTTTCTTCCGCGTGTATCCATTTTTCGGACGATATTTCGCCAACGTTCCAGTTGGCTTCCTCAGGTCCACTGAAGTGCCGATGCAGGTTTTGGTCCAATATATATACCCTCCGTTTGGCGCCTATTTTTTGGAGGTGTGCTCTGATTCGTTGAAATCCTTGAGGACACGTTTCCACGCGCTGGCGAGGGAGTAGCCGTCCTCGCGGTTGAAATTTCTGGGCGTTTTTGCAATTTCAATTGCCTCTCTGATGATCCTTGGGTAGTAGCGGCCTTCTTTATTCAATAAAGTGGCGTTGTCAAACTCAATATTATGTGTCGGTCCACTCCAATGATGTTCAGCCACCGCTGACTGCTGGAACTGTCTATTTTTTACGGCCCTTCTGTGTTCTTGGACTCGGCATTTCAGCACTCTTGATGTTTGGCCGATGTAGGAGTTGCCGCAGCTGCATTTGATTTGGTAGATTCCTCCAGAGATGTCTTTTGGGAGGCGGTCTTTCGCGTTGACGAGGATATTGGCCACTTTGGTTACGCATTTGAACCTGGCTGAGACGTTGTGTTTCCGGAGGGCCCTCGCAATTTTTTGGAGGTGTGCCAGAGCACACCTCCAAAAAATAGGCGCCAAACGGAGGGTATATATATTGGACCAAAACCTGCATCGGCACTTCAGTGGACCTGAGGAAGCCAACTGGAACGTTGGCGAAATATCGTCCGAAAAATGGATACACGCGGAAGAAAACCCGAAAGAACCACTTCCTACATCAATAATCTCCGCGGAAGCCTACATGGAAACTTTAAGCATATTAAAGATGGCCGACAAGATGCCACGGATGATGCAAGGCAGGGATGACCTTCAACCACCTGTGTTGACGACAACATTGATTATGTGTGGTCCCTTGTCCTTACCGATTATCGAAAAACTGTTCGAATGATAGCTGATGACCTGAATTTAAGAAAATCAACAGTTCACACTATTTTAACTGAACATTTGGGTTTAAAATAAAGGGTGCAAAAATCATGCCCAAGCTGCATTGATTGTTCCCCAATATATGGCAAAAATTTCAATACCTATCCTTGATCATCTTCCTTATTCATCAGATCTCGCCGCCTGCGACTTTTCCCTATTCTCAAAATGCAAAAATCTAATATGGGGACATCACTGGGCAGATGCGGACACAATAAAGCAAGAAACAACAAGACAACTAAAAAGCCTAACTGCTGAGGACTTCCAAGGGTGCTATAAACGAGTAAGAGTGCCATAAAGCAACGAATGGAGAGTACTTTGAAGGGGACAACATTGATGTAAACTAAATTTTGCAAAATGGCCTCAGTTTGTGTATTTATTGCACAGGGTACTTTACTACTACTCTAGAGTAAAATTAATTAGACAACACCAGCCATACATTATGCATTTTTCTATAAGCACAGATTGGTATTCTATAGATTTTGCTTAATTCTGGACATCAGACTAGACATAAGGTTCATTTTTTTGGCCTGAAATTTTGACATGATATTTTTATAGAGAAGAGATACGAATGTTCATATACACAAAGAATATTGATTGCTTGATGCTAAAAAACACAATAAACATACAATTGACTTATATGTAACAATAAAGGCAAAGCTAGAAGCTAAATAGGCAAAGTGAGGAAAATATTTTGTGTTACCTTTGAAACTTCAGCTACTTTTTCTGTATCTTGATTTTTTCCTTCACATATTTCACCTGGAGTCTTTAAACTGTCATGATACAATTTATCACTACTAGATGGCAATGGATCATTACTGGCTGAAAGACTTTCCGGAAGGCTGACAGACTTTGCCATGGATGATATGTCAGACTCCTCAGTTTCATCTGTCTCATCATTTTTTCCTAGTTGTAGGACTCTGATAGCAAAATTGTTCCATTATGAGTTATGCTCATAGAGATATTAAACTGAAAGTGATGTTCCTTCCCATGAATACCACATTTTCAGTTATTAAACAAATTTAAACATAACTAATAAATCATTAGCTGTCACAAGAAATACTATTGTGATTACACTCTGAGGTATGCATGTAAATCTAGGCATTACAACCACAGGAAATAAATTAAAATATCTTTAGTAGATATTTCATGGAAAGGTATACTTCTAATAAAAATATCTAACATTCACATTAAAATATCATTGCTTGAGTGCAAATGATAAAGGAGTGTATCACAGCCATTCATTAATATAATACATGATGCACTTCTTCCAGCTAATTAATAAAACCCACAAAATGTCAATGCCTGCCAAATAATTTACAATACATGCTCTGAATAAAAATATATACACGAGAAAAAAATTATTTTTCAATAACCACACCAGACTGCAGGAAATTTTTGGAAAATAAATTCACATAGAATGCTTCTAGAAATTCATATACATGCTTTTTTGCCATGATATTGGCAAAAATATGAAATAATGGCTACTCAAATAGAGAATTCAAACTAAAAACTAGCCATGAAATTTTAATGAGAATAATAGAGGTTTTGCATTTATCGGGAGATTTTTTTTAACTTTCTATGGTGAAAAATGATAACTTGATTGGAATGGAAAAATTTTGTACTGAAATCATATTTCACAAAGTCTTTGTCACTTTATGAAAGTTGAACATCACACTTATTAAATTTAAGAGCAGGAATCATGTTCTTAATAAAGACAAAATGTTACAGAAATCAGAATGTTTGAATCCATGACAAAGATTCTACATATGCATTACTTACTATGACATACTCATGGAACATGATCCATTTTATGATGCATTTGGGTGAAAAGATGAAAACTGCTGACAATAACCTTGGACAACATGAAATTTGCATGCTTAAGATGCTGCTGATGTGAGGGAAATTTAGGATGAGGGGGACACAAGGGCCAGAGTCCTTTCAGCGCCAGAGGTTGAAATTAATGAAGAATATTTCTACTCACATAAAACATGAAATAATGCAGAATTTTCAGTATGAAATACATTCGTCTTGACCAGGTTTCGAACCTCATTCCCACAATTGGCAACCAATTAAACTAAAAAGGAATCCTCTTAAACTGTGAATTTCCAGAGAGAAATAAATTGTAGCATACCCCAACACAGGGAAGTCAAATGCACATGAAAAAACTCATCACTGAAACAATTTTTACTAGTACTGCACATTCAAACAAGAGAATGTGTCTTTTATTAGGGCATGTCTTGCATGTTTCATCTCCCCATAAGTGACCTTCATGCCAAAGGTTCCTTATAGGGACAGTTGTGACTCTGTAATTGGTTTGATGGGTGATGGTAGAGTTCAACCAACTCTAAGCTTGATGGCATGTGAAATTCACACCTCAGGGTAAGGAGGTCAGTTCCTTTCCCTGCGCAGGCTATGGTTTCCCAAGAAGATCTGGCACCTGAAAAATCACAGCTTGGATGGAGCTGAGGGTACCCGAGAGGTCTGAGAGCCACTCATTGATACAGTGGCAAATCTCCCGGGACATTAAAAGGTCCTAGTAGAAATGCAGAAGAAAAAAACAGGAGACGGATGAAAAACCTGTCGCCACAGCTTGCATGCCTTCTCGATCTCCACCACACCTGGGAAATCTCCAGAATACTCTGGAAATTCATTTACCACCAGCCAAAATTAGGCACCAGCTGGTCAACGTGAAGGACCCGATTTGGCCTCAAGACCCCTGTGTTTTACCTTGGAATCAGATAACCTGTGAGTGCAGCATGGCTTATATTGGTGAACTGGGCCACTCAATTGAAATCCAAATGAAAGACCATAAAAGGTTATGGAACACAGCATTAGCTGATATCACATCATCAAATTGGATGAGGCAAAAATATAATACCACTCGCGTGGTTATTGAGATTAGTTAGTTAAAGAAGCTATTGAGAACCACCACTCGAAAAGAGGAATTGCCACAATGAGTAGGGTTTTCAATTATGTAAAACCAGGAGATTTATTCTAAAACGCACATCAGAAAGCAGAAAAAACATACGGCCAGTCAGGAGAGGCCAAGATGAAAGTTGGTCTACGGACCAATCAGAAGACACCTGATCCCAGGACAAATGTATATGATGAAGTACACAAAACAGCAATCAGAAGCTATGAGGATGATGATCAAGTTGGTTTTCGAAAGATCGGCAGCAGTGGATACACTAACCCAGTGAAGACCTGAGAGGATTTCGCTCTACCCCTATTCTACTATCACATCCCCTTTTGTACATATATGTACATTTTAACCCAAGAACCGTAACGGGGCAAAAAAAACACCCTTGAGTGGGTTGAAATCTTGTGCCAAACGAAAATGGCTTACGTTTGCGACTCCAGCCTGTGACCATAATTCACATCAATCAATGTGTCACAATACTCTACACCAAAAAACGAGCTTATATTTAGCCTCTCAGAGTCAAGACTGGGAAAAAACTGAATTACCTGGAATTAAAATTTAATGAGTTGCATTCATTTGTTCAATGATTATTTTGATTGATACAAATAGAGTCACAACTTTCCAAGAAGGAATCTTCATCATAAAGGCGTTTGATGAGGGGATGAAGCAAGTAAGAAATTTCCAAATAAAATTATCCATCTAGTGTTCAAATGTCAGCTGATGGTGAACATTCTTCCTACGAAGAGTTTTTTCACGAGCATTGGACTTTCCCTTCGGCAGGGTATGCTGGAATTTATTTCTCTCTGACTTTGAGCACAATGCAAACCTTCCACTGACCAGTTGCCTTAAGTCAATGAGTAATAACAAAATTAAACTTTTCCACATGAAATGCATCAAATCATGTTTTCCTGTCTATTACTCCATTATAAGAGGGAAGAAAGAAAGTGCCTTTTAAAATCCACTTAATAATCTTTTGAGCAACCTAAATCTTAACCTAAAGATAATATGATTGATTGAAATGTAGGCCATGAAAATAAAAAAATATAACATGTATTTCACAAAGTGGTTCTTTTCTTAATTCCAAACATATCCTGCCTCTGATACAATTTGAAATTTCTGAATGCTATCACTGCTTATTTCTGGTATCTGTGCTATCCCCTCTGAGTAAAAATCTATTATGAACTTATTTAATTAATATGAAAAAAAATATTATAACACAGTAAGTAATTTTGTGATTACCAAAATATTAAATACAACTGACTTTGCATGATTTCCCAATCAGATGGAATTATTGAGATTACACACAACACTAAAATTCCCAGTTTGAAATTGGAATCCACAGCTTCACATCCATGCATTTCTCATACTTAACTACAAACACTGTAAGGCCGTAAGTACCAGTATTTGGATTTCTCTATTGATTTTTGGATCTAGACAAGAGCTTCACTTTTAGTGCCATCAACTCTGCTATTTTCTACACACAGAAGCAGACTACCATCCTGACAAAACTGCACTCCCAAAAAATGCATCAAAGTGGAAAAAACTCATGAGGACAGAATGTCCATCAATTTAAAAGTTAGAATTCACAATGGCCTTCTACTTAAATTAAATTTCATATATTGATTTGGTACCTCATCACTCAATTTAAATCATCAAGATTGATTATTATGAAGTTTAACATATGCACCAACAAAATTCTTGAATCATAGTAAAAGAAACTTTACCTCCATCCATATGAAATGGAGTGCATGCAAAAAAAAATAACAGGGGATATCTCCCAAAGCATTTATTATAACAACAGTGCTCATTTATACGAATTTCTCAACTTCCCTTTATAATTTAATCAAATGAAATATTGAAAATCACAAATTCAAAAGCTTTATCCATTAAAAATATTTCAAAAAGCTTTTTTCTATCTATTATTTTGCAAATTTCATCGCTCCAAAAAAGTGTTATAAATAGAAACTGAGAATATCATGAATTCAACTTACTTATGCAAAGTCCATGCATCTGACTCAGCAGTTCGTTCAATGTAATTGCTTGGTAAATACCCAGAACAACCTGAAATAAAACAAATGGGAAAAAATTATCAATGGATGACACTTCTAAGGGCATATATAAAAACTGCATTATTTCTAATGAATTTACTATAAATTAGAGGTTTTTGAACTAAATCCAAATTTTCTCCATTAGGATGAATATTTGCATTAGGTATAGGTGGGAATGTTAACTAAAAAAACCCCGGGTTGTATCGTAATAAATTTCCTGTGGAATCACTAAGTTACTATTTTTACATTTCCAATATGAATCGATTCCATAAAGTTACGCCGGAAATCATCATTTATTAGTTTTCTGCAAATTGAATTTGCATTTCAGGTTGGTTCATTCCATGATAGAAGAAATAATGAAGATGATTAACAATACACATTACACTCTTGATTATCTGTATGATAATGGATGCACAATGAAGCACCCACACTTGAAAAATCTGGATAACCAAAATATGGCCAAGATATGCATGGAAACTCTCTTTTATCATTCCATACGATTAATTCAAATTTTTTGCGATGGAAATTCAGTTTTTTCCTTTTTCAGCCATTTTATTAGGGTATAAGGATGGAATTATAGATTTACAAGAACACAGAACTATAATAAAGTGAATATCAGAATGTATTTTCCTCTGAAAGCCAAACCATTCACGTAACCAGGAAAAAAATGACTGGCAAAGGATGAATTTTAAAAAGATTCGCTGATACAAATTCATATTCGCCATAAGATACCAATCCATTAAAATAATGCAGTGTAGATAGTTAATGACTTATATGCTAAATAGTAAAACTGTATAGTTTTCTAACATATAAGGAGAATATGGAATTCTGGTGGCTAATAAAAATGAGGGAAACGATAATGGGAAAGTAATGATAGCACAAAAATGTTTAAATTAAAACATTAAATTCTATTGACAACGTTTTATTTTGTGAAACAACAAATTTTTGAGGAAATCCAGATATTTCCAAACTGCATCTTTTTAAAAGTTTATCAGAGTTTAAAATCATATAACTATCTTTACGATTGTCATTTCATTACAATTTCAAGGTGCTGGGAAGAGAGTATCATGGATAACCTGCAAAATGGAAAATCCACTCACTGATAATCGAGGGTTCACAGTATATTCAATTTTATGAAAAAACCTAAAATATTAATTTAGTTGTTTTAACATGGAATGCCTTATCATATTTTATATTGGAAATTTTGTTTCACTCAATGAGTGCAACACATTAAGAGCAAGGTCCTGGAATGAATTATGCTCTTTAAGCAAGTTTCCACTATTATGACTAAATAGAGTAGGAAAATTCGGCAACAACCATTTACCAATGAGAAATCCTTAAACAAAATTAGGTGAAGTTTAGTGGTGTGACATGATGGTCTCCCTGGCCATTAGCACAACTAGGTAGCCTCGCCACTTGCCCTAGCAGGATGTACACACTCTGGATTCTCAATAATACGGGATAAGACTAGCTTTCCTCACATCCCTATCATACATTGTCCCTTTTTATATCTTTCCTTCTTTTAACTACTTTCCTCCCCTTCTATCTGGTGACTCTGAGGAGATATTCAAGCTCTCTCAAGCCTCCAGCTTAGCCGTCAAGGATGATAATATTGCATTGGCCACATGCCATGGTAAGTCACTGCATGGAAAATTCAATGCTGCTCATTCATTACTAATTTGCATTAAGCATACTTACACTCTCAGAGCAAATAAATATTCTAAGTATCCAAACTAAAAAGAAAGACTCGTACTTTTCCACAGATTTTATTATACGGTACAACGCGTTTCACCGACTTGCGGCATCATCAGGTACAAATTTGCAAAACAGACACAGCAAGAATATATACCCTCAGGTCAGAATGGGGGCGGGGAGGGTTGGAAGGATTTGAGAGGGGTGGGGGCTCGCAGGTGCGTTGATGGATTGTTTTGACCATTTCCAGGCTAGTTTCTCGGAGAGGAGTGGGGAGGGGAATGGGAACAATTGCTCATCACTAAGTGTCGTGTTGGGGTTTACCAAGTGAGAGTTGTTATTCTGATTTTTGTGACACCTAGCGTGTTCCTTGACTCGTAACTTGATATTCCTGCCGGTCTGACCGACATAAACACTGTTGCAATCCTCACATTTCAGTTTATAAATGCCTGATTTGAGAAGGCTATCCTGGGTGTCTTTTCCATTGGCTAGAATTTTGGAGAGGGACTCTCTTCGCCAAGCATTTACTAGAATTCGACCACAGCAGTGACTTTGTCCCAGAGATATTACACACACTCCCAAAAGGATTAAAAATGGACGCTCTCGAGCGATTAGAGATTAGAAGGCACTTGGTAAACCCCAACACGACACTTTGTAATGAGCAATTGTTCCCATTCCCCTCCCCACTCCTCTCCGAGAAACTAGCCTGGAAATGGTCAAAACAATCCATCAACGCACCTGCAAGCCCCCACCCCTCTCAAATCCTTCCAACCCTCCCCGCCCCCATTCTGACCTGAGGGTATATATTCTTGCTGTGTCTGTTTTGCAAATTTGTACCTGATGATGCCGCAAGTCGGTGAAACGCATTGTACCGTATAATAAAATCTGTGGAAAAGTACGAGTCTTTCTTTTTAGTATGGATATTAAATACTTCCACGAAGTGAAGCCTGAAACAATAGAAAATATTCTAAGATTTACTTTACCATAGATAATATCTGTGTTCTTTCACAAAATTTAACAATAACTTCCCTTAAATTTGCCCTAAGAGTGTGTGGCAATTGGTATCGGGCAACAAGCCTTAAATGCCTAGGGAATCAATTCCAAGTGGAGGCAATTAATTCATTATTCTCCTTGTACTCCAGTTACTGCTGCGTAATTTATACATGATGCTCACCAACTAATTTATCCCCTCTTTCCACACCAGTTTTCTCAAAAAATGGAGATGTGGGGCTAGATTATCCATAATGCTGAATTTAGACTCACATATTTAATTGCTTAACACAATAAGTTTAGTGTGTTAAGCACACACACACACACACAGAGTAGTTAAAGAGAACTTGTCTGAGACTTTTTTTTCGGTATTCTCATTTTTAATTTGTTTATTGCAATGAAGACAATTTTTTTCAATATTTCAGTTTTCCTTTTCTTCAATCACTCAATAGGTTTCACATAAGATTTGATTGGGTAAAAGGTGCATTACATTCATATTTTATTGCAATGATTAACTTGTCTCTAGAAGCATAAAATGCATGCTGTACATCATCATATATACTGATAAATGAACACCAAAATGTAATTAATTTAAGTGGATTTTTTATTTTGTAATTTTATACCATGCAACTAATTAGGTATTTTATTTTAATAATTTTACATTTATTTTCCTGTCAGTTAAAATTGCTCACATTATACATGATACCTTATAAAAGAGCAATACAAGCATGAGAAATTTCTCAATTTACCACGAAATGCAATAGTTTACTCTTGTTTACGATGCATGTGTCCTATTTTATTAAATATTTGGAACAATGACTTATAACATGAATATAATTAAAACAGATATGTTTTATTCCTAAAACATTGCCCGAAAAATGTTTCAAAAAAATATGGTCCAGTGAAATTAAAAATCGCCAGTCACTGACAGGTTCAGATATTAATTTATTCAGCATCTCTCCTAAGGATGTATTTCAGGTAAACATGTTTTTTCATCAGACCCATGTGTGTGCTAATATACTAAAATAATACAATTAGCTGGTGCACAATTTAAATTAATACTACATGGGCAAATTCCAAAATCTTCGAGTTTAAGAGGACGCCTTGATAGCTTAACTGGCTAAAGCACTCGACCGGATATTGAGGGATCTGGGTTCGTACCCCAGTCAAGGCAAATGATTTTTACACTCTGAAATTGTTGCATTGATCTACATGGGCAAATAAAGAATGGGTATCGTTCCTATGGTTTTCCGCTATTTCCTCATGGAATGCATCACATTATGAGGGAAGTTTTGGGCTTCAATAGCTTGATTTACCTGTCAGCCAGGATATTCCTTCAACCCAACCATCAGGAGAGTTCTCCAGTGCATCCCCAGACACGTAGATGTAATCTCCAATTCGGAGTTCAAGTTCATCTGACTCACGAGGGACATGAGAATACAGCACTTTGTGGACCTATTGGATTAAAAAAGCAGTAAGCACCATTACAGGAAGGAAATGCAACAACAAATGTATTCTTAATGATACGTCCATTGCGTCATGTTTCAAAACCAATTTACGTAGACATAAAGGTTGATTCTCCATCTAGGTATGTTCATCCATTTCAGCTGTCCTGTATGTAAAAGATCTGTTCAAAAGATGTGACTCTTTGAACAAATAATCGATTTTATTAGTTACCCTTTAGTCACATGACAGATAGATATTTAGATAGATTTATTTGCCATAGAACAATACATAATTGTACTGTTCTATGGCGAATTATATACACATTATAATAGACATTACTACATACACATTACTAGAGGATGCCTGGACAGCTAAAAATTGGTGGTTCTGAAAATTCAGTCAGAAAACTTATATGTTTTTGGCTTAATTTATAGTCTTGGTGAATTTACCAGGAGGCAATTATCCAAGATTTAAATGACCAAAGGTAAAGATGAAAATATATTCACTGGTACATGTAGGATGATGCTAGGTTCCTTAATCATAATCACACATTATTCTAGTCATACCAGTTATAATGATGCCTGTGAGACTACAATTGGTGGATAGGACAATGAAGTTGACAGTCCTCTTAAATACCATTGAAAAAGTAATAAACTCATAATGAGTGGCTAGTTTTCTGGTCATTTAATGACAAAACAAATTTCTGTCAAATTTACAAAACAATACTAATATACGAGGGTCATCCGGAAAGTAGTACCCGTTCGTGCCGCATGAAGTGCTGACGACGCGAGTAGCCGCTGGACGAGGTCAGATAGCTTCAGTGGCTTGTCTGCCTTCTCTGAGCCAAGTTGCGTGACGCTAGCATTGCCTGTGTTGTTTCTGTGATTGTTTACAATGTTTAAAAAAATTGAGAACGCCGCCAGTTGTGAAGTGAGGGCAGTGATTAAATTCCTCAATGCAAGAAACGTTCGCCCATGTGATATTCATCGCCAATTAAAGGAGGTGTATGGAGACAATGTAATGGACGAGTCGTCTGTTCGGCGGTGGTGTCGCAACTTCAACATGGGGAGGGGGAACACACACGACGATGAGCGTTCGGGGAGACCGTCTGTCATTACAGACCAACTGGTGAGCTCAGTTGACGAATTCGTGAGGAACGATCGGCGAGTCACAATTGATGACATCTGTGAGCATTTTCCCAATGTTTCTCGAACAATTGTTCATGAAATTGTTAAACACCATCTGCATTATGCAAAAATTTGTGCAAGATGGGTCCCTCGCGTATCTCAATGAGCTGGCGGCGAAGGACTATGCAGCAGGAATACAGAAACTTGTCACACGTTATGACAAATGCCTTAATTTGCTTGGAGATTATGTTGAGAAGTAGTTTAAAGTATCCTCTTTCAAATAAAATTTTTTATGTTTGTTAATATTTACTTTTGTGTCTTTATTTCACGAACGGGTACTACTTTCCGGATGACCCTCGTATATTAAGAAAATATTTTCCAGAGTCGGAGGAACCTATGCTCATTTTCACCATTAGAGAAGCTATTTTCGTTTGCCGCCTTGTCTATTCTCCAATAAGTGGATCTCAGTGTTTAAAAACCTTGTGTCCCTCAAGGGAAACAATTTATCCTATGAGTAGAAAAGCAAACTGTTTCATTTGATGAAAGCACTAACACACTTTTTTACCCTTATTTCCGCTATTTCATGATTGCTATTTAATTTTCATCACTACTATGGTTAACATAGCGTGCAAATCTTTTATGCTTAAAAATTTTCTTGTATTTCCAAAAGAATTGCAAATACATGAAGAAGAGTATTTTATATTTTGCATCTCCAATGCAGTTCAACATCCATTTGTCCAGCTCTAACTATAGGCAATCTATAAAACAGAGGTTTCAATAGTCCCTGAAAGCTACAGTTTACTACATTTTTTGCAACTTTTTGTGCAATATCAATGCCTCCCATTGCTGGCTGTCTTCCCCTCTGCTCTATAATTATTACTCCAGTAATCTCTGCTATTCCATCTCACCTCATACACACCTAAAACAACTACATTTCCTCTCTCAATCTCTTGCTTTATATTCTCTACTTTTCTCGCCCATAATATTATGCTAACATTTCAAGTTCCTATTCTAAATGATTCGGTCCTTTTCTGTGTCTTCTGTGCTGCTGCCGTTGGTTTTGCTTTGCAGGGATTTTGCGAGAGGAAGCCGGGCACCACACACGGCCGATGGGGCTGAGACCTCCAGTTGCCAAGACTCATTTTCCCTATACTGTCCATCATTAAAATCTTGGGACTAATAATTTTAAACAGTGATAAAAGACATTATAATAGAGATTTTGTTCATGTTTGCAGTATTCCATAGAGCTTGTCCAAAACTTTGGATTCTCCAAGTTAATAATTATGGACATTTGCACAAATCAAAGAAGAATTTACTAATACTAATCTAAAAATGGCAATCAAATAGATTCAACTGTACCTAACGGATAGAGATCTAGGTAAAACAATACGCCATTTTGGTTTAGAAATTATAATTAAATTCATGTTCTGGAGATACCTGATTTTTTCCAATTCTAGCATCACGAGAATATAAACGCAGCTCCCAGCTGGATGGCAGAGATGGCTCCATTTCTGCAACAAACCCTCTCAAAATTTCATACTCTTCTGGAGGAAATTGATACGTCAGTGTTAGGTGCATTGACCTAACGTTTGCTTCTTGAGGAACCTTCATACAACCTAATGATAAGAAAAATGAAACAAATACATTAACTTAAATATTATTCAATGATATTAAATAAGGTTCGGTGGAATATTAGTGATCCAAAGAGAAAAGCTATGCAAGGAGAACCCTAAATATAATACAATGAGTGGATCAGTATGGATGTTCAGCCCACTAATTTTTAAGTCACTGAGCTCAAACTCCATTAATTGGGTTTAACTAATATTTAAAAATATAAAACCTAATATGCATTATTGCATACTTTTAGAATAACGCATCAAATACTGGGAATTTGGAGTAATTGTTCTCCTAAGCATCACTTTAGTAAAAGCATAGGCTGAAAATGTATCAAAAATGCATTCAATAATTCTGTTATTTACCGATTTCCCAAATCAATGACAAATGCTCAATGATTCCATATTCTGAACACCTATATCATGAGTTAGAAGATGTTCAACAATAATGAACTAAATGATTACACATTCACAAAAAAATTGTTGTCTGATGACCAGAAGTTAATGTAATGCAACCAACCTAATAATTTCAATATTTGTCAGTAACTGGCTGGCCGGAATTAATCACATTATATTCGCATAGGATGTATAGATACAAGAACGTTTCAAAAAATTATCACATGCATTAATAGCAATGTGTTTTTCCTTAACCAACCAGTATCCTACCCAAATTAACCATTTAAAAATGAATATTAAATTCAGGTAAAACTTGTGCTGACTTAATACCTAAGGTTTTGAAGAGGTCCATAAATACTTAAATAAATTTAAGGGCAAATAGTTACCAAGCGATGTCATCCCACTCGTGTACTTAGCAGCAATATTCTTTAATATATTCGCATGTTCATCGTCCATGAAATACCCCATGAAGTTTGGAGATGTATAGGATTCGAGTTTAACCGGATTGTCTTCGGACCATTCAGACCTATGGTCTTCATAAACCTTTTCTAAAAGATTCACTAAACTTTCTGTTAGGTCATCAGGAGCCTGGCAAAAGGAAAAATTAGTCGTACAATAGAGTATTATGCCACTGTGAAGTTAGAATTGTATTTAAAACTGAAATATCTACCATAAAAAAGGACACCAAGGTAATGTGAGGCATATAGTTGTGTGCTCCATTCCATTGGCACTGTTCTAAGGATTTGCTCCAAAATGATTGAAGTTGTCGAAGAAATTGCCCAGTTGGGCAGACGTATAATATGTATTCTCTAGGGGAAGATACATCAATCGTAGGATCATTCACGTGTGCCAGAAGCCAGTCCGAAGCCAGCTGTACGCCCCTATGACCGGTGGCAGCGAGTGCTTTCTCTCTTATTTTAAAATGAAAAATGATAGTCAAAAAGATTGGTGTCACACAACAAACACACACCAGGAAGAAAAACAAAGAAGCGAAAAGGAATAATAACTTACGATCTATGCTTTGGAAATCCCATTTGTAATAAAATTTGTAAGGGGGTTAAATACTGTTTTAAAATTTTGGTAGGCGTAGGATTTTTTCTGGGCGGTAACGTGGCCATATTTATTATTGTTGCTGTTTATCACTCCATACATGCGCACCACGTTTTCGTTTTTGCACATTCTTCTGTGTACTAGGAAAGTCATCTTATAAACCACAATTTTTCTGGGATTTTTTTAAAGGGATAGACAGAATAATATTCAGCGTAAATAATATATTTTTACATTTATCTTTTTATTGGCTGTTAAGATTCCACAAAAAGGTTATCTTACAATAGAGACTAGAAAGTAATTCAGTTCTTCATTTCCGTGTTATCATGGCGGGTGTACTGTTTGAAGATATTTTCAACGTGAAGGACATAGATCCTGAGGGGAAAAACTTCGACCGAGGTATGTCATTTTCTTTGTTAAATCAAATTAATTATTTCTTACAGCATATTTTCAATTGGAGGTAAAATACATGCTTTTTCCCAATTGCTTTGACGATTACACGCGTTTGGACTCTTCTGCTACAGTATTATGCTCATGCCGGTTTTTAGTTTTTGATTAATTGTCGGAATATTATGTGCTTAGTACTCATGTTAATGACCAATATGAACTTAATCTATTTGTATTGAAAGAAATTCTGGGAAAAGTTTTTCTCATGTGTATGTAAACAATGTATTTGTAAACATTAGCACTGGCCTGCATGAATTTTTCCTTTGTTATTTCTTCTCGTATATACTTGTTTCGAAAAGTATGTTGGATTTCGGCAGATCTTATCCTTATGACCTAGTACAAGGTTTGAATTCCTTGAGGTAGTACTGCTTTTTCGCACTAAGGACGTTCAGATAGTAAACAACGTGTAACTGAGTATGAAGTTCGTTTATTTCCCAGGGAGTTTTCGAAAATCGGTTTTTAGGGTGTTATTTTATGATTTGGTACCAAAATATTAATGCCAATTACCTTGTACTTCAGCGTTAGTTAACTTAAGTGTCTTCCCTAGAATATATTATCTTGTAGTAATTTTCTATGAGGATTGTAATACCAGTATGCATCCTGTTAGCCAACGCTGTGGGATTGAAGAATATTGGAGTTTTCTCTGTATGTACTGAAAGAGGCCAGGTAACAATTGATACTGGTAAAAGTTAATCAATTTGGAAATGATCCTCGTACACTATGCTAAGTACAATATTTTTCTTCACCTTGGTATTTAATGTCAAAAGGATCAACATTATGATTTGAAATGGTTTGGCAGAAGTTTTTGTTTTAGGAACAATGCATTCTTTCACACTACTTTAAGCTGTATCACTTTGTACTCTCCAGAACTGCTTTAATTTACTCCCTCTATGTTGATGGAGAATTGTTGGCGATACCTGGTGCATAAAAATATAAATGTATAGCATATTGCCCCCAGCTCCTTGAGGCTATTCAGTTTCATATTTCAAACAAGCACACATGGCACAAGCAAGTGTTTCATGTGGAGTTATAATATAGAAATTATAATTATTTCAGTCCTCTGTCTCATGTAAAATCGTTTAATTTTTAACTGTTCCCTGATATTTCTGGTCAAGAAAACCAAATGCTGGAAGGGAAAAATGTTGTTCTATCAATTTTTTAATAAGAATATTTGACGGTCTTTACTATAAAATTTATTGTGCATCGTGGTAAAAGGACTAGTCCCACTAAAGCAAGGATAAAAATAAATAGATATTCTCTACTGATAGAGAAATGTTAAGTTCTTCTAGCTCTTTAACTGAAAGAGTAAGATTTAAAAAAAGTATTTTCATACTGCACCTGCATAATAAAAATAGCCATCATGCTATGTTAATTTGGGCATTTAGATAGGCTTGATGCATATTGTTTGGGCAACTGTAGTATCAGTCACTCTATTTTGTTTTTTCATGATCATAAAAATTACTTCTTCATATATGTACTTTGTAGGTAATTATAGTTTGAACTCAATAGAGGTCTGTTTTAAATGCCCGAATGTATACTTTCATATCTCTTTTAGCTAATGAGAATCTTCCACGTCAAGTTAGCAAGTTCAAAATTCATTACCATAATCACTCGAACTTAGTACCTTGATATATTTTAGGTTTTTCATTGGAGTTAATAGGATTCTCGTTAACAGAGTACACATTCCCTCAAGTTGGCCACAACCCTAAGAAGTATAGACTTGGCCATCACTTGCTAAGGATAATGAATATTGAGTGAAAATGACTTTGTGTCCATTTCCACTAAAATCATTTATTTCACAACTCAATTTCAACAAGGTATTCTCGTGGCCAGTGATGACAACAGTGTAATGTTGAAACTGGACTGTGAAATAAATAGATTGTTGTAGAAATCTATCCTTGCATTATTACTCAATATGATCACTTCCGTTTCACTCTCTTGACTCACATTATCCTTACTTCTGTTATACCTGTTAATTCAATTACGTTTCATCACCGCAGCTCGGGTTACTTTTAACTCCTCCACAATCTCTTCACAGAGGCTTCTTTTTGTTCATGCGATTGCCATCAAGGCTTCACACATTGAAACATCTTTGACACTCCTTAAGGTTGCCTCTAACACTTTGTGATGATAGAAGGGGGAATGAAGGCTCACTGTGAATCGTCTAATGGTTTTAGAGGGACTTCATAAAAAGTTTTTGATGCCATGGTGTGTGCAGCTTGATCAAATCAATTGTCAACCCACCTATCCTAATTACTGGCCCTTACATACAAGACTATACTTTATAACAGACGAACAATGTTTGGTGTTGTAGTAAAAGGGCACAGTGGTTTATTCCCCAAGCTGTTTTATAAGTTCACCTCTCTTTGGGAATTGTTTATATCTGAGCGGGTAGGCATTCCGTGCATCGTTTTATCCAGCCTTTACATATCTTTCTTTCTTCTTTCAACATTTTCAGTACAGTAGTATGTATAATGTTACAAGTATATGGATAATTTGGGTGTTATTTATTACTACATGGTTGAAGATTTATTTCTACTTTAACATTTTCATATGATATTTTTCTTGAGTGAAATGAACTACTTATGCATATAACTGCATACTTTAACATACATATATGCAGCATAAAAATGTTTCCTTGTCATGTACTCCCTTAATGTATAACCTTGTTAATTCTCTGAGCTATTCTGGTGGGCAAAAATGTCATCATCAGGAGTTGTGGTATGAATGTAAAACTACAGTATATCATTTTGTGCCAATGAAAGGATTAAATGCATATGCTGCTTTCAAAATGTTCCTCCTGTGGCCTATATTCAATTCTCTCTCTGCCCCAACTTTAAACAGTCCATAAAGCTTCATTGTGTTCTAATTTTCCTCTTTCCACCAATATTCATACTAGCTGACTAGTAAAAATATATGTGTGTATATAATTTATTTCCTCAAGAGTTCATTCTGTGTACTGAAATTTCTTTTAGAAAATGAGAAAGAAATTCCTTATCCCTTCTTACTCAATATCAAAAACCACAAATCAATTTTATCATCATTTAAACTAATTTCTCCTGGAGAAAACAAATATTTTTCAGTGGTATCCCAATCCCTACTTGAGGTGCTTTGCGGAGAGCACTTTGAGTGAGTATGACGTCCGTCGGATGGGATGTTAAACCACGGACCCCTTGGTGCCTTTTGACAAGGATAGGCTAATGTCGACGTCGGGTTTCTCTCCATCCTTCCTTTTCCAACCATCCCTAATGGCGCAAATGACCTTAGCTGTCGGTCGCCTCCCATAAAAACTACTACTACTTAAACTAATTTCTCAACTCTACCTTTCCTATTTGTGTTTCCTACCCTTGCATTATCCACTGACAAATGTGGCGTTAAAACATGGAGTTTGTATTTCTCTTCTCATGTCGTTAATTATTAATACTCCGGATGCAGAATTACACCCATTTTGTAAAGAAAATTTGAAAGTTGTCATTGAAATTATGGAAGTAGAAATGTATGACATTGATGTTGTTTCCAAATATAACCATCATCGTTATCATAAATATGGATAATTTATTGAGTATCAGAAGGAATATTGATGGAGACATTGTTCTCCTCAATCTCCCAGAAGTTCATATTTTTGATATTTTTCCTTTCTCAGTGAGTTTCCATTAACTGTAGAGGGACAGAATAGGAAAATGTTGTAAAATTTGCTATATTTTTATATGTATAATTCAGCAATACTCTTGGAACCTTTTGTAGTAGTAGTAGTTTTGAGGGGAGGCGACCGACAGCTGAGGTCATTTGCGCCATAGGGGATGGATAGGAAAGGATGAAGGGTGGAGAGAAACCCGGCGTCGGCATTAGCCTACTCTTTACGAAAGGCGCCAAGGGGTCCGCAGTTTAACGTCCCATCCGACGGACGGCGTACTCACTCAAAGTGCCCTCCACAAAGCACCTCAAGGAGGGATCGAGATACCTCTGAAAAATATTCAACACCGCCGGGATTTGAACCCGGGCCCTCTGGGTGGGAAGCCAGTGCGCTAGCCCCCGCACCATCTCGATCCCCTTGGAACCTTTTTCTGCTGTATAATGAATGAAAAGTAATCACTTACTATTTTATGGTAATTTATGTGGTAATTCCTTTCATCACAACTTGAAAGATTTCTTTAGCAAAAGAATATTCTAAAAGAGTTTATGAATGTAGTAAATGCAATAACAAAAGGAATAAGTCAAGGATGTGAATTTGCACCTTGTATACTTAGCATTTACTTGAGATTACGATAAAGAAACGCAAAGGAAAAACTGGAGGAATGTGTATATTTGATATTGAAATGGAATAATTGACTTTGTAATTCCACACACTTGATTGAAAAAAACACGACCCATGTTTCGGCGTTGAACGTCATCGTCAGGTATAATCATCATCAAAAGTGTATATTTGAGGTGAAAGTCGTTTTTGCTCATGCTAACTTTATCATAAAGTTCTTGATGAATGGACGATAATAACACGACCTATTCAGCAGAAGTTCCGGAATAACGCAATGTAAGGGGACACCCATAGGATCTGTTACCAAAAGGTAGCATATCTTTTGAAGAGATCATGTGCTATAAACTTCTCGGAACTACGAAACCATCACTTTTCTTTAGTTAACCCTCTAAAGTGGAAATCTCAGAACGTTGGAAAGTGATATCCTGTACAGTCTAAAATAACTGTCAAAGCTTTGAAACTCAAGTTCCGTTGTGTTGTCTCTGTTCTCGGGGAATATTTAACTTGAACATAGACAGTATCGTTTGACTGTTGTGTCATGCTTTGTTTTTACTGCAGAAACTCCTTGCCTGTGCGGGCCATAAAATTAAAAAAGATGCCCCTTTGCCGGCTGTGGCGAAAAAAATGCATGAGTGGAGCCGAGGGTGCTTAAGAGAATATGTTGCCCGGGAATCGAATTCGGGTGCTTCGGTTAGTGGTCCAACGCTCCACCACAGGACTACCACGTCCCGCAAATAAGTTGCCTTAGAAGTGTGCCATTAAATCATTTTTTCATCGGTAAAAATGATGATTTTAGTTCATTTTTTTGTAAACGTTATAAATAATTGTATTTGCAGTTTTCTGCTGACTTAGTTGTTGGTTTTCATTGAAATGACAATTTAAAATGTGTAATGAGCAGTGCTCTATTAGGAGTCCGTGGATGTTAGCGAGTTCATTGGCGTGGGGCTCCAGATTCACAGCTGGGCTCTAAGTTCACAATCCACCTCTATCCATGACGTTTCACTGTGAGCCGGCCCTCACGAGCAATCGATAGAGCGATGGCTTCCTGCCTGGCTCTGCCCCGCACTCCTCCGCTCTCATTCGCCGATGTTTTATATTGCGCGTAAGGGGCTGCAGTTAGTTCAGCTAGCACGTGCCTCTAGGTCAAGGTCACGCCTTCCTTACCTTATAATCCGAAAGAGAAACAATAAAAGTAATGAAATCGTCCGAGGGGAATATATTCCTCGATTACATCTGTTGACTCATGTATCCTCTGTCAATGTTCCAGTTGGGTCAACTAGAAATGGTACTATTATTATTGTGATTAGACTAATGCAGAGTAGGGTTAGTTTCGCGGTGTGCTGATTGAGGATTTACAGACTCCTAAGTATATAATAAAGTAGGCCGACCTTCTACGATAAAAGTTCGTGCCGTTAACTCTGGGATGACCCAAGTTGATCGTGACCCGAGTAGTAAGGCGGCTCGCTCAGAAGATAGCAATAAATAAAAGTTTTTGTATTTATAAACGAGTGAATGGTTAAATTAGTTTTAATAGAGCCCTATTTTGTATAATTAGCTAGCACGAAATACCAAAATTGTCTTGAGTAAATCGTTTTAGGAAAAATTAAGAAAGAAATTACTTGTATAATTTTCTTGAAGTTGTTATCGGGAACAATGAAAATAGAAAAAATGGAGTTTGCACATGAGTGATTAAAAATATATACCTATATCTAGCCTTGCAAACCGCATCGATGGCGTTTGGCAGGGGCTGTTAGGTCACCATCCACCAGAGAAATTATTGATAAATTTTGTCGTAAATTTTAATCTTTACGACTGTGGTCGCAAATTTGTTGTGGAAAACACTTCAACTTTCCCGCGGCATATCTTTTGGTTTCGCCTACCAGTGTAATGCGGCGCTAGGGTTTAATATGCCTTATGTGTTAGCGTGAAATTGGAATGATTGGTACTTTTGTGAAAGCATACTCATATGGCGGGCCTGTAATCGTCTCGTTTCCATTGCCTACCAACCTAGGGCTTCTTGATGTATCACTTATTTGCGTTCATAGCCATTCTTCACGAAGTGGGCAGCTTTCCCGGTTTAATTTAATAATTAATCGATTCCGCGAGGAGTCCCAAGCACTCGACGCGTATTCAAGGTGAATTCATGAAGTTTTCTCGGGTTTTACACCGGGTCAGGGGTTCCATATTGGCCGACGTTTCGATGCCCGACGCGTGCATCGTCATCATCTGCCCTGAGGACGATGCACGAGTCGGGCATCGAAACGTCGGCCAATATGGAACCCCTGACCCGGTGTAAAACCCGAGAAAACTTCATGAATTCACCTTGAATACGCGTCGAGTGCTTGGGACTCCTCGCGGAATCGATTAATTATTAAATTAAACCGGGAAAGCTGCCCACTTCGTGAAGAATGGCTATGACCCGAGAAAACTTCATCAAGCAAATACGCCGGGAAAGCACCAGATCTTATTCAAGGTGAAGTCCAACCAACGCGAAATAACTTCCCTCCTTAACTTTTTTATACGAATGTATCCCTCCGTTTCGTTTGATGAACCTTGTCATCCTACTCCCTGGATGCTCTTGACTATTCCTTTCCGAGTGATCCCGACCATCTACATGAGGTTTCCTTTAAGGTCTTCTGTGGTAAATAAATCGCGTTGTCAGGTAGCGAATTTTAGGGAGGTCGATTAGGAGAGGGGGTGTGGGTTGGTAGAAATGCAGATTTTAGTTCACGGCAAAGGGTTTTGACAGTTTTGGATCATGGTTTCATTTTCCGTGCAAGAGGATGTTTTTCAGTAGAGCATACTTACGCACATCTTTAATTTTGCATCTTGGTTACATAAAGGATAGGATCTGTGCGAAGAATGTCCTTTTATATATCACACGGAAATCTAGTAATAGTGTTAACAGGGATCGGGCTGTTGAGATGGATCAAATGCTGGTTTCCCACACCGAAGGCCCGAGTTCAAATCCTGGCGGTGACAGGGTCTTAAGTGGTATCCCGATCCTAACTTGGGGTGCTGCGTGAAGAGTACTTTTATTTATTTATTTCGCATTAATTCGAGAACAGCACTTTGGGGTTTATATCGGACTTTAAACAATGATATACAAATCGAAACAATTGCCAACACTCAGTCTCTAACTGGAGAAAAATCCACCTAGGCGGGAATCGAACCTCAGGGTTGGCCGGCGAGAACGTTACCCCACCGTTAACCCGGTCAAGTGAAGTCAGGTAGAAGTTTACATTGCAGACTTTGTCCGACAAACTTATTTCTACCCCTTCCGAGTCTGTAGGGGTAAGTTTACAAGCATTCGCAGAATGTACTTACTTAATTCACAATTACGTGCACTTTTTTTAGATTTAATCGAAGACCTAATTTCTGACACCAAGATCTAATATCGTTGAGATCGCTAGACATAGCCTCGCAGGGTGATTTTTTATTATTATTATCGTGATGGATGACCGTTTCATTGGCATGTTATCTGACTTTACCGGTTCATTTTGCAATGAATATCGGTGATGTAATTGAGAAAAAAGGTGGGGACCGATTACGCTTTCCTGCGGCACTCCAGTGGCCAAATCCTCCGAATAGGATCTAGTTCCGTTAATTATTTTTTATTTCTGTCAGAAAGAAAATCGCAAAACCAATTTAATATCCTGTCATTATTTCCACATGATCACAGTCGGTAAACAGTTAATCAGGTGGGGCTTGATCAAAAGTTTTTTTGAGGCGTAAGAATACGGCGGCTCCTTCAATTCTTGATTCCTCAGATTATAGGACATGTGGGTATCGTAAAAATCCCAAATTGAGTTTTAGAAGATGTTATTTCGTAACCAATACCCGTGTGAAGGTTGAAACAATGATTATACGCATCAAGGAAGTGCATGATGTTGCAATGCTAAAGGCTTTGCATAATAAACATGTTAATGATATCAGTCTTGTGTTTACCGGGACTTTGTTTATTTCCGCTTTTTTAATTGTCGTGACGTTGGCAGTTTTTCAGTATCTGGGCACCTCACCTTCCGATAAGAACTTTTTTAATATTTTATCCGGAAATGGTGAAATTTTAAAATTCGTGACCCCATCTTGCTGAGTTTTTAAGCAGTAAAATACTACTTATATGTGTACACACTTGGTGGTTTGCACCAAAGGAAGGGAAAAATAATTCATTAAGTAATTTCGAGTTCTATCTCGTCCCGGAAATTCAGGTTTGGGGTTTCTATGCTGTTTCAGATAGGCGCAGCAAAAACGTGAATCCATATCTTTGTAAATTTATTTTTGTATGTCTCGTTCAAATTTTTTACACGTCCTTTTGCTGGAGACTGGAACTGGATGGAGACGCCTTTTTAAGCTACGTTTTATGAAAGGCGGTAAATGCCCTGGGTTATCAGTGTAACTTAAAATTAGTACGTCAAGAAAAAATACGTGACAAGGACATAGCAGTTTTCCACGAAGTGAAATTTTATTTTATTTAGTGGTAAATTGCTATATCCCTACCTTATTATGGATTCCTTCTAATCCATGAACCCTGGAACTGTTTGTCTTTTTCGGAAAGCGAAACATGCGTGTATGTCGAAGGTGAAGAACACTTCATGCAAAATATCGCATGGAAAGCGAAGTTTTCGGTTCCTGTCTTCATCCATTTGAAGTCTATTTGTTGCTCTGAGAACGAACAAATATACCATAATTTCCGTGATTTGGGGAACGGTGAGTGGACAAAGGAGACTCGCGCCAACTATTGCCATTTGCCCGATTTATACAAGTAATGTCATTGCGCCCCTAACAAGCTTACGCCTAGCTTAGGGCGAGATGTACGGACTTTTGTCCTTATATCTTGGCGCCGTTTAAGCATTTAAATTCTGGATTTGTCAGAACATGTTTTTGTAATCACCGTTACGCCAATTGAAAGAATAACTGAAGAATTAAATGGGCAAGTAATTGCTGCGGTTATAATGAAAATTCACGTCATCTGACCAATTTTTGAATAATATTTTCATTTGACTGTCTTTATGTATTTTTAGGTTATCGATTTCGTATCAGCCCCAGTAATCACCTGAAAATTGCTTTGATAGGTGAGATAGAGCTCAGCTCGTAGATAGTCCAACGGCGGCGTGTGAAACACGTATCAGGGTAGGGGGGACAATTCCTCTCTGAGCTTTTTTCAATTTTCCAGGGAGATAATCCGAAAAAATGCTGAGCTTCGGTTCTCAGGGTGTGCATCCACCCCCGTTTTTAACACAAAATCTCCAGTCGCTTGGGTGAGCGTTCCACCCAAAATTCTACCACACCTCATGATTTGAGGTGACACTACTGATGAGGATTGTGGCGGTTGATTTTCATCCTTGGCTCGAATGTGAATTCGGCGATTCCCAGATGTACGCTACGCATTATTTCCTTGTATCTTCGTTCACTCCGTGCTTTTGTAAGTATTGCTCTCAGTAGGGTTTTTTAGAGATGGAGCTGAAATCAGGTCCGAATTTATTTTTTTGTCATTAAATTTTGTTTTTAAAATTAAAAAAGTGCAGTTTTCCAGTCAAATATTTTCAAATGTGGTTATACTATTAGAGGATTGATTATATACTATAGGAATGCTGGTTAATGGAGTGAGAGTCGTATTTTTGCGCAAGACTCAGGGAATGTAATATTTTCATGGCCGTTCATTTTTTTATCGAGTCGTTAAAAAGTCATTCATTCCACACCCAGTCCTTTAAAGTCATTAATTTCGCTGCAAGTCTCAATGAAAGGAATGTTATGCGGACAGTTTGCCTTGTAGAAAAAACGTCTGCTGTTGTATAAGCCGCAGAGCAAGTCACTTATGTAATTATTTTTAAAAATTTTAGCGTCAAAATTTTTAAAAATAAGACTCTTAGGTTAACGTTGCTGTGCTTTTGTCATTTCTTGCTTGCAAAATTTTAACCGAAGTTATCCTACCATTTCTTACAAAGCAACTATTTAAAAGTGTAAAAATTATTCGCCTTGACTTATTTGATTGATCTGCGCGTCCATTTCCTTGCTTCCCCAGCATTTAATTATTGCCAACTCATTAACCAACCATTATGGGCGGTATGAGCACGGTAGATATTGGAGTAGGTTAAGAGAAAAAGGGTGTATTTCAAATACTTGCATGTTTTTTTTCGGAAAAATTTAGAAATCGTGCAACTTCTCTCTTTCCGGTGCCATTCAAAACCTACCTGAGCATGATAGGAGTTTGCATTTGTGCTAATAGGATATAAATACTAGGCAAACGGACTGAAAACGTGGTCCCATACCCATAAAGCTTCGTAATTGATATCACTTTTTCCAATTTCACGAATATTGTTTGCCTTCCGAACGCTTTGATGTGCGGTCTAAAATGTCATTTTAAGAAGTAATTTTATTTTATACAAAAATTATCAAATTAATGGAACGTTTGTATAAAAAATCGGAGCCTCCGAGTGTATTGTCATTCATTTCATCGAATAGTGTTATTTTCCTAAAGTCGGTGGATCAAATATCACGCAGTCATAAACAGTGAGTTCCCTGCCGACCACAGTGGTCGTGCGTATGGCTTCACGTGCATCAAGTTGAGAATCGGGAAACTTATCTACATACATGGTACCCTGTAAGCCACCGTTCGGGTGTGTGGCAGGGGATTACATATCAGACCACTTGGACGCAAAATACTTTTCCCCTCTAGCGCGGTCGGTCAACGTCATCCTGATCCTTTCTTGTTCGTGGGGAAAACCTTAAATCTGTCTGTTTTACACTTAATCTCTGTAATTTTATTTACATGATATCCCCTGCCGTAGTAAGATGGGGCTAGTAATACATTTAAACATATTGCTGAAGAGACATCCTTCAAATTGATGCAAGAGATTTAATCTGTGATTTATCCTTCGCGCCTTGAGTGATCCCACAACTAACTCCTTTATTAATGTGCATAGTAAAAAATTACCCGGGAAATGAAGTATTTTCAAATTTTCAACCTTTACCTAAATTTTGAAAATGTTGTTGAATTCAAGTTTACATGGCAGTAAAATATTTTTATTGTCAAACTTCAAAGAGCTATAATTTTCTTGTCTTAGGCATTTCAGGATATCAGTTAGTCGATTTCCCAAAAAAAAGTATTCAAGTGTGTCGCTCAATTTCCTGTCCTTTTGCATTTTGTTTAAGATATTCTTGAGCAGTTCTGAATCATTAATGGCATAATTATTGCGTGAGCAGGTTTCCTTTTCGCTCTATGACACATTTCAGTGCTTTGGTCAGTGGATACGAGTACTCGTAACGAGTGGTGTCGAGGTGAGAAAAACATAACATTTGCCGGGCCCCACCGGTAGAGTCTGAGACAGCCCGGCCAATCTTTATGACCCCAGCGTAGTCCCGAGTCATGGGAACTGCTTTGAACTAACAGGACAAGAAAGTGGTTAACACTATGTTACAATAAGCTGAGAAAATCTGGGAGAATGTCACAAAGAAGGGGGAATTGGGAAATTCCGCCAAGTAATATGCAATATGTTGCTACATTTGCAATATACTACCTTTGAATTTTCTTGTGTGGGTTTAAATCTAACATTTAATCGCTGAAATACAAGTATATTGCCCCGCGGACTATGCTGATTGCTCATTAGAAGTAGTTTTTCGTTTTTGGCAGTCATTTTCTTTTGGGGACTGGTCTCCTCTGGTATTAATTGATTGTTTCTAAACAGTGGAAAATACTGGAGGCGATAAATGCCTTGCAAAGGTTGTGGCCTCATTTATTGTCGGGTTTGTTGTTTAAAGTATGAGGCACCATTGTTATTATATGGAAGACCGTGGTCTATTGGAACCATTGGAACATCTAGTCTTCCATGAGGCCAATAGATGGCTCTGCGGTGCCTCGAGAAGTCAGTGTTCGATGAAGTTTTGCTAACCAATTCGTCCATATTAACCTTTCTGTCCTTTTACCTCCAATGTGAAAACGTATGTATTTTGTCTTCGGAAAAAATGACACCATGCATTATGCTAGTAAAATATTCACGTATTCACCCGTCGTGGCATTGGAGTTATTTGCGTGAGGCAGTGTTTTTTTTACTAAGGTTGAAAAATAATGAGGGAAGTGAGTAGGCGTTGGTCACCCAACCGGAAAGAGATGTCCTTGGAATTGAACTTAGCAATGAGGAATGGCGCAGCGCTGACGGTATTTCGGTCGCCATCGCGGGTTTTTTTTGGAGACTGCCACTACGGAAGGCAAAGTTGACGTTAGAATAGTCCGTGGAGTTAGCTACGATGGCTAGGTCAGGGAGAGAGGTGAGGTAAAGCCTTACTTCCTGGTTGTGAGGTTTATTTGTCGAAGTTCTTGTGTTACATGGGGAAAGGGAGTAATGCAGCATTGTTCTAAAAACGTGATTGCTCTTCCCTGGGAAAATCTAGAGAACTCGAGGAAATTCAGCGAGTTATTGGGAAAAATATATATTGGTACTCAGAGGAAAGAAAGTTTACCAGCCGTCATTTTGAGATGCAAGTCTCCCAAAATTCGTGAGGTGGTGGAGAGGCAACGGCGATAGATTTGATTTTTTTTATTTTATGTTGGAGCACCTGCCTAATTTCTTTTAATTGTTTTACGAGGGTAGGCTGAAAACTAATGCACACATGCTTGTAGACCACCAAAAAAATTACCTTCAGAAGCACTCCTGGTGGTATGTGGAAGTAACATTATTTTGAGAAGCGGAGGTATGGAGACGTGTTCTAGTGCTATGTCAACGCGTGTTAAACAGCGTGCTGTCATCGAACTGCTGAAAAAGTGACTCCTACTGAGATTCATCGTCGTTTAAAGGCTGTTTATGGTGACGATACTGTTGATAGGTCACCTGTAAATCGATGGGTAGTAAAATTTCGTGGTTGCGAGCCTGGGAAAGCCACAATTGTTGATGAAACAGGCAGCGGACGTCCGATCACTTCTACAGACGAAAAACATCGCAAACTCGTCGAAGATTTGATTTTAAATGACTGGCGAATCACTGAAAAGCGGATCGCAAACCATATTGGAATGTCCAAGGAACGTGTCGGCTTCATTATTGAACAATTGGGATACCGTCAAATCTGTTCGCGATGTGTCTCACCACACTCCTCGCGCGCAACCGATTCCACTCCCTCCTTATTCCCCCGGTCTTGAGCCTTGCAATTTTAATTTTTTTCCTCGACTCAAGAGACCTCAAGGGTAATCATTACACCTCGGACGATGAGGAGAAGGCAGCTGTCGAGTTCTGGATTCGAGAAAAATCGCGTTGACATAGCACTAGAACAGGTCTCCATACTTCCGCTTCTCAAAATACGCTGGATGAATGTAACCACCTCAAACCTGCGCATGCGTGTTGAGGGAGAATGTTACTTCCACATGCCACCAGGAGTGTTTTTATTGTCTATAAGCATGTGTGCAATAGTTTTCAGCCTACACTCGTACGTAGGAAAAATGCCTTGCCTTGCTCTTCAGCCCCTGGCTTTGCACAAATGATATCCTGGAGACTAATTTTCAAGATCTTGCTTGATTTAAGGGGGTAATACGTTTTTGGCGTGACTGCAATGGCGCTTCCCTCAACACCGTTGGTTTTCTTCATCGGGGCGAGTGTTCATAGCTGTGAAGACTGTAAAATGCTCTCGGAGACTGGAACAAAATATCGTCTGTACACCCTGGAAACATCGAGGAATTGTTTGATGGCTGGACAACGAGCACTTACCTATTGCAGCTACCAAAAGAGTATGAGTATATAACGGAGATCCTCTATTGTAAATGTTGATTGTGCTATAAGATGTTCACACCGGTGGTCGGTCGAATCAATAGGAATCGGAGAATCGAGTTTGTAGGAATCTCACGTAGCCATTAGCCGATAATTAATGAAATACATAGTACGTATATTAGTGTGTTTATGGTGTAAATGCATTCATAGGAATGCGGTACTGCGTTTTAAATGCTGCTAACACAGCGCTCAAATAGCAAGTGGAATATCACTGACAAACTTGCCAACACCATTAATTCAACCCGGATTCCAGGTGGAAAGCCATTGCATTAGAACACCATATCAATGCGATTCAGTGCGGTTGTTGGCACGCTAAGTGTTCTAGCGGATATTGATAGTATGACTATTGGCATTTATAAGATGACACCGCACACCATTATTACTGAAAATTTAGAGATGCGAAAGATTGCGCTAAACTCGTTCCGAAGGTCTTGAGCGCTTGAGGTTCCAAGGTAACCGACTACCTGACGAAAGACGTCATCGCGATGATTCCCCAACCCCTTACAGTCCCGACTCGGCACCAGCAGACTATTTGCTATTCCCAAAAGGGAAGTCCTCCCTCAAAGGAAACCACCATGGGTCCCTAGACGCCGTCAAAGAAGCTTACACGCGTAGCTTTAAGGACCTTCCGGAATCCGCCTGCCAGGGAGCCTTCGAGTCGTGGAAAATCCGCTTGTGAATGTGTGTCGACAATCAAGGGATGTACGTACTATGGAGGATTTTGAGAGACTAAGTAGCAATATCTATAATAAATTATCTTAAGAAACTTTTCCCGATACTTTTTATACAAATCATGTAGGGCAGACAAAACTTTTCTCGCATTAACCTACCTCCTTTTTCCTCTTAAAACATGATTCGTCTTCATGGCACAGGTTTCCATATTGCGCCCAAAGTATTTTCTCACCTTCACAAGCCTCGTAAATAGAAGAAAATATTTACTCTTCAGCTCTTGATTATAAGGGAATCTTTTCCCAATTTACTTCATTGATTCAATCCACAAATTGATTAATTGCAGCCCATAATTCTTTCTTTTCTAACTCTCAAACATCGTGAGGCTTTAAAACCCAAGAACTTTGTTTACCATGTATTTGCCCTTTGGCCCTTCTCATCGCCTTAGCGCCTTTTATTCTTTGTCACTCTATTATGTTCTAAAGTAATCCATTTCCTGATGGTATGCTTAATCCATCTGATTTTTATGAGAATTATCGTACTTCATATCGACATTTCCTATAATCTTCTTTATACTTCGTCATTTCTCTTTTGTCTTTCCGTTGATCTTCAGCGTCCTTCTCCAGCACCGAAATTTGGGGGCTTCTATTCTTCTCTGGTCTTCTTTTCCATCGCCCATGCCTCGAAGTTCCACACCAGTGCTTTCTCGTAGTAAATTCTTGTTTTTAAATTGGAAGAAGACAAATTTTCCGACAAGGAATTTCCCAGTTGATAAATTTAATGTCCAATGCAGATTCTTAGGGTTGTGATGCAAAGCTTTTGGCAACATCAATTTCAGGTAATTGGGTTTTCAGTAAGATAAAAATATGATAAAATTATGATATTCAATTCCTAGTAATGTAACTTGGCAGTAATCTATGATTAAAAAGTAAGAAGTCACGTCTTGTCGTACCCATTTTTAATACGCAAATCTCATAATCTTTCGGATTGCGCTTTTCATCTCTTTATCCAAGAATAAGTTACCAAAGTAAGTGATGCTTGCGTTATTCTTATCGTGTACTCACAAATCCTTCAGTTCCTCGAAGTGAAACGCGGGGTTTTGTACCCTGGTACACAAAAGCTCGCGTACAGTAGCTTCTCCTACCGAACTGAGGCCATAAATACTTTATTTTGCTTTTGTCTACATCGATTTTGTCTCCTTCAAAGCACTCTCCATTCGTTGCTATGCACTTATTCCATCTTCTTTTCCACTGTTTAAAGCACCCTTGGAAGTCCCCGGCAGTTAGGCTTTTTCGTTGTCTCGTCGTTTCTTGCTTTATTGTGTCCACATCTTCCCAGTGATGTCCCGTCATCATAATTTTGCATTTTGGGAATAGGAAAAAGTCGCAGGGGGCAAGATCTGGCGAATAAAGAGGATGATCACGAATAGTAATAAAATATTTGGCCAGAAACTGGCGAACAATCAATGTAGCTTGGGCATGATTTTTGCCCACATTTTTTTAAACCCAAATGTTCGGTTAAAATAGTGTGCACTGTTGATTTTCCTAAATTCAGTTCATTAGCTTTCATTCGGACAGTTTTTCGACGATCGGTAAGGACAAGGGACCGCACACGATCAATGTTGTCGTCAACACCGGTGGTTGAAGGTCCTCCCGGCCTTGCGTCATCCGTGGCGTCTTTTCGTCCATCTTTTAAACGCTTAATCCGCTTGAAAACGGATGGTTTCAGATCTTTATCACCGTATATAGCTGTCAACATTGCAGTAATTTTTTGATAACTTTTACCGAACTTCACCAAAACATTTGATGTTGATTTCCGTGATTTCGTCAATTTCCATATTCGACGAACAGGTAAAACAAGGACAAAAGAAACTAACAAAATTGGCACCATGCGCACAGCTCGACGATACGCCAAGTACAGACGGCTCAATGGGTATTAAGCCACTAGCGCCGCGAGTGGGCAGGGCTATAGTCGGCGTCATGGCCGCCAGATTGCACCAGTTCGCGTATTTTTTAGGCAGACCACATAGTCCGCACTGCGGAGAGGCCATTGAGGAGCGCCAGTGTACGGGTGGAATGGAATGAATGTGCAGGAACTGGCAGTGAAGGAGCTCCGGAACGCTTGTTGTCTATTGTTGATCGGATTGCGTGTGACCTTCCTCCCTACTCGAGTGGGTACTCGGAAATGATGATCATGTGACTACCTCATGCGTTGAGGGCAGGAAAAATATGAATTGAAATCGGGGAGGGATGTGAGATGGATTATGTTATGTATTCTCAAACTTTCTCATCTAGCGAAGTGGACTTTTTTTCACTCTACCAATGGCATCAATAGAATTGCGCGCTAACCACCAGGCTAATAGTGTATCCAATGCTGTTTGGGGCGAAGGAATTTATTACCCTCACCATATGTGCTCCCCAAATACTGAGGTAGCATCTGCGGGAAGTTTGAGAGTTAAGTTAATTTTTATGCATATATTGTGGAGAGAATTGATTGGAAGGGTATAGGACGTTTAGATTATAATATTTCTGTTCTCAAACTGCATTTAGAATCCGTGTTCAATGCGTGGTATCCAGCTGAGAAAAGTTTCGTATCTGTCGTCGAAAAAGTCAAGCGGCTTGATTCATAATAATTCGTGGTGATTAAATGCTATGTCACTGTGATGCTCGCGAGATTAAGAAGGTAATCATCAGAGGGAAGGAGATAGAAGGCTCCCTTGATTGTGTTGGATAAAGTTTGAGCAGATGTTCATTCCTTACACTCATCTCATTCACAATCCATCTTGTTTTTGCCGATAGGATCGCCATAGAGGCATCGCTAACTTTAGGGACTCCATTTCTCGCAAACGGTTCGTGATAGATACGAGTTCCTCACTCCTGATCCCTTTAGACCCCATTCCCCATGGTCATAAATCTAGAATTCAGTAGCTCCGTGTTAGGGGGGGTGTAAAGTAGTCGATGTTGGCGGTAATGTTGTGAAAACGTGCAGTTTTGACACCGCTCTCCTCTTCTTAGTCCTTCTTTCGATGCACGCGCCGTTGCCTCCTATCCCAGGGCGAGAGATGGTAACCCTTAAAGGCCTCCCTGTCCTCCGCACTTCACCCCCTTCTCTCGTCTCGGGCTTCCCGCCCCCCTCCGCGATCCCTCCTCGTCGTGGGCCGCACTCTCTTTCCCCTCCCATCCCCACCCCCTCCACCCGATAGCATTGCATCCCTCACTTCCTGCGGGTTTTCGAATAGCCCACAGTCATCGCCCGCGGTGAAGGTCGCGGGCCTTTTAAAGTGATCCCTCCCTCCCTCCCCCGCAACCCTCCCGGGCGTCATTCTCTCCCGAATACCGCCTCCCTCCCCAGCCCCCCCTCCGCGCCCCCGATCCACGAGAACCCACCCCTCTCCCACTGCACCTCATTGCCACCCTTCTGCCTCCCCGCCCACTCGCAAACCAGAAAGAGGGTGTCCACTCCACTCCGGCGAGAGGAAGGCGGGAAAGGGGACGTGGGGGGGGGGGTGGGAGGTATCGTCCGGAGTTGCCAAAATAAAACGTGTGAACTCCTCGTTAATAAAAAATAAAGGGATTTTGCCGGTTTGCATTGGTGTTGGTGCGTCCCGGAGATTAATTTGAAACGCTAGCCGCCATTTCGCATGCAAGTGGATGTTTTGCTTCGCTTATTTTTTGTTGATTCGTATTTTCTCCAAAGTATCCATTTTTTCCCTCCCAAGGACGCGTTTATTTCAGCTTGTTATTTTGATTGTTGCCGGCTCGACCCGCGAATGCGCCACTGGCTAAGGTGAGCCTGCGTGGCAACCCGAAGGTCGCGGATTCGGTTCCCGCTTCGTTGGCCGTGACTGCTGTAGGATTGATGTCTTTTCCACGAGGATTTTCAAATCGGCCAGTTATGGAGGCTCGACTGAAGTTGCATTGTCTTAAAATTTGAGCGCATTGGTGCATTAATTTTCAGGTCAGAGTTGTTTCAGTTAAGAACTAATGTGTGTTTTTGGGATAGCAGTCTTTAATTTATTTCTTTCGGTGCAGTACTTAGAGGTGATCCGCCTTTAAAAACAGCTTAAGCCTTAATTCATGAAGGTTTAAGGAATCCTATATTATTTTAGGTGATACTTCTACGAATATATTATTCGATATTTCATTTCTCGTCGCGTTTCACATTGCCGTTGGTCGAACGAAGCGATCGATCCAATTATTGCCGTTGGTCGAACGAAGCGATCGATCCAATTTTTAGGCTTTCTCTAGACCCTGGAAGTAAAACAAATGTTCGTCTCATCGTGTGTTTCTTTCCCGTTAAGTTATTAGTTACAAGTGTGAAGTACGTTTTTAATGGATTGGGCGAAAGCCGCTTGGCCTCGCACAGCTGTAAATTCGCATGCGTGCAAGATGCCAACTGAGTTTTCATGAACGGGTAATACGCGCCGCGCACAGACTACCCGTGAATATTCCTTAATTTCGTCTGCGGTTTTATTTCGCGGCCTTACTCGTCGTGACCTTCGGGCAGTTAATTTCATTTACTCTCCACATTTTTTGCGAGTGGTAAGTTATAAATTAATTAGTTCTTTCTTATTCGGTGATCTAGATCTTCAGCATGCCGGAAAATAAATTTACTGAAGCAAGCAAGAGAAGCAAACAGGTCAAAATTCATTATATTCGCAATTAAAACTTGTAGCAAGTGGCACTTAAAATCTCGATGGTGCCTCAATGTATTACCTTAATTTATTCTTCTTCATCCGAGTGGGTTTTTATTTATTTATTTATATTTTTAGTACCCTGAAAGCCACCGGTAGGGTGTGTGGCAGGGGGTGAATACACACCAGAATAATTTTACCCGAAATGACCCTATCCCCTATCGTTCGTAGAAAAAATGACATCTTAAATCTAACTCTTCTACACTTTATCTCTCTTATTTTATTAACATGATCTCTCCTACCGTAGTACGATGGAGGAAATAATGCATTTTAAACATCACTACTAAGGAGATGCTCTTTCAATTTATTCCAGGGCTTCAATCTGTGATTTAACCTTCGCTTTGTGAGTGATTCCTAGCCTTGCTGGTCTATTATTTTGGATACGCTCCTAAGTTAATCATAAACACGTTTTACAAATCTAGCTCCTCCTCGCTACACGCGATCCTATTCGGTTAGTTAGGTTTCATCGTGGGAGGAAATTTCTCTGTGCATGGTGACCTCAAGTACCCAGCAATCAGAAAAATCTTGCAAAATTGGCATGGTCGGGGGAAATTCACGGAATTATTATATTTTTAGTAGTTTTACGAACGATTGGTGCTCAAGAGTCATTATACTCCCGAAGGCATTTTCCGGGGTAAAATGGATCCCCTCCACCCATTGTATTTTCTTGTATGGGTTTTATGAGCGAAGAAAACGTGCAGAGCTATTGATTTTGTGGGTATGAAAGTGATTGTCCTTTTATTAGAAGCTTCGGCGCATTGTGTTTTAAACTACCATATTGTTATTTTACTGTTTTACTAAATTAATCACCTTCCGCAAGACTTGAATACAATACAGGACATCATGTTCCCAGCAATATTTACTAGTCCTCTTGCTGTAAGTTCTCTCCTAGTGACGGGAAGATTAATCTTCATTATGTAATCACCTCTTCCTTCTACTTGGATTTCAGTTATCTTTTCCTTAATATTTATTTATTGCTTGTGAAGAACTCACTGCGCTGACATTGCCACCTGTAGGTTTTCTCGATTCTCTTTTATAACTACGAAGACATTTACAAGATGGGGAATTCTTACGTTTACCCAGTTCTCATCCTCACATTTTCAAATAATTCCGTTTTCTATTATATTGCAGTGTTTCCTTTTAAAAAAAAAGCCAGCTAAAGTGAGGGAGTCAAGCTGTAAAACCACAAAAAATTAAGGGAGACCGAAAATCACATTTTCGTGGCTACCCAGTGATATACAAGTATTGTGGCATTGTATAAAATTACAGCCGATTTGAAAGTGATAGGGGTCTTTTAGCCTTTCAATCGACTTCCAACGTTAACGATACGTTGTCAATTGATATGTTCTTTTCCCGCGGGCTTAGCCGGAAATTAGTTTCCTCACGATCAAGCCGATTCTAAATAGATAGTTGACGACAAACGTCCGCTTTGGGTAATTTAATAAAAGTGTACCTCGTTGCCTTCGAGGTCCCAGGCATATTTTTTTCTGTTCAGTGGCGAATAATTTCTGAAGTCATTCCTCCAATATTATGTACATTACCATAAAACATTACCGCCTATTTAATCAAAAAATCCAAACAAGTACTGATTCGCCTTGTACAAGTACAGTATTTCGCTTGGTGCATGTATACTTAAATGTAGAACACATTCAAATACTTAATAATCACTCACATGTGCCTGTATCGCAGTTATAGCTCACGCAGATGATTACTCAGCTGGAGTTTGAAAGCTGTAATAGTCTGTGTTTCTCAAACTTTTTCCAAATAGAGTTCCAAAAATTGATTATCTGCTTTATTGAAAAGGAATTAACGTGGTCTCGTGGCAGTATGGGCACGTTGTCACGTTGCAGTATATAGTCGGTTCTTTGGAGCGCGAAGGGTTTCTCATTTTTTGTCCATCTCTTGCAATTGTAAATATATGGAAAATATTCAGGTGTTTTATTTTTTTAAATTTGATGATTAAATTAACAATTATGAAATAAAAATTCTTCCATCCTTTAAAACCCCGGCAACATGCCCTAGTGGCGGCTCGCGGGGCATTGTTTTGATGTACTCGTAGATTTATTTACTCGTAATTTAAGCCGTATTTTCATCTTTTTTTTTGAGTGAACGATTGCCGAATATAAGGGGATATGGGAATGTGTGTGGCTCAATAAAATGAACTTAGGGCTGATAGGTAAAATATATCAATACGTACTGTAAGAAATGTGCGCGTCTTGTGAAGTTTAACATTGCTGGATATATGGATTTGCAAATTAATAAATTGATATGATACAGTGAATGGGCAAAGTTAGCATTGCTCTTGGTGAGAACGTATGCATAGGTATGCTCATCTATTGGCTGCGCTTGAGGAATATTGGTTTTTGCAAATTTGCCATTAAGTCATGAAAGTAATGAATTATACATTCTACTTAATATTTCTAAATTATTCTAACGAAGAAGATTATTTCCGCAACGATTAGGTTTTGAAATAATAGAAATAACCATAAAAATATTTAAGTACGATGTTAAACGCATTTTGTAATTCAAACGATAGTAGCGGTGAAAATGTAAAATGACAATGTTGTCCCACTTTGGATCGAGTATTTGGAGTTTAGTCCGTTCTTTCGCCCTTTAAAATGGATGACACAAACTATGCTTAGTAATTTATTTTTTAGTTATTTTGTTCAGCAAATCCTATTCATATACAACATCATGCTGATATCATCGTTGAATTGATCTTAAACTATCAAGAAATCTGTAAACGCCTCTTTTCTTTGAAATGCTGATTTAATTTGCAGACACTGTAATGTCCTCTTTGTGTACGACGAAAGTTGGACGTATGATGTTAATATTATTATTGCTGGTCTAATTCATTGGATGGGCGACGTACCCATTTTTTTATCGAGAAGATTGCGGACCCGAATTCCGTCGTATGCATTTCTGCGATCTCTATCACTACTCGCAGGGAGCGTATGAGCACACGGGCCGCCTACGGCGTTCGGAAAATAAGTTGCACACTATGTCTAAACGCATTAATAGCCCTTGGCTAATCCTGTGACTTAAGGGAAGTGATTTGGCTCACATTCACTAATTTACTGGTAAATAGCTACTTCTAATGCATCGTTCGGAAGACCTGCTAGCCCCGCAGCCGTTTTTCATTGCATGATAATGAGTACTTCATGATCGGTTTTGAAAGCAAAGCAAACCGGAGGCGAGTCTCTCGCTCCGGCAGTTGCCTGCAATCGGGCTTCGGCCTCGACGCTCCTTTAAAGCGGCACCAAGCAGATCCACTCCGTTCGCTCCCCCTTCCATTCCTCCCCCCCATTCTCCCACGTGCTTCTTAAAATCTCCTCCCTCCCGGACCCTCCTACCCGTACCCCCCAACCTCCTCGTTCACCCCTTCCACCCTTACATCAGCGACCCGTTTTTACGCAGCACCGTGTTTCACTGCTGTGCATGCGTTCGGGTCTCGTGTTCTGTTGCGAGAAGTTCTGCGCGGTGCTCGGGTGGGAAGGGAAGGAACCTGAGGGGGGCCAATGGGGGAGCGGAAGCGGGGGGGGGGGGAAGCATGACATGCTGGGCGAGCAGCGAGAGACATTTAAAAGGATTGAGGATTTTGGAGGCCGCGGAGGGAGATTCGGGAGGCTATCGAGAGAAGTGCGGAGGGGCCGAGAATGAAGTTGGGGAAGAGAGCGGTGTGAAGTCATGTGTTGAAGTGAAATGCTAAGCAGAAATGGATGCCAGCTCGAAGGGGGCGGAGCAGCGCGTGAAATGATGCAGGGTGTCCTAAATTTTTGGAGGCACTTAATTGGAATGGCGTCCACGGCTCAAAATAGCTCCTTGGGGAACATGTGTGTTGTCAGCATACGCATAATATGTGCTCCACAGTTCTTCAACCAGTGCTCCGAAAACCCGCATGTTCAAAATTTATTGGGTGAAAACCAGACATTTTCACTGTCAAGCACTCAATCTATGCAGAGGTAGTTTTTGTGATCCATCGCAACCATTTATGTTTCAACGTAATGTTTTACATATGGCCATGGATTTCGTGTTTAAAGTTGACACATTTCTTTAAACATTTTCCCCGTGGTCATTCCTCTGTGGTACTTCAATTTATACCAATCAAAATTTGTTAGCTGAGAATATTTTTGGCATTAGGACCGCGATTCTGGTATCAAATACTTGACTCAAATATAGATGTAAAGTATAATAATATTCATGAATTAACGTCTCAGAATATATAAACGGATAGAGATTTTTTTTACATTTTAAAGATGTAAGATTTAAAGATGAAAGAAAAATATAATCGTGTGATACAATGCAGTGGCATGGTTTATTTTTCTCTTATTTCAATTTACAATGTATATATCATTACTTGCGCATCCTTAAATATACTCCTATTGTCTGTGAAATATCTGAAGTACGTAACGGGATTAACGACCCCACTCCTCAATGACCCTCGAGGGTAGGGGTTACACTGCCTCAATTTGCCCTTTTGAATGAAATTAGAAGAATGGTCATGATTTGGGGTTCCAAGGTGTTTCTTTACTTATTCTGCAGGGTTTTTGGTGTTGCTAACGGCGTACGTTGTCTTCTTGCAACAATGTTTGTATTTTTTTAATCGTTTCATGGGATTTTCTAGTCAGCTTTGGAATGTTCTGGAACGTTTTCCCCAACATTCCACGGGGCACACTCAGGCTGTGAGTACTTAAGCTGTGTATTGAGTAATTGGAGATATGAATGCCAAGTGAAAGGCCAAATTGAACACCTGGACAACTGTTTGCTTTTTGGTGTTTTAGAATGAACTGAGTTACTGTTTCGCAGTAATTCAAAAGTGGAGAAACACCGTGGTGGAGATTCGAAGGAACTATTCCCAGTCCGAAGTATATAAATATATAATGTATAAATATATAATATATATATATATATATATATATATATATATATACGTATATATATATTTGTATATACACACTCACACCTGTATATACAGGGTGTGGTAACCTAACTTCCTTTTTTCAAAAGCAAAACCACTTTAGAATAGAAAGTTATGTTACCGCACCCTGTACCTGTATACACTATATAAACACCTGTATTAGCACAGAACGTACTGAAAGGCATTGTTGAAGAATTGACCTAATTTACTCCGGCTGCTATTATTGAACTTTCTGCCTTTATTGACCCTGACGCAAGGCAAAATTGATTTTGGGTTATCCACTTGATATTCGCGTAACATTTTGCTTTTTAAGTTACTAAAGACTTTGCTAATACTATTTTTCATTTTTTCTCAGCTTTATGTTTCTCTTCTCCAGTCTTCATCATTTCCTTAGCGCCAATTACTTTTCAATTGTGCCATCTTGATTCTTAATATCTTGTTTCATCTATATGGAATAAACTTTTCCATCCCGTCGCGCATAATATTTAAAGAATATTTTTTTCATAATATTTTCTGTATCTGTGTTTAATATTTTAATTTCTCTCGAAGCCCATTGAAGTTTACTGGACCGATAAATTTTGCGCTCTTCCGTAATTATTTTCGCTAACTTAGTTTTAATTTCTACAAATGTATGTTTGTGGTCACCAAGCCCTCAGTTGTATCTATTCTATGATCATACATAGCGATTTTGGAGATAGTGAGAGAAACGTCGTTAAATGAACGTACTGCAGTTGTAGACCCGAAGGTTTGATAGGTGAGGGTTGAGCTCATCCTGAGCCTAACTGAGTGTGTAATTCACACATTTGGGGGAAAAGGGGGGGTATCCCTTTCCGTGCTGCCTCTGGTTTCCCAGGAATTTCTGGTACCCGAAATATCACAGACTGGGTGAATCTGAGGGTGCCCAGTGGCGCCTCCGGGAATCGAACTAGGGCTTTTTGATCAATATCCCTGCGCTCTGTCCACTGAACTACCGCATCCCATTAAATTCACTTTATGAGTTTTTATTATTTCGACCTGGGTCTCGTCGCGGCAGTCTGAAACGCGTCGAAACCCAAGTCATATCAATAAAAAATCTTAAGGTAGTTTTAACTAAGTTTTTCTCGATCTCCATGATGGATATCTTACACAAAATAAAGCCTAAAACAGTTTCCTCTGTCTGTTCTATTAGTCGCAAACTATTCGAGTGTGTTTACGAGAATTTGGCGAATAGATTCACAAGTGTGCGACATGAATCGTGATTTCTTGCCAATTTTCCCTCGCAAAAGTTGCCCCTGTTAAATTTAGGAAGATTAAAGCCTCCGGAGACTATTAATGTGCTGTTGCTATTCTTTGGATAGGGTTTGGAAATTTTGGTCATCTAGTTTGGAGGGAACACATGTTGGAGTTTGAGTGTCTGTAGAATGGGCAGATTAATAAGTTTCTTATAATGAATGAGATCATAATGATAATACTCAATGTTTCACCAAATTCTTTCTATAACATTGTTGTCGCATTCATAGCGTTAGGTAATTAGGTGTGAGTTGACTGCGATGGGTACTCCACCCAGTGTTTTTACGTACTGTAATAAATGTAGTAAGATTACGTAGTGAGCAACCCATAATCAATTATTTGAAGTGATGAAAAATATAATGATTAGAGTAAGATTGTTCAAAATACGAAGAGGATATTTAAAATATTAATTAGTGGTAATTGAAATGTAATTGTTCATGAAATGAGACAACTGGGTATTGACTCAGTGGTTTCGTAATTGTGAGGGGCCCCTTCCATGGGAAACACTGTTGGAGAGAAAGACGGTGGGAGGATTTAGATGTATTAATTTATCATCAAGTGAGAGGTGGTTTTAAGGATTCACACCGACGATAAAGTAACCCACTTATAGTTCCCTGTTTTGAAGTAAGAGTTTGTACCATGGTCAGTTCGGCACCGATATTTTCGTAGTGAAATATTTTTCAGTCACTTTACGGGTTGGACAAAAATCGGCGGATAATGAACGAGAGCACTTTGCACGCAGGAAGTCAATGAACGAATGATTGTGGAATCGCCGCGAAGAAATCACTTTAACCCGATCGGAATTTTTTCTCCCCCCCCCCCTCAATCTCTAATTGCCGCTCTGGTAGGTATCAGTTAAACCGTCACATTATCTTCCTCCAATTTCCGGCGTAATTTTTGTTCGTTCCTTAATTGTTCAACTACCCAAGATTTCTCCGGTGACTCTCGTAGTTAGGAGCAACTCGAAACTTGCTCAGGTGTAGATATTGTCGTGGAAGTTTGAGGGAGGGACTCAATTTGTACTCGAATCATTTCGACCACGAGTGGTAACTCTTGGGTTGTAATTGTTTGTTTGTTGGCATTGCCGCTCGAGGAGGAAGGGGCGGGACATGAGGTCGAGGGAGGGAACGGGTGAGGGAGGGGAGTGTGTGGAGGCTGGGGGAAGGGAAGTGAAGGCTATGGGTTGTGAGCGTCGTGAGAGGGGGAGGAGACTGCTGGGAAAGGGGAGGGTTGGGGACGAGGGGAGCGGTAGGGGGAGGAGTAAATGGTCCCACGGCTCACGTTTTGGCAGCGGGCCACTTCAACCGAAAGGGCCGCGGGAGTCGGGCGGGAGAGGGAGGGCCGACTTTTCCCTGCCCTCCGCGGCGATACGAAAACCTTTCTCGGCCGGCGTGGCGGTTCCTCTCCTACTTGCGAACCCGACGCCCCCCCTCTCCACTCTTCAAAAATCCTCTATTGTGGGGGCTCCGGGCGTGTGAGTGGGGCGCCTCTATTGGTGGCAGGCGGACGCCCATGCAGTCGCGGCGCCTAGGGGACGGAAGGATGTCAAGGATTTTGCAGCACCCCTTCACCCCAACCCTTTCCCACACCCCCACCGCACCACCCTGCAAAAAATACCCCCGTCCGCACAACCCCACCCCGACCCCGCTGCGTAAGGACCCGCACCCCGGATCCTCACATGGTGCCCTCTACCGAACTGCATTGTGCTGGATGTTGAGCAGAGAGGTGCGACACTCCCTTCTATGGCGTTCGACCCTCCCCCCATGTGGACCTCCCCCCCCTGTGGACCTCCCACCCCCCGCTCACCCCTTCGTCCGTCCACGCCTCCATGGCTTGCCGTCTCCCGTCCCTCCCCATTCTCCCCGCGACCCCTCCCTCGGCCTCCCCCTGAAGTTCTCGAATGGGGGTTCGAACGGTAGGGCACTCTGTGGTGTTTTGGGGAGCATCGAGGGAAAGGGGGGGATGTGAGGGGTGTGCTGACCTTATTCCCCTGTCCCCCACTTCTTCCACGCCGCCCTGCCCCGCCCCCCCGCCATGCGGCCGATGGATTGTGGGAATGGTGTGCACATAAAGCTTTCGAGGTAGGTCTCTTATGCTCTTCACATGTTTCTCATTTCTCTCGCTCGTTTCTGGGGTGCTCTTTCCATTTTGTCGCACTCTTGGGTCGTCTTCCATTCCTCTTCGCATGCAGTTTTAGTGAGGCCGTTATACTTTCGTAAGGCTTTGACTCGAGTGGAGACATTCAATGACTTTGTTTCCATATCTTTGTATTGGTTATATGATAAGTACCTGGTTCTGTTTTACGACCTTTCTTTTGTGTAATTTATTTGGTATTAATATCGTGAGGTCCGCAGTGAGTTCATAATTAAAGCGAAGATGGACTCTGAAGTACTTCAGAGTTAGATTTGTGTTATATTTTAGTGTATAGCGATTTTTTTCTTCCATGTTCGTCTTCAGTTTATCGTACGATCTTTCATTCAAAAAGGAATCTCCATGCTTGACTGCTTCGATTGACTTAATCAGTTGACTCTGTAATTGACTCTGAGAAATTCGATTTGTGGTGATGTTTCCTTCTGTTCCCTACGAAGTAGCTGTGTTTAACAAAGATTAAGAATAGGAAAATGAAGCAGCCGTGGCCCTCGAGGCTGGCTGTGGGCAGCTAGAAGAGGAGCGATATTTAATTAATCAGATGATCTACCTCACTAATGAACACTCATGGGAGCGCGGAGAAATGTAAATGTCTCCAAGATTGGTTCGAACCAAATTTAGTTGGGAACCGCTGGTTAGTAAAGAATCTGTTTGTATTTCGGATCGAATCAGGCCATGAAGCGAAATTCTCTTGAAGGCTAGTATATTGCGGAGATAGTTTATTGCTTATAAATTGTGAATAGTATGCGATATAACTGAGGATACCACGAGGAAATGGTGACAAGTGGCGTTTGTGCGGCGGCATTCTAAGGTATGGTCAGGCAATTTAACCTTCGTCATTGGCATTCTATGTTCTCATAGTTTGAGTTCTTATTTTATTTTATATATATATATATATATATATATATATATATATATATATATATATATATATATATATATATATAACATTTTCTCGTGGAACTTTTAAAATGCTTAGGAAAATGTGGGAGGAAGAGGCTATATGGGCTGATCCGTAGTATTTATGAGGAGGGAATCTGGCCGGAAGACTTTGTGAGATCAGTTTTAGTTCCTATTCCGAAAAATGTAAAGGCCACGTCATGTGAGGACTATAGGACGATTAGTTTGATATCCCACGCAGCTAAAGTTGTTCTCAGGATCATAAACAAAAGGATAGAGAGTAGGGCAAATGATTACTTAGGGGATGATCAGTTTGGGTTTAGGAAGGGGAGAGGTACGCGTGATGCCATTGCAGTAATGAGATTATTAATCGAGAGGAATATAGAACACAACCAGGAGGTATTTGCGTGTTTCGTAGATTTCGAAAAAACGTTTGATAGAGTGAATTGGGAAAAACTAATGAGTATATTGCAGAAAATAGGAATAGATTGGAGGGAAAGGAGGCTACTCCGCAACCTGTACATGTCTCAGACTGCTCAGGTGCGGGTGGGAAACGGGGAGTCAGGATGGGCAGTGTTAGGAAGGGGTGTAAGGCAGGGTTGCCCATTATCACCGTTGCTGTTCAACCTGTATGCAGAGGAAATGATCAAAGAGGCATGGGAAGAACTGGAGGTAGGAATGAAAGTGGGCGGGGAATTCGTAAAATCATTTAGGTTTGCTGATGACCAAGCTTTAGTTTGTCAGTCAGACAAGGGGCTGCAAGCATTGCTGAGTGAATTGGAAATTCAGTGCGACAGGTATGGGATGAGAATCAATATTAATAAAACAAAGGTTATGCGATTTTCTAGAAAGAAAAAGGCCAAGCTTAACATTAAAATAGGTGGGCAAAAAATAGAGCAGGTAGAACAGTTTAAGTATCTCGCTAGTGTTTTGGACCAACACGGTCAAAGTAGTAGGGACGTAAGGAGAAGAAATGCGCTAGGCAAAGAGGCTTTCACAAGGAGGAGGGAGTTGATGACAGGGACTTTGAGTAAAGATGTTAAGAAAAGATTCGTAAAAACTTTGATATGGAGTGTAGCTATGTACGGTGCGGAAACGTGGTCATTGAAGCAGGAGGATAGACGTAGATTGGAGGCTTTTGAAATGTGGGTGTGGAGAAGAATGGAGAAGGTGAAATGGACAGAGAAGAAAACAAATGAGGAAGTACTTGGTATGGTGGGCGAAGAGAGGGGTTTGTTGGGAGCAATCCTATGGAGGCAGGAAAAGTGGATGAAGGGGGTGTTAACCGGCAGTGGGATGTTGAAGACTGTGATAGAGGGGAGAATGTTGGGCAGAAGGGGAAAGGGAAGAAACAGGATAGGGATGTTGGACGGGATGAAGGGAGGAAGAAAGTACTCAGAGATGAAGAGGGACCTGATATAGAGTAGGATGATGGATTTTGTGTTTTGTTAGGAGTAATAAAATATTTTGGTAGTTGTGTCCATCCAAAAACCTACCTTAACCGGTAGATTACCTTAAAAAAAATTACATATATATATGTATATATATATATATATATATATATATATATATATATATATATATATATATATATATACACCCTGCAAGCTACCGCTAGGGTGTGTGGCAGGGGCGGAATACACAAAATAATAATTTTACCCGAAAATGGCCCTACTGCGATCGAACAATGTTATTATCATCCCCTATCGTTACTTCATAAACCTAACTTGGGAGTGCAGTTTCCTGTACAATGTATTTCCTGTTACCGATACATCATCGGTTGTTGGACGATAGCGTTGCATCATGCCTTGCGAGCCGCCAGATCGACGTGAGGCAAGGGATATGAAATACTTGACTTATGCAAATTTAGTTTGTTATCGCTACCTCTAACTCTGCAAACTGCCCCGAGGGCGTGTGGCACGGTGGGTTATGGAGTATGTTATAAAGTATTCGCATGAGCAGAAGCCCAATATGACAAATATTTAATTAAAATATTTCTTGGTTATTTTACTAAAACATTCTTTTTAATTTCGTTAAAAAAATAATTTATTAACCAAGCACATAAACTTGGAGGGTAGAAAATCCTTCACAAAGTCCTATGTTTGGAGAGCGTTGACAATGGGAAATATATCTCTGGGAACCTATGGGAAAGTGGATTTGGGGAATGATAACGAGAGTAAGCAGAGCAGAGGAGAAAAGCAACAAAGGAGATCGGATGGAAGTTAAAAGAAGAGAGGATTTTGATACAAGAGTTGGAGGAAAGGAAACTTAAGCTTGATTGATATATTCTGTGGCATAAGACATTTCTAGAAAATGTAATGGAAGGTAAAGTCCTTGGGCGGAAAGGAAGGGGAAGGTCAAGAAATAAATTCCTGGATAACAAAAAAAGGATTGTGGGTATTACATCATATCAGGTATCGACAAAAACCAATGAAGGGAGCTATATGCCTGCAAGATTATTTACAGCAAGAAGATTTATAAGATCATAATGATTTCTCGGATTTTAACATTTTTTTGTGATCACGAATTGTGCGAAGGCAAGCGAGCATTTAAAGTATCAGATCGGGAGTCTAGTTCTTTTGGTTAGTAGGCTGGGCTTAATAAAAGATACATACTATTGTCTAAATAGTTGAATGCCGGAAGCAATCATAATTGCTCTTTTTATTATAGTAAGATTGTTATCTATTTGTACCTAAAGCTTTCCGAGCCGTCGGTGGAACTTGGGCAAGGGTCATTGGTAAAATGCGATTAGTTCGTCATGGTGTAAAGTTATTTTCGAGGATCGTCCTGCTTAGCTCGCTTCTGGATTGAGCAGCCGTGGCCGGATGGGTTTTCTATTAGAATTTTAAGATAAATAAGCCTGTGCTGTTGAGTTGTGTTCTCCTCAACGCCAAAGTACGGCCCGACGGCCACTGGCAGGGATGGATTCGGTGTGTATGCGACATTAGGGAATGCCGGCTAACATTTCTATCGCCGGTCGGACGATTGACCATGTTAGTGTGTGGGCGTCTGGTGTGTAGGTCGTTCAGCCAATCGGGGGAGAGGATTTCGACGAATGCGTGCGGAGCATGAGTTCCTGTTCCTTCTCCGAATCGGGCGATAAACATGCCCACCTCTCACGCACGCTCACACGCGCGACAACCCAGCCTTATTGTGCCAATTTCTCTGAAAAACCGCATCATCAGTTTCATGGCCGGTCCTTCCTCCTAGTTTATGTGTAAAAACTAGGTATTTGAATACTTGAAAATTTTTGGTTCAAGTCTTTGGAGCAGTTGGTGAACGTTCACATCATTTGTTGGAATAGGAATTTTTATATTCCTTTGATCCGAATGTCTCAAAATGATATGCATATAACAATTATTTCAAGTCAGCTACATACAATCATATAGTTTGATCCAAATTTGAGGCTGACTACTCGAATTTATGGTTAAAACTGAAATCTTGGTAGGTTTTTACCGGGTCACGCTTTCAAATGCTCCGAAACTGCTGCAGCCCTGACCCGGTGGAAAACCGACGAATACTTCACTCGAATCTTGCGCCGGGAAAACCACGTCTTGCCTATTAAGAAATCGTTTTCATGCTAACGTGCCATTCAGCTCTTGGCGGAAATTCAGCTGACCAGCAATTGAGAGATTCTATTCCAAGGATTTGGTAATTTTTTCTCTGTGATTGTTCACATCTTATAACATTGGTTGTAAAATTTCATTATGAAATCCTCGGGTTATGTGAAATTACGTCTCGGGAATAATTATAAATTCGTTTAAATAAATTGAAAAATGAAAGCATTAAATAACGTTTTCGTAGGTCTTAGGGCAATAGCCAGGGTTCGGATTAACGTGGTGTTGAGGGTACCGGCTTCCCATCCCGAAGGCTCGGGTTCGAATCTTGGCGGTGGCTGAACTTTTGAGAGGCATTTCAATCCCTATGTAGTTTCCATGGGGACAGCTTTTCATGTGGGGTACGCTGTCCCTTAGATGGGACTAAAATTGTGACACTTTTGGCGTATTTCGAAGGAATAAGCCGGCGCCGAGTTTTTCTCTACCCTTCCCCATGGCCCGCAATCCTACCTCAACCAAATCTGTCTATCGCCACTACTGATTGGTGTGTGCTCAATGTTTGTGTTTTTATAGCTGTATAATTCACTCATTCCGAGTCTAATGATATCGGTTTATTTTTACATCTGCTAATTATATTTTTTGTCAGAAATATGAGATTCCTTTGTCCCATAAAATCCATTTTATATTGGCAAGTCTTTACTTTTAAGGTAATTTCCCTGTTATCTTGAGAATTATTTTCCCCGATTATCACTATAGTTAATCTGTTCCTGGTTTATTTGATAGTAAGTACCACTCCAAGCTGTCTTGATACCACTTCTCCTTTTCTTCTAGTCTTGTTTTCAGATGCTTTTAACACCAATTTCTAACCGATATCATCATCATAGGTAATTTACCGGTTTAGGTAGGTTTTGGATGGACACAAGTACCAAACAAATATCTTGTCTCTCCTAAGAAAACACGACCCAACAACCCTACTCCTCGCCCCTCTTAATCTCTGAGTACTTTCTTCCTCCCTTCATCCCGTTCAACATCCCTATCCTGTTCCTACTTCTTCCTCGTTTTTCGAACATTTCCCCTCTATCATAGTCTTCAAGAGGGTTCATATATTTCATGTATTTTTTAAGGTCACCTACCAGTTAAGGTAGGGTTTGGATGGACACAACTACCAAATAAATATTTCGTGACTCCTAACAAAACACAATACAACATCCTATATTCTACAGCAAGGCCCTCTTCATCTCTGTTCTATGTTAACTTCTTCCTACCTCTTTATTCAATATTATGGCAACTCCTTGTTGGCTCTCGTCCCCTCCGCTGTATATTCTCTACAACTATCACTCCGGTAATCCCCGCTATCCTTCCATCTCACCTCGTATAGACCTGAAATATCTATATTTCCTTTTTCCATCTCTCGCCTTATATATTCTAATTTTCCTGTCCTTAACATTTTCCTAACATTCTAAGTTCCTATTACAACTAATTCGGTCTTCTTCTGCGTCTTCTGTCCTACTGCTGTCGGTTTTCCTGTGAAAAAGTTTCGTGAGATGCCGACCGCGGAAGCCTTGCCTCTCCCGCTGCCGGGCACGACACACAGCCGATTGTGCCGAGTCCCGTCGTTGCCAGGACTCATATTCTCTGTGGTGACCATCATATTCATTTTGGGAATGATAATTTAGGTGGTTTCCCGTTGCCTTCTTCATCTAATGTATACGTTATCTTAAAAACGGTACCATCGAGAAGTGCCTGAAAATGTATGTTAGGTGCGCGTCAGCCGAAACATTTTTGAGGTAATCTTCGTTTAAGTACGTATTAACTGTAGTGTGCGAGGCCACCTAATTCGGGATTTGCTTTTCCTCTCCCGTCATTTATTCCTCAATTCGAGTGCTCGGGGAATCGTGCCCCGAGTGCCGTTGCCAATCGGGCGAGTGAATTTGGCACTCATTCCTCAAACAATGGAGTGCCGGCATCGATTGTGACTCGGCGGCGGACGCTGTCACGTCCCCTCCCGCCGCCCGAATTGCAGCGGCCACTCTCCGCTTTCGTTTCCTTTGTTCGGCCATTCGTCCTTGGGCAGCTGCTTTTCGGCATGAAGGATTCTTTTTTCAAGCCGCCCGGGCCTTATCGGTTCACGCGCCGCTGCTGCAGTCATCGATCACGATCGCCTTACAGCGATTTTTTTGTTTTGCTCGCAGGCGCCAATCTGTTTTTTTTATGTTGTAATTATTTTATTTTTCGTAAAAGGAGGTTGGGTGGTGGCCCACGAAGCGGTCGATTAAAACCGGATTACTCTTTTTTAAACTTCTCAGAGTCATCACTTCTATTTTTTTTCGCCCACTCTAATGCAGATTTGCGTGGGCATTGGCATAAACTCGAGTATTCCTTCGATAAAATGAACTGGGTCACTCGCTCCTTTTTAATTTCGCGAGTGGCATTCGCGGCTGCCTATTTTCCTCTTTATTTGCCTTAAATGCCACGTACGCTGGCTTATAGCGTTGACCTTCTAGCCGATTTCCTCAACTGAAACCATTTTTGCCTTTCTTCATTTCACGCCAGCTTGCCACGCAGAAGAGGTTTACGAATTAATATTTCTGGCAAATGTATTATTGTTGGAAGTTAAGTAGACATAAGTCTTTTTTCGTGATTTTTCACGGTTCTCGAGGACGAGAGTATTTTTGTTTCTCAAAAGCCCATTAAATGCATTCTTGTTCCATTCGAATAAATTGATAATTTCACGAAAGTTAGTATCCTTTAGAAATAAAAAGTCTAGCAGAAATTAGATAGATACGTGTATTCTAGACATTTTAAAGTATACCTTTAGGATATCATATTCGGCCTACATTTGCTTTTGTTTCAATCAGGAAAATAATGTCCTTCCACACCATTTATTTTTCTGTTTTCATTCTGTATAACCGGACATAAAAAATGAGCGAGCAAGTGTTCCCAATATTTGTAGATGGTGGCCATTAATATGTGTACAGTTTAGAAAATCTGATTATTCACTTATGGCTCTTAGGCGTAATTTCTCTAATGCAGGGTATTTACATTCAAGTCTTTCCCCACCTACATGCTCAATTGTTTGTTTAGGGCCCTCTTGAATAGAGCTCGTTGCGATACATATGCTAAATGATTGTATTCATAGAAAACAGAAAACGAGTTGAACACCAGAGTACAGGGGCTTACTACTTGTTTATGAGATTGTGCGTATGAGTACTTTGAGTGAAATATCCTGCCTTGAAGTTATATTATTCTTGCATTGTGTCATTAACTGGTATTTTATGTTGAAGGCGGAGGCTTATATTTATGGTGAAGTAGTTTTCAAGTTGATAAGTAACACTACCGATTGCAGATGCCTGAAAATTAAATGTTACCTATGGTTGAAAATTACCAATTTCCGTAATGGATAGTGATCTAATACCTACTGCCACACGCCTTTATGCTATCTTGTAGGGTAAAGTGTAACTGTAGCTGAATGGTGTCATTAAATGCCATAACAACGCAATGAATGAGGCCGCGGATTTTGGTCTTTGGGAGGACTGGGTGGGAGATGGTAGATCCCGAATGAATGGTCAGAGACGGTATGAAGGTAATGAATGGCTGCAGGAAAGTGGTGAACCTCTTTTTAGGGCTCAGAATGGTTGAGATAGCTGACTGGATGGATGGAAGGGAGAAATATTCCGGGGATTGAAATCTAATGCTAACCTGTTCATGGATTTGGGGATGAAGATAAGGGTCATGCCAGTGTTGTCAGGGTGGTGAATTAGGAGACGTAGAACACGAAGTGGGTTGCTTTGGAGTATTTAGTGAGGCGTATGGTAATTTTGGATTTACTCTGTCTGTTTTAGGTAACCACAGTTTTCTATGGTTCAAGCCTCTCGCGTATCAAAATGGTATACATCGGCGAGAGATATAACTGTACAAAAATATCCCGCTGCCCACCGCGAGGGCGTGTGGGGTGTTCGGGTACAAGCTATCCGGCCACACACACGCATACAATTCCACCCCTTATAAATCCACTCCTCCTTGCGTCCACTTCGAGTTCTGGCCAAATGCAATTATATCGGACGAGTGTGAAGCAGTTATCACAGAATCTGTGGCGTGGATGACAAGTTAAGCGCTCAAATTATTGGACAACCTGTATTATAACAGGAGTACGTACATATTAAGTCGAGAAAATGTGTTATGTCACTGAGCATTTAATCGCCCTCGAGGAGCATAGACATGGGATCTAATTTTGTTGGAGTCGATTACTCCTAGTGGCCAAGATTCCGCTGTCTCCCGCAATTTGTCAAAAAAAGTCTATAGGTGGACATTCCTGGACTCATGAAGCGTTTTAATCGATTTTCTAACACTTTGTTACGTTTAATAAAATTACTATGGTCATGTAGAAAAGCATCGGACTAGAGTCGTGAGTGCATTTGCCTACGAGGCTGCCCCGCGTACTTGCGAAGTAAAACTGACACAAATGTCAAAAAGCTTGAAATGAATTGGCAGAAAACTCAAGGAATGAATTATTGTGCATCAAATTTCTTTCACTAAGTCACGAGTTAACCTCCCTTCACGGGGTTCCTCGAGGCATGAGGTCATTGTTTATTGTTTCCCGTGGAAGTGAGTTATTCAGAGCGGCTTTCGCCTCAGTCGTAAATGCCACATCTGGGTCGACCGAGGGAAATAATTGCGACGGCGCGTTGACGGTGACTTAGTTGGTGTCTTTTTAATTAATGTCCTGGTGTTATTTTTAAACGCGCTCTCCAGGTGCAAGACTTGGTGCACACTTCCCGCATAATAGAAACATTGCATAACGTCGTTGTCACGCCACTTATACAATTGGAGGGAAATCCTAATGAAAATAAAAGCATTGTGACTCAAAAATTGAACTTATAGGTTTCCTTTTTCCACAGCGATCTCTCGTTCTTCGGTCGTTTTGAGGTGGCGTTAGTAACTGCAGTGTCTTAGGCAAGGCTGCTGAAATATCTCCGACTTCATTAGAGAAGGAAACAAACGATGAAGACGTCTGATTTCAGGAACTTTAGTTAAATTCACAGATGATTTCACAGGTACGGTGTGTTTTTAGGTTGCGCTCTTTTTAAGTGAACAACAACACGGCGATAGTGTTTAATATGGTCCGTTTAGTGGATACCACGTTTCAAAACGGAGAATTTATTTATCGCCGACTGGACCACGAGTAGATGTAGGTGTTTGGTCGATATTTTTTGTACTTTGTTCACTGAATAAATTGCGCTCGCGGGATCTCATTTGTTAATGTAATGAGTGACACCGCAATCATTTTCGTCGAAGTTGAGGTAAGATGTTGTCGTACATACTGGATTGATATTGTTTCAAGACATTTGCGGCTATGCTAAAACCACTAACAAAAATAAAAAGACATCCTAAAGAGATAATAACGGTAGCTAATGGTGGTAGCTGAGAAGAAATTAACGGTATCAATTAGACTACCATATCAACGACTCGGTACAATGCTAATTATTGCAGTGTGCTTATTCTTATTGTTACGAAAACTGCAGATTCACTTTTCGTACGTGAATGTCGAACAGATAGCGGGAGAACAACCAAACTAAACGCTAACTTTGCAGCCACTCACTCACTCACGCGGCCATTAAAGAGGGTTTTCCTCGCATTTGGGGTTCTGCAGTAGCTCTGGCAGTAGGAGCTCAGTCGCCTAAACTAATAATACTAATACCATAGCTATAGCTATTAGTGCCCAGTTGTATTCAAGCGAGCGAATATTAAAGTATTTTAGGTTATACTTTTATAATGATGAAATATGATTCACGAGAACTGAATGTACACCATATAGCATTGGAGGAATCTTCGTTTTTGCTTCGTCCTCTGTTCCAAGTGTTTCTACATGGTTTACACGAGCACCCCTCCGGTTTCGTGTTTCATATTCCATCGGGTGAGGGTCCACTCTTTAAAAGCTGCCGAGAATTTATTGCCTGTTTATTTTGCTGGTGTCAATTTTTTCTTTCTTAATACGTACCGGCCCCGGTGGCGGCGGGGCAACGTCCTCGTCTGCCAACACAGAGGTCGCGGGTTCGATTCCTGCCTGAGTGGTTTTTCCTCCACCTATGTAATTGTCAAATTGTTCTATCAATGTTCGAAGTCCGATGTAAAGGTCGAAGTGCTGTTTTCAAACTAATGCATAATAAATAAATAAAAATTGTGTGAGGGGTTCCCCCCCCCCTGGGACTCGTGTATCCCTGCTTTCAAAATGTTCGCGAAATGAATGGGAGTGGACCTTTCTGCAGGCCGCAGCTAAGCAATTCCATTCTCCGGGAGGTTTCGAGCTGTTTCTTGGCTTCCTACCGTGCGGATCCGACGGCAAACATTCGTGCCCTATTTGGATGTTAATTTTAGTTCTGCTTAATGACGAGACGTTAAGAGTGTCTTCATAATATCAATAAAGTTACCATTTCGATGGCAGGGTTTAGGAGTACTCGGAGAGAGGGAGGAATTCCGTCTCTGCGAACGTTAACTATTTAATTCTAGCTACTCATATTCTACGTACACTCAGCATTTCATCAATTTAAGCGTGCAATCGGAAGGAATAAAGCCGTGGATTGACATGTGGGTTGAACAAGAGGATTTCCCCGGTACATGTATTAGGTAATAGTTTCCGGAGACCGTCCAAAACGTCAATAGGTAGGCAACGTTTGATGCTGGCCATAGTTTTCTTGACCCTGCGGTGGAACTGTCACCTTTATTTTATTTCTTAACGTTTTCATTTTACCTCACTTGCAATTTAATATCTTGTGTATATTTTTGCATGTAAATAATAATGATTGAACTTGAGTTACTCCTCTATTCTTAAAATTCTATACTCTTTAATTATACATGTATGCCTTAATTTGTAACTTCAAGGAGTTTGCCACCATGTGGTCTTAAATAGCGAAGATGCACATTTTAATTGCTTCCGTTTTGTTTGGGGGTGTTCGAAGTTTGCTCTAGTTCGATCAATAATTCGATTCCTCAGGCACTCCGACGGCGGAGATCATTCCCCACTCATGAAAATCCATTTCCACGACATTACAGCATGCTATTCGTGATTTCGAAAGTAATGCCTAATCCGAATGACTCGACAAGGATGTTAAATTATTAGGAATGAATCACATTTACTTCTATTCGCTGTATGATGTTAGCCCAGTTATCCCGCTGGAGTATACAAGACGCGATTCATTATTTGTTGGTCTCTCCGCTGCCGTTTAAGGAAACTACGTATAATCGTCATTACAACGAGTAGTTCTTTATATAAAGATGTGAAGCGTAAAGGTATAATAAATATACAGCTCATCAAGTAATGGACATTCGAACTCAAAACATTATGGTTAATTATCGAGTGAAGGGTGGTCCGACCAGATTAGCTATTTGTTTTATTAAGGTGAACTCACTACTCTGAGCAGTTAGCTCACAATAAAATGTGACTGGGAGGCCAATTATGCGAAGGGGATGAATGCAAGTCGTTTTATTTTCGGGCATTCATTTTTTGCACAGTGAACCCAGATACGGAAGAATCAAGTATGCGTTTACTGTTTATTCTGTTAAGAAGCCCTCCTGATAACTTTAAAATAAAATAGCGGTCCATATAATAATGTTAACAGATGCCTCGCTTTTGAAACTGATATGCCATAAACAGCTTATCAGCTTTTCTGCCTGATTGTGGGTGGTTTCATGGTGTAAATAATTTGAGATGATACGTAGCGTATTGAAAGCTCGCTCCATTTTCCCACACTTAGGATTTCCGTTTTTCCGACCGCGTTTTCAGCACTTCGGTTTTGCTTTCATTTCATGTAAATTACATTTTTACGAAATGTTATGGTGGCCATTGGTGGAGATGAGGGAAGGGAAGTAGGAGGGAGAGGAAATGAAATATTTTATTGAGAGAGCTGCATGGTCCAGCGGGAGAGGCTGGGGCATTTGACAGGCGACGAAGATGGCTTTCGATTTATTCAAGGTCGAGGAAGGAGATGAAGGAGGCTATTGAGAGCCTTCAAATTCAGCTATCTTTTAATCTTTCAAACGGGCGAACTAACCATGTAAAGAGTTCATATTCGTTCCATTATTTGTTGCATACGTGTACACTCAAAAGTGCAGTCGTACCATGGGCATACTTTCATTTCTTGCTTACTTAATAAACGTAACCGATCGCTTTAATCTTAAATAGACGTTTAATGTCCCATCCTCTCTGTGCCATATGTACACGTTTACTAACTCTCACCTGAATTTAATTGCTAAAATATGTGCACACACCATTTATTTTATTAGGATGGGTTTTAATTCTCGAATGTTAACATTCCCTACCAAATTTTCCGAGTTTTAGTTTGATTTTTCAAGCGTATCTATTGGTATGAGCCTTTAAACGGCGTTTTATTAAAAAAACAATGGTTGAATATGTGGCCTGGAGCTTTCGGATGATGGTCCACTCACACAAACACTAATGCCGAGAAGGTAGTTAGGGGTGAGGTTCCCCGAAAGGGAAAGGGGGTGTGGGTGGTTGGTATAGAGGGGGGAGAAGGAGGAGCGGCGGGAGGGAATGCGAAAGGGAGGAGAAAGAGAATTTTCCACGATTCCCAGAGGTCGACCAACTTGTGGCCCTCTTTGCCTCCGAGGTGCGTGGGAAGGTCACACGTTTCAGTGAGATACCGCCCTAGCGAATTTTCCGAAACTTGTGATTGTTTCGTGCTGTGGATTGGCCGTGTCGGAAGCGGCGGAGGTCTCAACATTTCGACGGGCGGATTTGGTGGGGGGGGGGGGGAAGGGGGACGAATATGGCCAACTTAGCGCAGGTGGCCCTTTGTGCCACAATCTTTTTTTTTCCTCCGTCCTTCAAAGCATTTCCTCGAGTGTTTAACACGGTGAGCCGTGCTCGTATTGGGTTGGAGAAACTTGGAAGGCAGATAGAGAAACGGGGTTATCAAAAGCAGAGTGAAGTTCTCATGAAGGAAGCTTATCCGGCTCACGTATCCTGCTCAAGTGCCTTTAAAATGGTATCCTGATAGATATGAAGTTGTCTTGAGTAGGAAAGACACTTATTTTATAGAATTTAACTTGACCCGTATGAAAAATGACTGCAAGCCGTATGGCTTGCAGTCATTTTTGAAACCAAAAATCAATGCATTTAATAATGGAGCTTCATCGCTTCTTGCTGACAAGAGAGAAACTGCGTTTTATTATAAAATGTATTGCCATCAGGTAAACCAGGGTGTCTCAAACTTTTCTAGCGAACTTATTTAAACGTGAAATTTTAACCCTTGTTAATTTTATACGTAAGGTAGTTACATATTACGTATAAAATTTAAAAACATGAGAAAAAATTGCTTGTTTATTTAGTATCTTGTAATTGTGTAAAATTGAAAGCACAAAATACAATAAAGTTCTCAACGTCTTGGTGATGTTGGAGCATTGATTTGCAAATCATCGTGATACATTTCAGGCACAATCTTAGAAAGTTGAATTCTTATATTTGGTGTGACGTCGAGCGTATTCCAGCACTTAGACTTCGTTGCAGCATATTAAGAAAATACTGCTTCCCATAAATATGTAATGGTAAACGGAAGTAAAACAATGCCTGCTTGTTTTGACAAGCAAGGGGGTACACTTCTGATGAATTCGCCCGGAGTGTAATGACTGGTATTTTGTTTTAAATCAGAGTCATTTTTTAAATCAAAAAGATATTCGTAATGACTTCCACTCAAGCCTGCTGATTTAGCTGTCACGGAAAATATATTCCGAACCCAGGAATCGTCCTGACTAGTTTTCGGAAAATATTTGAAAAGTTCTTTTCAGTCTGTCCCCTAAAATACTTGAGAAACTCAATCATGTAATTGAAAATTTTAAAAAAAATTGTAGCACACTTTTCTTGTGGTGACGAGTTAATTTAATTGCACTTTGTAAAAATATCTGCCAGGTATGCGAGCTTTAGCAATGATTTGTGAAGGATTTGTTAAAAAATCGATGTAATTCCTTCCTTAATTAATTTTCGCTTTTAAGAGGAGACTAGACTCATGCTTATAAAGCCTCAGCAGTGCTTTTCCTCTGGGCAGTCATCCAACTCCAGTACGCAATTAAAAATTGCGTCATAGCCACCACTCATTTCATTTGACAAAATATTAATTAATCTTGATTTAGGTGAAAATGCTATAATTTCAAAGTGTAAAAATTATTCTCCTTGAACAATTATTGCCCGACCAAGTGATTTAGAAAGTTCAGCCACCAAGGCGTTCTCTAATACTGTGAATTTTAATGCATATCTGCTATATCCGCTCCGTTAAAGTTACTGTTACGGCATTTCCCGCAGTTTATTAAAATTCGATTGAGGTGGTTGAGATTTTACATAGTTTATCATTTTTACTGCTTCATCGACCACATTTTTTTATTTCTAGGGTTGATTTTGTCACTTTTTGCCTGTGCAAAATACGACGACTGTTGGGTCACTTGTGGTTACTTGCAGGAAACGTGATACAACTCACCTCATCTTTCATACCATTGATTGAGCATCCACCATTTGTGCAAACCTCTCCCAACCTATATCACATTTTATGGTGTAATCATTAATATAGTTGAATGTACGAGGGTCATCCGGAAAGTAGTACCCGTTCGTGCCGCATGAAGTGCTGACGACGCGAGTAGCCGCTGGACGAGGTCAGATAGCTTCAGTGGCTTGTCTGCCTTCTCTGAGCCAAGTTGCGTGACGCTAGCATTGCCTGTGTTGTTTCTGTGATTGTTTACAATGTTTAAAAAAATTGAGAACGCCGCCAGTTGTGAAGTGAGGGCAGTGATTAAATTCCTCAATGCAAGAAACGTTCGCCCATGTGATATTCATCGCCAATTAAAGGAGGTGTATGGAGACAATGTAATGGACGAGTCGTCTGTTCGGCGGTGGTGTCGCAACTTCAACATGGGGAGGGGGAACACACACGACGATGAGCGTTCGGGGAGACCGTCTGTCATTACAGACCAACTGGTGAGCTCAGTTGACGAATTCGTGAGGAACGATCGGCGCGTCACAATTGATGACATCTGTGAGCATTTTCCCAATGTTTCTCGAACAATTGTTCATGAAATTGTTAAACACCATCTGCATTATGCAAAAATTTGTGCAAGATGGGTCCCTCGCGTATCTCAATGAGCTGGCGGCGAAGGACTATGCAGCAGGAATACAGAAACTTGTCACACGTTATGACAAATGCCTTAATTTGCTTGGAGATTATGTTGAGAAGTAGTTTAAAGTATCCTCTTTCAAATAAAATTTTTTATGTTTGTTAATATTTACTTTTGTGTCTTTATTTCACGAACGGGTACTACTTTCCGGATGACCCTCGTATCTTCTCCTGTCGTTTTTTCGTGTTGATCTGCTCTCATGAAATTTCTTCGACACTGAAATGGAATGGGGACGAACAAATGCTAGTAGTGCAGTCAGCACGGTGACATCTGTTGATTTATCCATGCCCAATGCACATTCCCTGCAAAGTACAAGTTGATGAAATAGCTCCTTCTCCTTGTCTTTAGAGAGATCTTTGATGTATCGCGGCACAGTGTTATTCGATAATTGCATCGCCTCTATTTTTTTTGGCTGTCTGCTAGTTAATAACAACCTGCATTGTTTTTCTTACATGACTTAATGAGTGCGTATGCAATCGAATGAGCTTCACCGTTAAGCGCAATGCGATGACTCTCGCGGTGGGATGCTTCTGCTACAATTTCATTTTCAGGTTTAGCAATTGCGATCATTCAAAGTTTAGAATTTTCCTGTAAATCACTTTTTTTTTAAAATACGTTTCTTTTCCTTTGCGATCATTGTGCATCGTGTTGATGTTCTCACGAAGTTTAACTGGAGTCAAAGCGAATGTCTCATGACTTAGATGAATCAGGAATATCTGAATTGGTAATAGATATCATTCCAAAATTTAAATAATTTTAATCTTATTTCCGTTGTGGACTATTTAAAGGTGACACTTAACGTTAGCTTTTGAAGAAACCAATTTGTTGATCTTTTTTTTCGATTCGTATTCGATTAAATTTTAATCGTTAAAACGACGAAGACTTAACAATGGAATAATTAATATTCCCGCTTGATTGTTTCCTCCAGAATGTAGATGGACTTACGCTGAACACTTAACTCTTATTTTAAAGCTGTGTTTTGATTTGATCAGATTTGTGAACTATATATTGGCACGGCCCACCGGCTTCACAACATTGGCAACTGTCCCCAAACGACGGTCGGCTGTGGCTTCGCTCGGGATAGGGCGGCTGATGAAAAGAAATACGTTATCTCTTGGGCACTATCACCACTTTGGTAATTATCAATAATATCTACACTTATGTATAGTGTGCGGTTTATATTAATGTAAGTGTTCAATGCAAGGTACTGGATAAAGACATTTTTAAGCAATGATATTTTATTCACTAAATACTTAATTTTTTAGACATTGTGGATCAGTAATCCGTCAAAAATATTTGGATTTATTGTAGTCGTTCCAGGATATAAAACAATTCTAGATTTTCGCGGAACACCTTTTAATACTTTGGTGTTAACATCAAGGATAAGAAAACTCTGTGCCTCGGTACGAGTAACTACGACACGAATCCTTATTTTTCTCGGTACATGGGTACCAGTTCCAAACCTGGGTAAAATATTTAAAAATCTGTAATTATTCACTTTTTGGCGATAGTGTTTAATCGAATTAGGCTTGGGTGCGGAGAATGGAGAAGATGAAAGCGTCTGAAAGTGATAAATATCACGTGGTGCTTACCTTCTTTCACGCAAGCAAAATTTTAACGTAAATGGGCAATGTCGTCTACGTCAAACGAAAATGGTGCCTCGGCTACCTTAGGTGCATGTATTAGTACCGGTGAAAACCCCTGGTTAATATAATTTTAGCCGTAGTTTGGTGTTATGTTTCTATCGTACAAACAAAATTAAACCCAACCATTCGATAATTGATATTTATTCTCCACGACCATGTTTTCAGTACTCTGTGGCATCATCAAGGCTCCATAGCCCCTGGTTATACCTGTAGTAAGCATGAAAAATGAAAACTGGGGTTGCCCTATCGGTTTGATTTTTACAGTGAGCCATCTTGCATGGGTGCAAAAGAAATGTTCATGTGCAATTAATCAATAAATAATGTAGACGAAGTTTGCATTATATACTTGCTCTGATATTAGTTGAAAGATTCTTCTTCTGCGACACGACAATGATTACTATAGTGCTTGTTTCAGCAATTCCATTCTTTCGTCGTCCTTGAGTTACCCAAGAGTAATCGGTTCGTTGAGTCATTTTCGTGCGAAGTAGATTCCCGGAACGGTTTTTAAAACATTAATCTTTAAAGTTGTTTAATGGCAGCTAAATTAATTTGTCCTCTTCTTCTTTTGTACTCAGAAATGTTAACGGGAGAAATGAATTTTTCAGTACATTCCCAGTACACGTTGGCTCCAAACCTTCGCCTTTTTGGGGTAGGCTCAGTTTTTAAATTCTGTTTGATTTTTATTGTTTGCTTGGAATTAATTTTCTTGTCACTTTTTGCCATACGGTCGTATTCTTGCGTGCTTCTTCCTTCTTCATCATTTATGTATTCATATATGCTCTTTATTCCTGGAATTCGCGCAATTTTTTTCTTTCATAGCACTTCAACACAATTCACCACGATTGTCTCTTGCCCTCTATCCCCTTACTCTTCTTAGTTTTCTCATCGACCCCGCCTCCACCTTATTTAGATAAAAGGGGTGCCGGTAGTAGAGATTCGTGATCTGTGCAATAGAAAAAGCGTTTTTTAAGTCTTTACAAATATTTTAATTCCACACAAGCTCTATTCTATGTAAATGAGGAACTTATCAACTTTCACGTATACTTTATTTTTTCTGAAATTGGGTTGCATAACTAAATACTACTGCTTTAAGGGAAGTGAATGAATTTTATGGATATTTTTAGATTTTGCGGATTTTGTTTCAGATTTTTCCTCATCTTTCGATGTGTGCACACGAGAAAAAATTTATATATTTTTTATTTTAATTCAGGGATTTTAAAAATCAACGCTGACTCACTGATTTTTAATTTTTCAATAAAATGTGGTGTATGGTACGAAATATCATAAAGTCTACTTTGATTTAATCTTAGCGTACCTTGCCGATCATAATCGCTACAATTATTGGTTAAAAATCAACTTGATCTTATATTTTCAGATTTTTCACTAATCCAACGGAGTTAAAACTTTTAATGAACGCGAAATTTCAAATTATGATCTCTTATGGTCATCAAATTACCAGACACGTGGCATCGACTCGTTTCTCTTTCAATACTGCGAATAAATTAGGCTCTCTATTTAAGTGTGTTGAAGTGAAAATATTGTACACAAATGAAAACACATTCATTACTCCGACCACGTCAACGTAATAATCTCGCGGCATGTGTGAGGTTGATTTCACCTAATTTCCTTTTTTATATCAGGTGTTTTTTTAGGGGGAGTGTTTGCCGCCGCACAGTTGGTGCATGCCTTGCGATATCATATTTTAACTGCGTACTATATTCCAGTTCGATTACCGCAGTTCATCTTTACGCTGACCTGAACCTTTGCGTGAGACTATGGATGGCTTGTGTTTATTTTTTTGTCGCTGCGGTATAATAGTTTTGCACCCCCTGTGATTGGTGCAAAGCGTAAATTATCTCTTCCCTCGAAACCATTTCCGTCCAAATTGACGATGATTAATTTCGCTGCCCATGTGCTGCACGTCACCCATGTGAATTATTAAATCCTTTGTTGCAAGTTGCGCAATTTTCCTGCCAGCTCGCCGTTCATTAATTGCCTGAAAATGGCGGAAAACTCTTGGTTCGTATGGAATTGAATATCTTTTACGTGACCTTTTTCCCGCTGGAGGGAATTCACTATGTTATTCTCTTTCTAACTTTCCTCACAGTTTTCTTCAAATGAAAGGCACTTGGGTTTTGTTCCTCGAAATTTATTTATCTCGAAGTCTCATTGCCTTTAACATTTCCTCCATTTCTTTTATCACCTTACCACCGTTGATTGACATATTTTTTTAATGTGGAGATATTAATAAATTAATCAGATCGCTTTTTGCAGCAAATGGTGCAATTTTTTTGTAAAAGTTATATTTTACTACTCATGAGTGATATTGATGATGCCTTTCCAATGTTGTTTTCATGTTATACCAAGGAAATATGTGTGTCTTTACAGGATATAAAAATGGTTTAGGATTATGAGTTGGCACCGAGTTTCTCTCCCGACAACCTTTGGTTCATTCGTTCAATCATTATTTCTGCGAAACATTCACTTGGTTGTAGCAAATTTAGGTATCTATTCGTTTTCCCATGATTCTTATCTATTCTTTCCGGTGAGTCATTCTATTCAGGCAATACCATCCCTGTTGCATAATTAACACAAGTGGCTTTTAAGCCATCCGACTCTCCCTCATCTTGCTTATCCGACAACTCGATCGTCCTTCATTTGGGATGTGCTGTTGTCGATACCAATTTTCATATCTTAGTAACACTGCCACATGATGACAAGTGCGTGAACAGTATCGTCGTCTCCTACCGGGAAGGAACTAAGGATGAAATAAAATTCAGAAAAATGAACGGAATTCAAGAATATGTTTTCATCGACATGACTTACTGCAAAATAAGTGTGAATGCCACCGCCTACTCTCTCCATTCATACTAAAACGCAGATCTGGTGAGCAACCCCTCCCAAACACGTCTGAAATAAGAACGCGTATAACTCTTACAACCGAATTGATTCGCTGTTTTTTAGTTAAAATGAAAAGCTGCAGAATCAACGTGATTTAGGCATAATGAGATGAAAAGTGTCGGCGTTTAACTGAAAAAAGAATGTGGTTTCCAATCTAATCGTAAATAATGACATTTTCACATCTTTTTCTGTTGAAGGAAAAATTCTGTAAGTAATTTTTTCGTATGATTAGGGGAAAGCCTTTGTTGCGTTTCTGATTCGATAATGTGTTTTGTGCCTCATGTTCAGAAAAGAGTGAAATTTTCCTTATAAGGCCCAAATGATCATTCGCTTTCTTTTCGATGTCCAACTTGTCTTAGATTATTATTCTAGATGATTTGACTTAGCGCATAATGGTATGTGTGTGTATGTGTATAAATCATCGGCTAATCGGAAGATCCGTGGTTAAAGTCCCGGTCAAAGAAATATTTTCGCACTTGTGATCTGCCAGATTCCGCTTTCCCCATCTCTCTAGTGTTCGTCTTTTTTGTGTGTTCCTATCCCTTTTCCTGATATCTATTTCTGCTTAACGTCCCATCTAACGGATGGCGTGTTCACTGCACGTGCCCTCCACAAAGCACCTCAAATAGGGGTCAAGATACCACTGAAAAATATCTGCCGCCTCTGGGTTTTGAACCCCGGCGAGGGGGATCCAGTATCCGCCAAAACATCCCGTTCCCCATGTATGTATGTATGTATGTATGTATGTGTATGTATAAATACATATATATATATATATATATATATATATATATATATATATATATATATATATATATATATATATATATACTCATATATACAGAAACAGATATAAGGAAAAGGGATAGGAACACACATAAAGGACGAACACAATAGAGGTGGGGAAGGCGGAATCGAACGGATCACAAGGGTAAAAATATTTCCTTGACCGGGACTCGAACCTCGGATCTTTCCACTTGCCGGGCGGATTATATATATATATATATATATATATATATATATATATATATATATATATATATATATATATATATATATATATACATATATAATTGATTATGGACTACATTTAACACTTTAAGATCTTTATATGGCCCTGCTCTGGCCTCGAGGTATCAATAATAATGTATTCAGGCACCATTCACGAGTTCGCTCTAAATAAAGTTCTGGACCACTAAACAGCTGGATCTGAAGCAATTATCCCTGCCCTGGATGAGGTCATGTGAAGATAGTAAAGCGGAGGCCGATTGAAACGATAGCTTTTGTAAGTTATTCGGGGCGAACGTAGGGCATCGTAGTCATTCGTGCGTTGCCTCCGCTGCTGAAATTGAAATCGCTGTCCATTGTCGCGAGGTCGGGCTTGATAGCGCACGCCGGGTCCCTTGCCAGACCCAAGGACACTGAACAGTCACGGCACCACCATTCCTCCCCTTCGGCCCATCACGTGCTGATGATGGAGTCGAAATGCCTGTCAACTGACGTGAGGCAGGAATCAAGTGTCGGGAGTCGAGGCATGGAAATGGTTCTGCCGCGACTAGGTGGGCTGTTTCGTGGATATTGTCACTCGCTGTCATCCATTCTCCCGCCGGGAAGCCGTCACTCCAGTCGAGGCGTCGGCGGCAAATTTTCCACGATTGCGGCAGCTTCCTTCGTTGTCACGGCCCGAGCGGCTGTCTATAAGCGACGTCGATGTTATTTTGGATTTAATTTTTATCGCACGGATCAATGATTTTTCTTCCCCGCAGATGAGATTCACGTCCCCTTTCTCCCTCTCAGGTTATGGTTCCGAAATATTCGCCTTTTCGGGAAATTCGGGAAAAAACATTCGAATTGCACTTGAGAGCGTCGAAACACATCAATATTTGACGAAGGTCATTTTCATTTAAGTTTCCATTTGAGGAAAATGGCGTAGTTTCAGGCGTGATGTGGTGGAATTGGAACCGGATGACCAAATACCAGCGCTTTTATCCTAGATTTAATTTATTACCGACCAGGTTTTTGGTGTGCCATATTATCTTCAGATGGTGGGGGACCCGAATATGATATAGTGCATCTAAACCTGGTCGGTAATAAATTTATATCTATGGTAAAAGTGCAATTATTTGGTCATTATTTCCATTTTTCCAAGTTTCCTCAAATGTGCTCCAATTAAATAAAGATAATGTTTTTCTAAGACTTTTTCGTGGGAAATCCAAATTATTAGACGGCTTTATTTGTCAAATTGCTTCAGTCTTAACTCAGCAGACAGTTGACATGCGAGTGCAACTTGTTAAAAAATGTCGTTTTTTAATTCATTATACCTATTACTATGGTAATAGTTCTACAATAATCGTACCAAATGACGGATTTGACTGATCAGGTTTCATAGCGTCTGCTATTAAAGCGGCCCTAGAGTCGCTTGTTAATTGAACCAATTCCATGATAATGTTTGAAGGTGCTTGGTTTAAGATGCATCAATTGCATTCCACCCTTTGCCCTCCTGGCTGCTGCCGGTGGCTTCACACAAGTGGCCGAGCGTGTACATGATATCTTTCTGTATTCTAACAATCAGAGAATTGGATTGCCGAATTTACTGTTTGATAAGTGATCCGCATGAGTTTTTGACCTAAAAAACCTGAAAGTTGATAAAAGTTGTAAATCCGTGACTGGATATACACGGTGCTCGCGGACCACATTGCACCAAAAAGATATTCGGAGCGACAGAGAGGAATGCGATGGGGAATTTTTGCTAATTAAACCTGTTTTGCGTCGCCTGGTTACGTCCCTAGTGGATTCGGCACAATGCGTTCTTTGGCAAACGGCTCTCACGTGACAAGCGACGAGTGTTGTGACCGACAGCTCGACGTACTTGTGGTGACAGAAACCGCTCCCGTTCTTTTTCCGCACTGCGGGCGCCCCTTGTAAGTTACATCGCTTTTCTAGGGTGGTTAATGCAATATTTGTGCGACGTTAATGTGCACCAGACCTAAAAATCTTCAGTTAATATATTTATTATATGCACCGTTATTGGCAAAAAGAAAACGCTATGTAGTAGCAAAAAATAAATAATATAAGGGACAAAAAATATACGATAATATTCAACAAATTTGGATATGGCATATCTTTGCCTGCATCAAATATATTCGTTATTTTTGAGAAATATATGTGTAACGTTAACATATTTTAATGTGTGATTTCGCCTGGGAAACTATTCTTAGTCGATTTATTCGGTCTTATCCACGTTTCATGGGGAATTTTTAAAAAAAAGTGGCAGTAAAAAAACCTTTCGATTTGGGCATTTTTTTAAACTATCGCCCACAGTTCAGAGTCATTTAATTTCTACAGTGCCTGATAGTATTTTTTATTGGGTGAAGTATCGTGTCGTTTTGCGTCCAACAGAAAGACCAGGATAGTGTGGAGGTTTGTGACGCCGGAGTTAAGGTTTGTGCCCGTTGCTTTAATTCCACCCTGTCCCTCGGGCGCTTTAAAAAGGTTTCCGCATTCGGAAATTGTTAAATGCCAGCCGCCAAATACATGTACTCCGCAGCCGCTAACCCCCTCTTCCCCCCTCCCCCTCCAATTTTCCCCTCTCGCCCCAACCACCGTTGTTCGGTAAGCCCTCCCTTGCCGACTCACGATTTGATAACCATTATGCGCAGTGTGGGAGGGTTGTTGAACTCTCCGGGTCTCTCTCCCCAAGGTGAAGTCTTTGTTTCGTGGGTTCCCGGGGCCTCGTCGCGGGGAGAGTGGTTTTTGCTGCGTGCGAACGCTTTTCCTTCCGCATCATATGTTTTGCATTTCGCAGGCCTCGACGCCGATCTCTGCGGACCGAACGTTCCGTACTCAATGAGCTGTAAGGTATTCCATTTCCGATTTCGACCCAAGGAATGGAAATAAGTTCGTGGTGTTTGAAATGCATGTGGAAATTAATTACAAAAGTAAGATCAGTTAAGTTAAACGTATAATATTTCATTTGATTTAGAAATTCGAAATACCAATAAAATTAATATCAATTGAGTAAATTCAGATTTAAACTTAAGGTTAATCCTCATGTTAATTTAACAACAAAATTTTCTTTCTCCCGTTATAACTCTGGTAAAAAATGTGCCCAACTCCCAGAGAGAAAAATCATGTTAGAAGCCTTCTGGTTACTTTTTCCTTGCATTAGCAGCCAATCTCATTCTTGTGAGGACTCCCTTTTACGTGACGCTGAAAATATCTTTTAAGGTGTTTATGTTATTTTTTGAGTTAATGAAAGGTAAAGGTAAAAAGTTCTCATAAAAATTAATGAAAGAGTTGGGAGTTTCTCGAAAATTTTAATCATTAACGTTTAACTGGAGACTACTCTAGTCTGTCGATGGGGACGGACGGCGGGAATGTCGAGTCACGTAGGCGATAATGCGTTTTTTTACAAAATGTAGATAATCAGCGTCTCTGTTATATTTGCCATATTCAGAATGGGTCCGGGGCCCTCTCGTTCACATTTAGCGTTGAGTGATGAATGGTGCAAATGGTGAAGCTATGTGAATGTTGCACAAGGTACTCAGTGTTAAATGTTGTGGAGGAACGTAATTGAAAAAAAGGCGGGTTTTTTCAAATCCGTTCAAATCTGGATGCAAATGTGTTTTTCGATACCATATGAGTGCGTGTCTTCGCAAAAAAGTGTTTTCCATGGGTTCATTCCATTTCCATTACAAGTTTAGCGAGTCTTCGTGGGTTAAAGCAGATTTCAGTTCTCGTAAGCGTAGTGCACGACTTGAATTCATTTCATTTTTCAAGACAAATCTTATAATATCATTCTCTTAGTATTATATCGAATTCCTAAAAGTTGACCTGATGCCGCAATTTGGCTAATAACGGTGGCCAAGCACTAATGTAAATATTGAAATATTAATTGGTGATTGGCATCCCACGGCGTTACGCCCTTGCGGCGGCTGGCGTCTTATTGTAAAGATTGATAAAGCTCAGGGGTTACTGGTACTATGTTAATTTAATACGAAGCTAATTACTTATTTTAGGATGAAATGATAGATTGCGATTAGTGGTTATTTAAGTTTATCGTTTAGTTGAAGGCGATTCATATAGACTAAATTTTACTTTTTCAGCTGACTACTCAAAATAGCTAACTTGCATATATGCGGTTCCCTCATCCACGGGGTACCTCTGCGTAGCGGATTTATGTGAAATCAGATGCTAGAAATTCATGATGACTTTGTCCAACTCTGACTTTGATGTGAAAGTTTTGTATTGCTAATGTATACACCTTGTCATTTAGTACAAACGGTGTTAAGTTTTACTCCTAACCTAAGGTCGTTTATTCCACAAACGGTTAAAAATATTTGCCAAGGTTAATCTCTGGGCGAATCATGAAATTTGGGTCGATTTTTTTGCATGGAACTTGGAACACCTAAGACTAAAATCACTTTTTTTAGGTTTTCGGTCAACAACCTCCTGAATACCACGTCTCCCTATCTTCGTCTTCTCAACATTTTCGGTCCTGAATTAGTTCCTTGTGTGTGAGAGAAGCTGTTTCACATCCCCTCGGGAGAACAGTGTACAGTTTAATAATTGCCCCTGTATAAATGCGGCACTTGAATTCCTGCAATAAAATGTAATTGCCCTTGGAGCCCCGAGAATTCGGCTTGGATGTGGACGCGGCTTTGGTTTCACCCATTTCGAGGCCCAGATTGTGAAGGTTGTTTTCGTAGCACTTTGCTTTTTGCTTATTTTTTCCGGTTAACTCATCGTCACTCCGTCCGCGAAACGATATCCGCACGCTTTCCCGTGCAAGAGTGCACGACAGGAATATATCGTAGTCATTAGTCAAACTCATTAATCACTTGAACGCCTGTCTGCTCACGGACAGGCGTTCTAAGTCAAGAGGACCTAGGCTGGGTCACCTCCTCTCTAAGAAGTTGTGATCACGGGACGATATCGAATCTTGCCGGATATACGATTGTGCGACATGGCGATATGTCACCGTCATCTCGATATTTTGACCAAATTAGGTCGATTCAGTAGATGTGCATAATTTTAAGGAACCGTTGTATCGTGGAACAAACATATCGTCGGTATTGATGTTTTTTCCATATGACAGTATATAGGTATATAGTGGCGTGGACCAAGTGACGTCAATAGCGGTTCATCTTTATGGCATATCATCATGCAGTCAATTGACTATATAGTCCATACAACTCGATATACCCGATAATGTATCGTGAAGTCAATTTGTCGTCGCCACCACCACATTTCCTTTAAAAGTATATGTATATCAATGGCCGGCATTAGAAAATAAATATAAATAACCAAGATTGGACATCAGCCTGTAAATAGTCAACAGTCGGCCTATGTCCACAATGCTTTAAAAGCCTAGGTCATCCTTGCAGCTCTACTGCACAGGGAGTCCTTAAATGTTAACGACACAACCATTGTAATTAGGGGCGAAAAAGTCGAGTAATTTTGAGGTGTCAGAGGTCCGCTTTATTAAACTTGGGCAATTAAATTAAAGTTTCTACTTCTGCGAAGTTTGCTATTTTTCTAACAGAAAAACATTCCGCAGTCATATGCATGTCGTTTTATAGTTTATCGATCACACGACGCATTTTATACCTTATTAGAATTGTAATGAGACTGGGCACTGAGGAAATTATGAAAGTCAGTTAAATGAATCACTTGGAAGACCTAGAAATTCATTCAAGGCCATTAAAATAACTTGAAATACTAAACTTTTGCGATTCATTTAAGGTATTATACTTATTTTAAGGAGTATTTTGAACGGCCCTAATGACTAATTACTTTTAAATATCATGAAACCTTCCTCGTTCTTGGCTCTATCTTATTTATTTCTTTTTCTTGGTAACTTCTTCCTGCTTTTTTTGCTGTCTAAAAGGTGTACTCTTTTTCCTTCCGCCACCCTGATCACCCAATGTCCTACCTTCAATCTCGTCCTTCAACAAATAATTACCTTTCAATATGAATTTCATCCGCTTTCCCATCCTTTATAGGATTTCACCGAGTCACTTCCTCTCTTCGCTCACCCTGTTTGAATCCTCGACGTTTGTTTTCCTTTCCTTCCATTTTATTTTCTCCATTCTCCGACACATCCGCCTCTCAAAACTCTCCAACATAGGCTCATCCTCATGCCTAATGACCAAGTCTCTCACCCATTAAGCACTTTGCTCCATCTTAGTCTTTCCTAATTTTTTCTTCGCTCTTTTACTCGATGTTCCCGAAGTCAATTCTCTTCTTCATCATCCTTGATCTTAATCTTCAAGGTCGAGCACCTTAAAATCAGGGAAACGCACAAGCCGCTACAGTAATCAACCCCAAGGTCGGTTTAATAGGTTTAATAGAGCTACCGAGTACTAAGCCCAACTGCATGTGGAATCAACATATCAGGGCAGGGCAGGGGGGGGGGGGCAGTACCTTTCCCTGTGCCGCCTGTGGTTTCCCCAGAAGACCTGTCATTAGAAAAAATACTTAGCTTGGCTGAAAAAAATGGTGCTCCGCTGGAGTCAAATGCGCCTTTTGCAGCCACCTCGCTGAGGAACCAGACGATGTGCGGGGCATTCGGTTGTATTATTCCCCCTATCATTTCAGTGGTTTTTAGGAATAGCTTAATTGGTCGAGTATCGACCCGGCAAGTCGAAGGTCTGTGATTCCAGTCCCGATCAAGGAGAAATGTTCTTCTGCTTGGAATCCGCACACTTCACCTTCCCGCTAACCTTATTTTCGTCTTTCATATGCGTTTCAATCTCTTTTCCTGTTATAATTGGAACTAAATGACGTATTTAAGGTTACAATCAAAGTGATGAGGCGACCGCTGGTACTGATTCTCTGAATTGAATTGTTTCAAGGAACGAGCCCGTTAAAAATCGAAGAGACTTGACTCCAGAAAGGAAATTGCGCTTATCCGTATTTCCTTGTCATTGTTTGCATTGTGATGAAGGATACTGATGTCGGAGTGGACACTGCCACCGTAGTTTGTGGTTACAATTATTTGTCTCTGTGATACAGGCATGAATGCTTGCTAACACCCTTCACATAACAAGAAGTTGCCGTCATAGGATGTGTTGGGAAGACGTCATAACAAATAATAAAGGTGACAAGGGAAAGTATGTGGAAGAGGAGAATAGGCAGTGGAGCTGACGTGAGAAAAACAGAATTAGGGATTCTTGGATTAGGGACCAATTAGAATAGTATAGGTTTCCGATCGTTAAGTCGACATGAGGTCTCTAAAGCGAAAGAAATGTTTCTGTTCTAAAAGAATTTTCCGCGCCTTATTTTCCCGGTTCGAGTTAGTTGAAATCGTTTTACCCTTCGTACTCTTGACTCGTTCTTCATCCCCGGGCGGAAGAAAGTCTGCGAGCGACATTGACCGAGATGCGTTCCTGCATAAGGCGCACTTATTTTGAGCACTCGAAATGCCGAGTACCGTTTTCGCTTTACTGGCGTTTCATTTTGTGGAAACATGGGAGTGCCGACCATCCTTTTATGGAAGCCGTTATAAAGCTTTGCGAAAAGACTGCCATCAGCAAGAAGGATGGCGTTACAGGTGAGACTCACCTTTCGGTGCGCGGAGTTTATAAGTTATATTTAACGGAGGGCGCAAT